>NC_041388.1:26037349-26109456 GCF_002162155.2 Triticum dicoccoides
CCCCCTCCCCCTCTAGTCCCGCCGCCCCTCGCGCGTGTCCGTCGTCCGACGAACAGCGCCCGAGCGCTCGGCGCCGCTCGGTGCCCGCAAGGTGTTCGACAAAACGCCTGCAAGGTATGTATTGCTCAAACGTCATGAATTTGGTGCATGTTGATTCTAGTTTTTATAATATAGTATTGAACATTGTAGATGAGTTCGTCGTATGATTCTTCCGAAGAAGAATTTGATATGGAAGAGGAGGAGGATCTTGCAATGATCCTAGCTATGCATATCAATAAAAAACCGAAGCACGGTGGTTCGGTTATGGGTCGGCAAAAAATTTGGAGGGATAGGATCGATGCCCATAACAGATTGATGAGGCACTATTTCATGAAGAATCTCACATACCCGAAGTCGTACTTTCGTCGCCGGTTTAGGATGAGCACCGAGTTGTTCAGGCACATTGCAGAGAAACTAGCGAGCCATGGCCGGTTTTTTCAGCAAAAGAGATCATAGTGAAGTATTATATTATATATAATATAAATTCTAGAGTACTGAATAAATTACACTCCACCAATTTTAGGTATTTAAGGAGACTGTATATCTGGATGAAGAGCATCCTGAACTGATTGAACAAGCAGAACTGATCCTTAAGAAGTGCAGTGGACTTCCTCTTGCAATAGTCACTATAGGTGGGTTCTTGGCAAACCAACCAAAAACAGAGGTGGAGTGGAGGAGATTGAATGAGCATATTAGTGCTGAGTTGGAGATAAACCCAAAGCTTGGGACCATATTAGCTGTGCTTACTGAAAGTTATGATGGTTTACCTTATCACCTGAAATCTTGTTTCTTATATCTCCCCATCTTTCCCGAAGACTACAAGGTTAGTCGGCGGCGTTTGGTGCGGAGGTGGACGGCAGAGGGTTACTCATGGGAGGTGCGCGGTAAGTCTGCAGAGGGAATAGCGGATAATTATTTCATGGAACTTATAAGTCGGAGCATGATCTTGCCATACCAACAATCAATTCGCAGTAGAAAAGGAATTGACGCTTGCCATGTCTATGATCTCATCCGTGAAATTGGCATCTCCAAGTCAATGGAAGAAAATCTAGTGTTTAGGCTGGAAGAAGGTTGTAGCCTAAACACCCAGCACGTTGTGCGTCACCTTGCAATAAGCAGCAATTGGGAGGGAAATCAGAGTGATCTGGATAGCATAATAGATATGTCTCGTGTACAATCAATAACAGTTTTTGGAAAGTGGAAGTCATTTTACATTTCTGATAAGATAAGGCTGCTCCGAGTGCTGGACTTGGAAGGCACCTCAGGTGTATTTGATCATCACCTTGAGGATATTGTCAAGCTTATTCACCTAAAATACCTTTCTTTAAGAGGATGTACTCCTATTTGTCACCTGCCAGATTCTCTAGGCAACCTAAAACAACTTGAGACACTAGACTTGAGAGGTACACAGATAGTCAAGCTGCCACATAGCATCAGAAAACTTCGGAAGCTAAACTATCTCCGTGCTGGTAAGGAACCCATGGACGAGGACATCTCGTATGAACAAGTTGTAGAAGACTTGCCAACGGTGATGAGGAACGGTGCATGCCTTTTGACTGTCTCGTCGATGGTACTTTGTGCATGTTGTTTTGCAGGTTCAGATTTTAATGGTTATAACCACCGTGACTTGTGCAATGCCTTCTGTTGTGTGGCACTCCCTGTTGTTGCGATGAAGCTGGACGCACATGGTGTGGTAGTGCCAAGAGGGGTGAGAAAACTAAAAGCCCTACACACACTAAGTGTTGTGAACATCTCACGGGGGAGGATCATTCTTCAGAACATAAGAAGACTCAGTGGGCTGCGGAAGCTAGGAGTGACTGGCATCAACAAGAGAAACAGTCTGGAGTTACAATCAACGGTTTCTCAACTCAGTCGCCTGGAATCCTTGTCGATGCGCTCAGAAGGGATGCCTGGATTATCTGGCTGCTTGGATGACATGCCCACTCCTCCAGAAAACCTGCAGAGCCTTAAGCTGTATGGCAATCTGGTCATATTGCCTGCATGGATCCAGACACTCAGAAATCTTGTGAAGCTGAAGCTACGCAACTCTAGGATATCGGACCACGGTGTTGCCATACAAGTCCTCGGGGAGCTTCCGATGCTAGCCATCCTGTGTCTATGGACGAAGTCGTTCGTAGGAGAGGTCCATTTCAGTTTCGGCCAACGGGCATTTCCGAGCCTGGTGGTGCTGCACCTGGATCACCTAGATGACCTCAAATCGCTGGATTTTTCACTGGGAGGGACACCTAAGCTTGAGGTACTGCAGCTTTCCGAGACCTACATCCAGGGTTCTAACGGGCTTGAACACCTCCCAAGGCTCAAGGAAGTTGTGCTGAAGGGGGACTACCCGTCCGTCGAAAAACTGCGTGCCGACCTTGCCAAGTTCCCAAATGGACCCGTTGTCAAGTTGAACTGAGCTGGGCTCCAGAATTGATCATCTAGTCAAGCCAGTGTTGCTGTCTTATCATGTGATATGTACGTGGTGTATAATATTGCTTTCTCTTGTGGAACATCAATCTGAATTGTTTTTTCCTCTTTTATTTGCTGGGGAATCTTATTTGTTTCATGTGTTTAACTATGTGTTTGAATGTAAGATGCATACAACTGTTGTGGACGTGTGGTATCTGGATTAACGGCAAAGTACTTCTCTGTGAGCTCGTCTTTGCGCTTCTTGGTACCATGGTGCTATTTTTTTCCCCTCTTCTTTTTCCAGTCCAAATTATGGTTAATACTCGTAATTTATAGTGTATGTTTAGTTCAGGTTAGGCACCCTTTTTGTGGGCTCAGGTGGGGGATCACTGAGCATGGATGGATACCGCAACTTTGACATTCATTAAATGACCCATTGCGCCACTTGCGCAAGTTTTTTTGGCTATTCTTAAATTTCTTGTTTCATGCAGTGTTTATATTATAATTGTGGACTAACCTATTAATTTAGTGTCAACCATCCATTGTTGTTTTTTGACTGTTTTTGAAATTTACAGAAATTTAAAAAATCAGAGCCCAAAAAATCAAATAAAATATGGCGCTTTTCAAGCCAAAAGAGCCACTAGGCCAAAAGCCTACCTGGAGGGGCCAATCAGGAGCCCACGCAGTCAAGGGCTGAGGTGCATGGTGGGGTCCTTGGACCTCATCTCCCGCCTCTTGGCACCCCTATCTTTGTATGCTCAAAAACACTCGACATGTTTTTACCTTAATTTTTCCGCCTTCGCCGTTTTCTGATCCAAGACGATTTTCGTTTTAGCCCTTCTCCAACACCCTGTCAGAGGGGGAGATTGATCCGCATCAACCTCCATCATCCTGTGCTCCTCCTATGATGATACGGAAGTAGTCCATCCTCGTGACTAAGGGTTTGCACCAGCAGTTTTGTGGTTTGCACCAGTAGTTTTGTGTTCTATCATTGTGATCATGGGCTTTGTTAATATATTCGAAATATGTAATTTAACTCTTCAGTATGTTTGTGGTGAATTTAATCTTGCTCACGCTATGAGTTTCTTCATTCTAGATTGAATCTTTTGGGAATCAATGAGATCATGATGTATAGTATAATTTCTCGAGATGCCCGTACTGACAATGGGGTGATTGTTATGTATAATCTGAAATTATCTGTGGTGACGTATGGCCTGCCCTATGGATCAAGATTAGAAAGACAAACTTAGAGGTGTGCCCTATACATATCCCTAATATTTGACTCCATTGCGGCAAGCAAAAACTTCAGCAACCAGTGCATTTGGGCGAGCTCCATATGTTCTTCTTAGCCCTTGCTGCAATAAAACTGCCCTTAATATCGCTAGCTACCATTCCTGTGGCTCCGCAAAAAGTGTTTTGACTGAAGGTGTCATCCAAGATCACTTTTAGAACACCAACAGGAGGAGGGCATAAGTTACACACGTCAAATGCATATTTGTGAATCACAACCTTTGCCTCTATAAAAAGGTCATTGGTTGTATCCTGAGCCCATTTACAATCGGAACAAACTTTTTTTTTGAATATAATAAACTTTATTCCTCAAATGACATCCATATCGTTTACAATATGGAGAGGAATAAAATCAGGGATATTGTAATCCGAAAATTCAGACGAGCGCGTTTTAAAAAAATGTTTAGCTAGACTATCAGCTACCTGATTGGCTTCTCGGCAGCAGTAAACATAGCTGACACTTGCAATATCGGTAGTCAATTGAGTGCACTCCGCTAGGACCGGCACGTCAGGACCCATATCTGCATCTGATCAAGTAATGGCCTGAAAAGCAACCATGCTATCAGACTAAATAACCACCAATAGGAACAAACTTTCCAGAGTCATCGGAACAAACTTTCCAGGAAACAATTGATATATCAGGTATCAACATTCAAAAAATATATCAGGTACCGGTCTATAAAGCAATCTACTTGCCGGGAACATCCCTGAGGAGCTAACATACCTTTAAGGTCTCCGATTATTGAACTTTGTCTAGAAATGATCTGTCAGGCAGCATTCCAGAAAGCATTGGCAGTTTGGAGCTCTTGGAGTCCCTTGACCTCTCATGGAATGAACTTTCAGGTGCTATCCCTCCCACCATTTCAAAATTGAAGTCACTCGGCATGTTAAATCTCTCCAACAATCTAACGTCATACCCACTGGAAGTCAGATGCAGACATTTGTAGACGAATCAATTTATGGCAACAATCCGGGGCTTTGTGGCTTCCCGTTGAGCATAGCTTGTTCGGATGAAGTTACTGAAGACCACCAAGAACTTGGAGATCCTTGGCTCTCTGTTTTTTCCTCAGACCATGGAGGTTTTCCTTCCTCCGATTTCTTGATAAGTAAGGCAGTAAGTGAGGTTCTCATATCCTCAGGTGGAATGTTTACTTTTCTCTGCAATTGTAAACTAAATAATTTCAAACTTTTCACTATCTGTAGCGGCTTCAGAATTTCTGGAATTACTTCCTTCCTTTGATGAGGGAACCTGTACAGCATCAATTTCTAAAAAGAAACACACTTCTGCTTCGGTACACCCCCCTAAACACATCAACGTTTGAGATTAGTCCATACCCCTTCATAATAAGTCCTATAAGAATTGCACCTCGCGACTGGGCCGACACATTAAGCCATGTCCCTCCTAACGTTCAAATAAGTGATGTAAAAATACTGATAAAAAGATGACATCATGAGGACTTGAACTCGAACCTCCCACCTAAAGGCCAGCACTGCTAACCAATTCATCCCACCAGTATTTTTGGTAATTTCGAACACCAAATATATAATAAAACACAAGAGCGTTAATATATAAGAAATATTTTCTGAAAAATCGAAACTTTTCCGAACATCTTCAGAAACATGTTGTGGTTTTCTTTTTCGGTTTTTGTTTGTCCCGTTTTTCCTTCTATTTTTTATTTTTATCTTTTTTCATTTTCTTTTCTTTATTAAAATTTGTAAAATATTTTTAAATCATCAACCTTTTTCTTAAAACCGTGAACTTTTCAAATTCATGAATATTTTCTTAAATTCACGAACTTTGTTTTCAAATAAGTGAACTTTTTTTCAATCCATGAACCCTTTTTAAATTTTACGAACATTTGCCAAAGCCTGCAATTTCTTTCTCAAATTCATGAAAATGTGTTTTAAAATCGATGAACGTTTTTTAAATCCACTAACGATTGTGTTGGCCCAACAGGAACCGGACGAGAGCGATGTTGTCACCTAGTTGAACCAAGGCTGAGAATATTTTATTATTTTCTATTTTTTCGTTTTATTTTATTTTTTCATTAATTCATTTTTATCATTTTTGAAATTTACTATGCTTTTTGAAACCTGTTAAAAAATTGAAATATTTTTGGAATGCCATAAAATATTGTTGTTTTCAAATATTGTTTACAGTTTTGAAAATTATTTGGGAATTTGAAAAAATTGTTCCTCTTTTCGAAATTTTTTGTTCACAAATTTAACAAATGTTTGTGTTTCAAAATTTTGATATTTTTTTTTAAAAACCATGTGATTTGCAATTTGTGTACAACATCAATTGTTGGGAATTTGCTCACAATTTTGGAGAAAGTGTTCAAGTTTATAAAATTTTTGTATACAATTTAAATTTCTAAAATTGTTGACTAATTTCAAGAAATTGTTTGGATATAAGAAAAGGTTCATGTTGATTGATAATGATGGAAATTGCAAATAATATAGGCATTCAAATTAGAGAAAACTACATGCTCACAGATGCACCCGTCTCGCCTAGTCTAGCACACTCCTAAAAATAGTATTTTTTGGATCATGGATAAATGACACCAACTTTTGCCAGCGTGCGGGCATGCCCAAGATAGTCCCCAATGCAAAATTTGAACGAATTCAGACACCTGAACGCACGCTACGTCATGTGCGGGCAGTATTTTAGGGGTTTTCACTGGGAAAACCATAGAAAATGCATATAATATCATAAAGCAATGAAACATATCATGCATGCTGCCAGTATGTGGATTTTTTTTTGCTCCATTTGGTTAATGTGAAGAAAAATTGGTTCGAGACTTACATTACCGACAAACCCGAACGGTCCCGGTTGAACATCGTGTAGGTCCTGTCGTGCATGAAATGACATCAATTTTTGCCAGCGTTTGGGCATGCCCATTGAGGGCCTCCATGCAAAATTTGAAACAATTCGGACATCAAATGCATGTTGTGTCACGTGCGGGTAGTATTTTAGGGTTTTTTCACTCGGAAAACTCTAGAAAATGCATATAATGTCATAAATCAACAAATCCTGGCATGCATGCTTCCATGGTGATGCTAGTGTGTGGATTTTTTTGGTTCCATTTGGTTAATGTGAAAAAAACTGGTTCAAGACTTACCCTACCGGTAGACCCAAACGATCCCGGTCAAACATGGTGTAGGTCATGTCATGCATGAAATGACATCAAATTTTGCCAACATGTGGGCATGCACATGGAAGGCCTCAATGCAAAATTTGGACGAATTCGGACACGAAACGCACGTTGCGCCACATGCAAGCAATATTTTAGGGCTTTATCACGGGAAAAACCATAGAAAATGCATAGAATGTCAGAAAGCAATGAGACTTGGCATGCATGCCTTCCATGGTGATGCCAGCCTGTGGAAATAAATCGATTCTAGTTTATGGGCCTGAAAAAAAGCTGCTTTGAGACTTGTCGTACCAGCAAAGCTGAACGAACCCGGTTGAACATGGTGTTGGTTCTATCGTGCATGAAATGGCACCAAATGTTGCCAGTGTATGGGCATGCCCAAGGTAGTCACCCACGCAAAACTTGAATGAATTCGAACACCGAACACGTGTTGCGTCATGTGCGGGCGGTATTTTAGGGTTTTCAGTGGGAAAACCCTAGAGAATGCATATAATGTGAGAAAGCAAAAAACATGGCATGCATGCCTTCCATGGTGATGCCAGTGTGTGAATTTTTTTTCTCCATTTGGTTCTTGTGGCCCAGACTAGCCACCACACTCCAACTACGTCGGTTCAATCTCATCATTGTCGCTCTCATCTAATCGACGCTACTCCTCGAAGACATCCATCTTTGGACGGTGCTCATGTTCTAGTAGGGGTCTCGTCCTGTTGTGCTTCGTTGTTTATGTCTGTTGTATGGTAGCAAAGTCTAATATATATTGGAAGAAAATTTTGTTTTCTTTGGAAGAAAATTATGATGTCATTTATAAGTAAAATATTGATGGAAGCATACATCAATTAGAAAGTTGGCCATTGAAAAAAAATCAACATCATAGGAAGCATATGCTCATTTTGTTTGAAGCAGATGTATTTGTTGGTTGCGCATGTATGCTACACCATCTTACTAAAAAAATTTATGGTACATGTCTCTATTTTGCTTCCTGCCCAAAAGAATGAAGCTTCGGTTACACAATAACCAAGAGGTGTAGGTTTTCACGAAACATTTATGCTTCCTACACAGTTCAAGTGTTCAACAAAGTTCCGGTTAGACACTAAGAGCATCTCCAGCCGTCGGCACCCCAAGAACATTACCGAACCAAAAAAGTTGGTGTCTTGGGGGTCATCCGACGAAATTCGGCGAAATAAAGAGGGCATCTTTCCAGTCATACCCCACCCCAAGCAAAAGTTTATGAGGAGAATGATTAAGTGTGCCAAGAAAAAGGATATGTGGTGAGACACGATTTGCCGAAACTTGTGTCGGCGCCCCCAAGAGACCCCCAGCGCGCCGGGTTTCGCCTGGATTTGTCGGCGCTATTTTGACGTCCTGGATGGCGTTGGGGGCATGGCTGGGCCGTTTTTGGCGAAAAGTGCCGTCTGAGTCTAAAACCAAGCCTAAAAAGATGTCCTGGAGCGTTCTGGGGAGGCTAGTGGAGATGCTCTAATCATGCTTCAAACAACAACACATTAGGCTTCCTATGCACCCAAATAATGAATCTCTTACACACTAATCATGTATGCTTCCACCATTACTTAGTGGAGATGCCTAACCATCGTATCAGATCGGACGAAATGTTAATCCAGCGGCCACCCAGACGAAAGTACTAATAGCGTAGTCATACCATAATTTGTCACAACTGCTAAGTTGATTGGTTGGTACCGCGGTACATATGATTGACGGAGGTCTCGAGTTCGACGCTTGCCTTTTACATATTTTTTGAACACTTACTACATAAGAGAAAAACAAGGTGTAAGAGAGCCGGCCCATGACGAGGCAACAAGTTGACGTATTTCGTAGACGAGCCATCGTACATATGAAAGTATGATTGTCAAAAGTCCATATTACCTTTTATACGTTTTGTTTTTTATGAAGGAGGGAGTATCGAAGCGGGCTTAAAAGAAAAAAAGTTTCTCAGCATCCCATGCTGGGGCTGTTGGCATCTTCACGATTAGCAAACCTGCAGATAAAAAGGTAACTTAGAATCTACAGTAGATTTTATCCATTTCCCTGACCGTGTTCAAAAAACACAAATTTTAGGGCATTCATACTGTAGTTACACGAGGCAGCAGAACATAAGAAAGAAAGATGAGCAACATCGTATGAGTGGAATGAAAAAGAGTTTGGAGTACAGCATGATGAACAATAACAATATAGGACTCGACTATTCAAAGCGCACTTGGATTAATAACAGGATTCTGTGAAAAATAGGCCAGTCCATAAAGACTGGAACGGAGTGGGGACGGCACGAACGCGATGTACCGGCGACTAACAACGGGAACGAGGCAGGAGATACAGCAGTTTAAGAGCATCTTCAACAGCCACGCTAAACTAACGTCGCGCCGTAAAATTGTTCGTTTTAACGCGTGCACAATCGGTATAATGGCTTTAGCGGGCGTACAAAAACAACGCGCGCGGCATATCTAATTCAGCGCGCGGGCCGAAAGGGGATCACGCGCCGCTTATTTGCTGTTCCCGCTCCCGCGCGTTGGACTCTCGCGCGCTCGCTCGCAACTCCCACCCCCCCTCCATCCAGCTGTGCCGCCGCCGCCGCCCACGTCATCCGGCGACCATTCCGGCGCTTTCCCGGTCTATCCCCGTGCCGCGGCGGCTTCTCCCCCCTCTAGTCCCGCCGCCCCTCGCGCGCGTCCGTCGTCCGACGAACAGCGCCCGAGCGCTCGCCGCCGCTCGGCGCCCGCAAGGTGTTCGACAAAACGACTGCAAGGTATGTATTGCTCAAACGTCATGAATTTGGTGTATGTTGATTCTAGTTTTTATAGCATAGTATTGAACATTGTAGATGAGTTCGTCGTATGATTCTTCCGAAGAAGAATTTGATATGGAAGAGGAGGAGGATCTTGCAATGATCCTAGCTATGCATATCAATAAAAAACCGAAGCACGATGGTTCGGTTATGGGTCGGCAGAAAATCTGGAGGGATAGGATCGATGCCCATAACAGATTGATGAGGCACTATTTCGTGGAGAACCTCACATACCCGAAGTCGTACTTTCGTCGCCGGTTTAGGATGAGCGCCGAGTTGTTCAGGCGCATTGCAGAGAAACTAGCGAGCCATGACCGGTTTTTTTAGCAAAGGAGGAATGCCGCCAGAGAGCTCGGGCATAGCACCTTTCAGAAGGTGACAGCCGCTTTGCGTATGTTGGCATACGGTATCCCGGCTGATCTAGTTGATGATCACTTGGCTATGGGTGAGAGTCAAGCCATCATGTGTGTCAAGCGCTTCGCAGTCGGAATTGTGCAAGTGTTTGGCGAGGAGTATTTGAGATCTCCCAATGCCGAAGACGCCGCAAGGCTATTGAAGATGAAGAAAGCTCGCGGCTTTTCTTGTATGGTTGGCTCAATAGATTGCATGCATTGGAGTTGGAAGAATTGTCCAAAGACATGGCATGGGCAATTCCACGGGCAAAAAAAGGGTACCACTATAATCCTTGAAGCGGTGTTCGATCAATAGACTTGAATTTGGCATGCATTCTTTGGAATGACTGGATCTTTGAATGACATCAATGTTGTCAACCGGTCATCATTGATGAGTAAGATTGCAAATGGTGAATTGCCACCGGTGCAGTTTGTAGCAAATGGCCGTACATACAACTATGGCTATTATCTAGCGGATGGCATCTATCCAAAGTGGCAAACCTTCGTGAAGCCGTTGAAAAAGCCGGAAGGTAAGAAAAATCTTGATTTCCACAATGCTCAGGCGGCGGCTAGAAAAGATGTGGAGAGAGCTTTTGGGATTTTGCAAGCCCAATTTGCTATTGTGAGAGGACCGGCTAGATTTTGGGATCAAAAAAATGCTTTGGTACATCATGCACGCTTGTGTGATCATGCACAACATGATCATCGAGAATGAGCGTGGCCAAGATTTAGACTACTTACAGTATGAGCTCTTGGGGCATCCCGAGCGAGTGCGACGGAGGGCTGAAAGGGTGGCCCGTTTTGTTGCCTCCTATCATGCCATTCGGCGTCCTGCGGCGCACAATGATCTTCAGAAGGATCTTATTGAGGAGTGGTGGGCATGGCATAGACGACAAAGAGCATGATTTGTGCGTTCAACATTATATTGTTCATGAACTATTTGTTGTGTTTATTACACTATTTGTTGTACTGAACGATAATTTATTTGTTTGGGTTGTAATAACGAAATTAAACTATTTATTGTTGATTTATTTTGTTATAGTTTGATCATTTTTGCTTCTATTTAAAATGCATATGTTGTTTGTGCGAGTCACGCGCTGCATTTTTTGCGCGCTGTTGAAGCTGCGCACGCTGCATTTTAGCACGGCTGCTGGAGTCAGCGCTGCCCGCCGCGCCAAATCAGACGATAAACACGTGGCACAATAGATTTTAACACGCGGCGTGTTTGACGGCCGTTGAAGATGCTCTAACTCAGGGACCGGCGGGAGCAGCAGCAGGCAGCGGCAACGCGGGCGGCGCGGGGGCGAGTTGAGGACGAAAAGAGACCAAGCTATCTCCTCTCTGCCGCTGCTTGGGCCTCGCTGGACCTAACCGACCTGCTAGACCAGCCCGCTTCCTCCAGCAGCAGGTCCAAACAACCGGAACTGGTCTGACGGGCGGCCCGGTAATGGACCGGCCCACTTCTGGCCCACTTTTGACTGATTTTGGAAGGAACTCTTTCACGATATTTTCCTGTATTTTCTCTTAGCGGTTTTACCTTTTTTAATTTCCATTTCATTTCCTTATTTTCTTTTATTTTAATTCTTTACTTTTTCTATTTTACTTTCTTCATTTTTAAATCCATGAACTTTTTTTGAAATCCAGTAACATTTTCTAAATGAGTTTTTTCACAATTATTTCTCAAAATCACAAACTTTTTGAATTCATGAACATTTTTTTTGAATTTTTCAAATATTTTTTGAATTCACGAAATTATCTTTAATGTTTTTTCAATTCATGAACATTTTTAAAATTTCAAACATATTTTGAATCCATGAATACTAAACATTTTTTAGTATTTGCCAAGATATTTATAAATTCATGAGGATTTTTTAAATTCGTGAATATTTCTTATATTCATGAACATTTTTTCGGAGTTGCGAACATATTTTCAATTTACAAACTTTTTTCAATTATTTTTCTATTTTTCTATTTTGGAATTATTGAAAAAAAGATAGAATTCATGAACTTTTTCTAATTCATTAACATTCTTTTAGTTCATGACCATATTTAAAACTTTGGAACATTTTCAAAAACCTATTTTTTTAAAAAAATCTACATTAAAAAGTGTTTTAAAAGAAAACCGACCAAAATAGAGAAACCGAAAGAAAAAAGAACTTGGGAGAACAAAAAACTGCAAATGGTGCACATACACTAAAAAAAACATTTTCTACAATGCAAAAAAAAGATCATTTTTTTGTAAACACACATGCATTTATATTATGTGTCTGCAAATCATGTGAACGAAGAAACACATGATTTCCCTGTTACTCCACATAGCACAATGAAATATGAAAGGCGGAATGTATGCACTATAAAAATGTATTGCCAAGCTGTAACCCTTCTGAAATTAATATCATTACACTTAGTGATGTACATCATATTGAGGTTTCCCGAGAGTTTGGACCGTCTTTTGCATTCCACTTTTATCGGTAAATTCCAATTTTTATCCCATATTTTGACAATTTTTTACAGGAATTACACCATTTAATGAATTTTCATCCATTTTACCACTTTTAAAGAAAGTTGTGCCACATTTTACCCTTCTTAATTTTTAGCATGTTATATCATGTGGGTCTCAGTTGTCACATAACAAGTGATGTGCCACGTCGATGGTTTTCCTATGCAGCTGGTTTCCTCCTCACGCCCACCCGCCAAGTTCACCCTTCGGTACTGCTCCACATGTCAGTTGGCTAGGCCCATCAGCCCGACTCGAGGCGTACCACTCCCACACACCCCCTCACACTCACAAGCTTATAGCCATAGATCATCATGATCGTATACTAACAAATCAACAACCAATATAATTTACAGATTTACATTTGAACATATTCCAATTGATGGGTACTCGTAGTTGTATTGAAAAGCATAGTAAAACATCGATTAGGTAAATCCTTTTTTTGCGGGGATGATTAAGTAAATCCTAATCATTAGTTTGGTTAAGCATGATTAATATGGCTATAATTATTAGACTTGAAGTATACATAGGGTTAGATATTTGAGTCAAACATGTGTAACCCAAACCTACTATATAAACACACTATGGAGTAGTCAAAATAGACTAGACACTAGATCACGAAAGAGATGTTTCGAATGCCTGGGTGTCTGGCCCGGCCTATGCGCGATGGTCGAGATGCGTCTGATGACCTCGACGATCCTATCGTTGATCTATGCTATATAGGGGAAGGAGCGTCTATAGTCATGACCTATTGGACATAGCTGATGTTCAGCGAGTCTCTTTCATGGTGGTTTTCCCGTGACAAAACTTAAGTACAACCATTAAGCATGTCTTCGTTTCCAATTCGTATAATATTCAAATGCTAGGACAACTAAAGGGGGGTCGCGAGACACCTTTTATACTTGCTAAAAAAAAGATAAGAGCAATCATAACACACGTGCTCTGGACAATTCCCACGCGTATATTTCAGTTCATTTTGGTTGCAGAAGGAAAGGTAATACCAGTATAATTCTGCACGATGGAGGCATCTTATCTTATCTTTGATTAATAATATTATATCCTTGGGTTTGACTCGTACACGGCAACGACCAGCGTTGTGGACGTGCGTGCAGCGTGTGGTTCTCTCATCTAGTCCTAGCTATGCTTAATTCCCGATATAAAGTATATCATCAGCTTGTCTGGTGTTGTTCCTGTCATGCGCTCACTTTCCTCTTATTTCTTCCATCTATCTCTTCTATTTTATCTGAGAAATCTCTGCTAGATACATACTGCTAGCTACAAGTGCATGCACCGCATCTTCCTCCCTATCTCTCTTCGTCTCGATTAACAACCATTTCATTGAAATTTGCATCCACCAAGTTGCTAAGGGCATCTCCAACAATGACCCGCAAAAAACCCGCCGCATCCATCCTTGGACAGAGAGAGCAGTCCACGGACACGGATGCGGGAGACAGTCATCCAACGCTAGCCGCATACATTTTTACAACAACTCAAATCAATCAGATGAAATTCATTCAAACAAGTCTGGATTTCATATAAACACGACCCGATTTCATATGAAAATACTGGATTTCATATAAGCACGATGAGTTTCATTACAAATACATCAAAACAGTCATAGGCAGGCTCTGAAGTATAATTAATACCTAATCTAAATGATCACGGTGTCCGGTCCCTGTCTCTGTCCATGAACCAAGAGAACGTAAGCTTTGCCTTTTCCAGCTGTGCCTCCGTGACCTCCGCCTCCGGAGCCCCGGAAACTGAAGCAACTACTCGGCCGCAGATGATGAGCCCACCAAGCTTGGCGTCGACGGGAGGGCAGGAGCGATGGCCTTCCTGGGACCCGAGCGACGGCGCCCTACCGTGCACTACTCTTCCTCGCTATCGCTGTCGGCGGCGCCCCGGTTTCTTCGTGGTCGTGGCACCGGGGAGCGGCCTCCTCTTCGTTGGTGTCGCCGAACAACGCCTTGCCCGCATCGTCCTAACGCTCCTTGCCGGCGGCCGCTACCTCCGCTGAGCGGTAGGACTCGAGTAGCACCTCCTACTCCGCCGGGTCCGCGTCCGGCGCGACCGCCCTTCCGGGTAACCTGCTCCTCTGCCTGCAAATGCTCCTGGAGGAGGTTGTGGTTGTAGTTGGCGTCGGCCTACGCCTCCCGAAACTGCTCCTCCCGCACCATGTCCATATAATGGGCACGGGCCTTGCTGATGATCAAAGTGGAATGCACCAGCGAGGGTTCCGCGGAGGAAGAGGAGGGTGGAGCTAGCTCGTCGTCGGAGGCGTCCTCCATTTGCATGCCCTCTGGCTGCCTGCCAGCCTGCCAGTCGACAGCAATGGCGGCCATGGCCTTCTTCTGCTCCAATGTCAGCATGTCCCAGAGAGCTTTGGCCGCGAAGGGATCCATGGCGGGGAGTGTTTTGGAGAGGGATGATTGTGGCCATGGCCAGGCACCGGGGCAGCAATTTATATAGCACCGGTGGGCGTCAGACGGACGGACAAGTGGCGTTGGAGGAGACGCCTCGGCAACCGCATCCCATCAATGCGGGTGGCAGACAGACGGATGGTCAGCCGTCGTGTCATTTGAACGAGCGGCAGTCGCTTGCACCGGGAAGCGGCGCTGGCGGCGCTCTTTCGGCTGGCACGCCGCTTCAATGCCAGCGCCAATGAGCGGTCATGTCCGCTCTGGGGCGGGCATGAATGCGGGCGCTGACGCTCTACAGCGGCGCTGACCGAAAATGCGCGGGAGGGGTGAGGGGTTTTTGGTGGGCCAGGGCGGTCAGAAACGGACTTAGGATCGGTCTGTACTCCCGCAAACCTCCCCACTTTTCTCTCCGGTTTGCGAAAAAATCGCGTCCGGACCGCTCCACGGACCGATACAGACCCGCGTTGGATGGTTTCTGCGGTCCAGACCATTGCAGGAGGTTTGCGGGTCGGCGTTGGAAATGCCTTAAGTGACTCTTGATGTTTATATATGTTGTTGTCATAGAATATATACATCCCTTCTATTTCTCAAAAATAAAGTACAGCCCTTGTTTACTTGTGCTCAGGCCACCTATAAGAACATTTTTCCTGTATTTAAAGAGATCTCGTATTTAGGGCGTGTTAGGTGGCCCTCTGCTCCACTTCTGGAGCGGACGGAGCTGGAGTTATAATCCCTGGAGTGAGCTAACAGCTGCTCCGTAGATTCTTGGATTTGAAGGAGCGGTGGAGTGCCGAACACGGCCTTAAAATGGCGAAGACCTACAAGGTCAACCGCATGTGTTCAAGGACAACAACACCATCTAAGAAAAGGTGGTATTGGAATCCAACGAGAAAATATCTCTTCCTTTTCCAGAAAGTATAGATGTTCCGTGCGTACATAACAACATATATGTCATGAAGCCTGTATATATAACTTGTGGGAATGCTATTCTTTTTTTTTAACATAATGCTATTCTTTTCTCAGTAGGGTTTCCCTTTTGATAGAAAATTCTATGCTGCATAGTTCGCCCCCATGACGAATAAAATTTCCTGCTTGATCTACTACGTGATCTATGTCGAAAGTCATTATCAATCACTCCTCTTTAGTTTTTCTCCAACAAGTTCCTCCGATTCCATAAGAACCTTTTTTTTTCAACATGGGGCATTGTTATATATTTTGTCCATAAGCAATGTTTTCCTTTTCTGAGTGTGGAAAGTCTTCAAGAATAACGAAAACTCTTTCGTAGCATGCACGATATGTAGCAAGAAGGAGTCAGTTGTTTGACATTGCTTTGAGGTTCAAATGCTATGTTTCCAACTCATTGCATTCCTCTAAATTAGTTTCACAATGAAAACTATTTCTCTATATTATAGGGTTTCTTGCCTTTTTCTATACTCCTTACACTTTCAGTGGTTCCCCGTAATTTTTAGTACTATGTAATATTTGAAGTACTGGGAAAGCAACTATCAACCGATCCATCATCAAGATGATGTCTTGAACACCACTTCATGTTTGGGGTGAAAACTATTGGCTGATCTTTATCAATCGAGTTCAAGAGCGACGAACTTGCAACATTACCTTGTTGAAGGAGTTGTCTGGTTACTTGCAGCCTTGTCGGCCGCTTAGCCGCCCTTAGGATCGGGATGCCATCTCTGCCTTCATCATCGACCTTCGTTCAATGGTCGTCCGTCTGTTGCTGCCACCCCCTCCACCACCCCCGGAGCCAGATTAGACGCCCGGCATGTTCTCCGGCTACGTCCGTTTCTTTTTTATTTTTATTTTTTTGGCTTGTTGAGCTGTGCCCTCAGCAAAACTTTGTACTCCTTGTTGCGTGACTTGGGTGTATGTGTGCTTTTGGCGTTTGCTTTATTTATAAAGTGGGGCGAAAGCCTTTTTCGGTAAATTTCATTTGATTGTTGATTTTTTTTAAGTTTGGTTATTTCATTTTTTTCTATTCACAAATGTCCAATGTTTTCACTCAAATTCCATCAAAAAATCACACACAATTAATTTGTTGCTCACTGATGTTCCATTTGAATTCACTAAAATTTCACATGTTTAAGAAAAAATTCACACATAATTCAAACAAAATCAATAATTTTGAAGCATGCCCAACAAACATTCTAAAAGGTTCTTACAACAAGAACTCTTCATTCATTCCTGATTCAGAAATATTCTACAAACATATCACACCATGTTGTAAAAAAGCTTTCACAATATTGAACCATGTTTCACTAGAAACCATCAAATTCCAGAGATATTTCAGACAAAAATAGAAGCAGGTGAAATAGATTGTGGGCATTTCAAACAAGAGTACACATACAATGCACGCCACTCCCGTCATTGTTGACCTGCCATAGCACGAATTTGTAGGCACATAGGATACGAAACTGGCTACCAAATCGATATGTATCTTGTGTACATGACGCATGCACACCCATGGGAAGCTAGCTAGAGACAAATGCATGCCGCAACGACTGGCTTTCAGAACACGCACGTACGTTACGTAGCATCGGAAGGAAAAGGAAGATGTGGAGCGTGCAGGGTGACCATCGCGCGTGCGTACACTAGCGGTGGTGGTGCGGGTTGACATTTTGTCCACGCACCGCCATCCCTACTGTAGTTGACATCACTACAGGACTAAATTGAGTGGGGTACACCGCGCACGCCACACACCTGGATGCTAGCCCGAGGATTTTTCAGGATGTCAAACGCTGTGGAAGACGGTTGCTGTGTCGCTTTCTTTAGATTTTTCTTCTTTTTGTGGGACCTTTATTATATTCGGCCCTGAAAGATAGAACTACAGAAAAAAAACACGGTAAGACATT
Organism: Triticum dicoccoides; assembly: GCF_002162155.2. Lineage (NCBI taxonomy): Eukaryota > Viridiplantae > Streptophyta > Magnoliopsida > Poales > Poaceae > Triticum > Triticum dicoccoides. The sequence continues at coordinate 26,055,216 of NC_041388.1, forward strand.
TGCTTTTTTTTATTTATTTTTTTGGAGAGAAAGGCAGTTGCTTCTTGGAAACTGACTTCAAACACTGTGGTAAGACGATTGAAGAACGATAAAGCAATCTGGCGAACGTTCGTTGGGGTGAGATCCCAGCGAACGCCTCCAGAGGCACATGATTTGGATCGAATGGTTGGCAGCTTTTGACGACTTTTGCACTAAAAATATAAACAATTGTCATGCCATTTTATAAAACTGCCACCCTCTACACACACCCTACAATAAAACTGCCACCCCCATCGTTCGTGCTTGCCACCCCCCAGCGAACGTTCGGCAGTTGCATTGCCAGAATCCATGTTTCATATTTGAAGCGGGTTGACCTCTATGCTTCTCTCATGGTGTAATCCTCTTCCTGCTAAGCCCCATTTCTCCTCGGTCCATAGAGAAAAAATGTAGTACTGGTGCCGACAATTCATCTTCGTATAAATTCGTATGCCAAGTCGGGATACGCTTTAAAAAAACTTCTTGTTCTATATATTCCTTTTGTAGTACTCATCCCGTTCCAAAATATAGCGCCGCCCGCGCTTTTCGAGGTTCAACTTTGACCATAAATCTAACCAACGAGACCGACTGCATCGGGAGCGAAAATTATACCAGTGAATTTGTATTCAAAAGAAGTTTTCAATTATATAATTTTTGCCCCGGCTACAGTCGGTCTCGTTGGTTAATTTTATGGTCAAAGTTAAAGCGTGGAAACCGAGGACGCACAATATTTTGGAACGGAGGGAGTATTTGTCTTTGATATCATAGAGTTGAAACCAAGAAATATATGTTACGTTCCTAATGTTTCCGAACACCCTTGATGACTAGATCATTCATCTCTTACTGGTCAAAGTTAAGAAATGATATCTTGATATCGGGTTCAACAAATAATAGATCGTTGTCTCAAATAGGGATTTTGGAAGCTAATAAAGCTTGGGTGGTGGAATAATTAGACAAAGAATCCTCTAAACAAAGACACACATGTTAAAATAAATACAAATCAATACTATTTTCTTAGCATTAGCGTCGTTGAAGATTTTTATTGCTTTGGTTCTCCACAACTTAGAGGCATATGGTCCGATCTAGTCCAATAGGCCAGGCTATTCATGTAAATTTATTTATTTTAATTTTAGATCCTTCCTGGGGTGAACCATATAATCGGTGCTAAATCTAACCCATTTTCTATGAAAAAACATATACAATATAGAGACTATTGGGAATCGGATTAATCTCGTTGAATTTGAACTATTGTTGTACTAGATTTATTTGCATGCTATGTATGGATAATTTGTGCTATTTTTATCCGAAATTTGATGAAATTCGCTGTGTTTGCATGAATTTTGTTATGTTAGTTGAAATCCGGCTTGAAATGTATGCGGACATTGTTGGATGTCTGCCTCCCGCATTTATGTCAGTGGACTGGTCCCCCTTTCATGGACGAATGTTAGAGCAAATTTATGGGTCAGCGTTAGAGATGCCCTGGCATACTATTGTTGTACTAGACTTATTTGCATGCTATGTATGGATGATTTGTGCTATTTTTATCCGAACTTTGATGAAATTTGTTGTGTTTGCTTGAATTTCGTTTAGTTAGTTGAAACCCGGCTTAAAATGTATGCGGACAGCGTTGGATGTCCGCCTCCCGTATTTATGTCAGTGGACTGGCCCCCCTTTCATGGACGGATGTTAGAGCAAATTTGCGGGTCAGCATTAAAGATGCCTTGGCATACTATGGAACACTCATTAATAGTGAGCTATGAGTTTTTTGTCCACCTCTAATTATGCATCCCTTATGTTAGCGATTTTTTATCAACGGTGAAAAATAAGCTTCAACAACAACGCAAGATGGGACCACTTGGCAAGAGTGAAGGGTGGTAAGCTATATCAAAAATAATGAACAACGCAAGATGGGGCTAAAATACTTCACTCCACAAACAATCCTTCCTTGGGTGAAGCATATAATCGGTGGCAAATCTAACCCATTTTCTTAGAAAAAATATATACAATATAGAGACTATTGGGAATCAGATTAATCTCGTTGAATTTGAACTATTGTTGTACTAGACTTATTTGCATACTATGTATGGATAATTTGTGCTGTTTTTATATGAACTTTGATGAAATCCGCCGTGTTTGCATGAATTTTGTTATGTTAGTTGAAATCCGGCTTGAAATGTATGCGGACAGTGTTGGATGTCTGCCTCCCGCATTTATGTCAGTGGACTGGTCCCCCTTCCATGGACGAATGTTAGAGCAAATTTGTGGGTCAGCGTTGGAGATGCCCTGGCATACTATTGTTGTACTAGACTTTATTTGCATGCTATGTATGGATGATTTGTGCTATTTTTATCCGAACTTTGATGAAATTCGTTGTGTTTGCTTGAATTTCGTTTAGTTAGTTGAAAAACGGCTTAAAATGTATGCGGACAGCATTGGATGTCCGCCTCCCGTATTTATGTCAGTGGACTGGCCCCCCTTTCATGGACGGATGTTAGAGCAAATTTGCGGGTCAACATTAAAGATGCCCTAGCATACTATGGAACACTCATTAATAGTGAGCTACGAGTTTTTTGTCCACCTCTAATTATGCATCCCTTATGTTAGCGATTTTTTATCAACGGTGAAAAAAAGCTTCAACAACAACGCAAGATGGGACCACTTGGCAAGAGTGAAGGGTGGTAAGCTATATCAAAAATAATGAACAACGCAAGATGGGGCTAAAATACTTCACTCCACAAACAATCCTTCCTTGGGTGAACCATATAATCGGTGGCAAATCTAACCCATTTTCTTAGAAAAAATATATACAATATAGAGACTATTGGGAATCGGATTAATCTCGTTGAATTTGAACTATTGTTGTACTAGACTTATTTGCATGCTATGTATCGATGATTTGTGCTATTTTTATCCGAATTTTGATGAAATTCGTCGTGTTTGCATGAATTTCGTTCACTTAGTTGAAACCCGGCTAAAAATGTATGCAGACAGTGTTGGATGTCAGCCTCCCGCATTTATGTCAATGGACTGGCCCCCTTTCATGGACGGATGTTAGAGCAAATTTGCGGGTCAGCATTGAAGATGCCCTGAGATACTATGGAACACTCATTAATAGTGAGCTACGAGTTTTTTGTCCACCTCTAATTATGCATCCCTTATGTTAGCGATTTTTTATCAACGTGAAAAAAAGCTTCAACAACAACGCAAGATGGGACCACTTGGCAAGAGCGAAGGGTGGTAAGCTATATCAAAAATAATGAACAACGCAAGATGGGGCTAAAATACTTCACTCCACAAACAATCCTTCCTTGGGTGAAGCATATAATCGGTGGCAAATCTAACCCATTTTCTTAGAAAAAATATATACAATATAGAGACTATTGGGAATCGGATTAATCTCGTTGAATTTGAACTATTGTTGTACTAGACTTTTTTGCATGCTATGTATGGATGATTTGTGTTATTTTTATCCAAACTTTAATGAAATCCGCCGTGTTTGCATGAATTTTGTTCGGTTGGTTGAAACCTGGCTTGAAATGTATGCGGACAGCGTTGGATGTCTGCCTCCCGCATTTGTGCCAGTGGACTGGTCCCCCTTTCATGGACGGATGTTAAAGCAAATTTGTGGGTCAACGTTGAAGATGCCCTGACATTCTATGGAGCACTCATTAATAGTGAACTACGAGTTTTTTATCCACCTCTAATTATGCATTCCTTATGTTAGCGATTTTTTATCAACGTGAAAAAAACTTCAACAACAACGCAAGATGGGACTAATACTTCACTCCACAAACAATGGACGCCACTCCTCTGCGCTCGACATCTATGTAGGCACATAGCCATAGGATTAGAAACTGGCTACCAAGAAACATACGTATTTTCCTGTGTTCTCCTATATGGATAGGATAGGACCTCGAATAAAATATAGATAGGATAGGAAGAGACAAATGCTGCAGCCTTGGGCTTCTAGAAGGCGTAGACGTAGGTGTGTACACTAGAGGCGGTGCGGGTTGACATTTTGGCCACACGCACTCGATGTGGTTGACATCACCACACGGCCACATTGGGTGGGGTACACCGCCCACGCCGCACACACTTGCTAGCCAGGGGATACATTTTAAGATGTCAACACCATGGAAGCCGGTTGTCTAGTCGCTTTCGGTTGTTTTATTTTGGGACATCTTTCCATCATGGAAATCATGCATATAAAAGAATATATATAATGTAACCAACGGGAAAATAAAACAGGGAAATAAAAACAAACACCTTCGCTAACATTTCCTTTCAAGTGCTTAACCGGCACATTTCGGCTGTATTTTTTTTAATGTAACTGCTATATATCCACTATAACACTTTGCTCCTTAATTTTTAAGGCCTCGCGACTAATTAAGGTCTTCAATTTAGAATTAGGTCATCCGATTTCAATCGGGCCAACAAATTATCAAGGAGCTCTCTAATTCAATTCTTTTAATTCATTATACTTTCTAATTTTTCTCTTATTTAATTGAGATATTCAATTTTGGATTTTATTTGCATTTTGACCAGATCTATGATTCTTCAAGTCAACCAATAGCAAACGGCTATAAAAACATATCAATCTCGCGCACCCCCTTATCACCTAGAAAAAAGAAGCGCGAACATGTGATACTATGACATCGATATAGTACATGGAACCATCGACGCAAAAAATATCCCACATAAATATGAGTTGATTAGCTGATAATTAGCACAAATATCTCACCGTTAACGGCCCATCAAAATACTGAATTCTAACTAAAAAGAAACACACTCCATCTCCCCCACTCGCGAAACTCAATATTCCCTCAATTCCAAAATATAAGATGTATTAGATTTTTGAAAAGTCAATCTTCTTTGACTTTGACCAAGTTCAGAGACAAAAATATCAGACATCCACAATAATAAATAAATAAATAAGAAAATTCATTCATGATGAATCTAATGCTACTGATTTGATATTATGGATAGTGATATGTTTCTTTATAAAATTTGGTTAAATTTAACGGCGGCGCAACAAAGTGCGCACAACACCTTAGTTTATATAATAATAAAAAATGCCAGAAAAACATCCAGATCTACTCCCTTCGGTCCTTTCTAATCCGCATATAAGTTTTGCCTGAAGTTAAAGTATCTCTAGTTCGACCAAACAGAGAAAAAACTATCAACATTCACAATACCAAATCAATATCATTAGATTCATGATGGAATGCGGTTTCATATAATATATATTTGGTATTGTAGATGTTGACATTTTTTGACATAAAATTTGGTCAAATTCCAAAGTTTGACTTGACACAAATCTTATATGCAAAGTAAAAGAGGACTGGAGGGAGTACTAGAAAGGCTCAATAGAACTAAAAACATCTCATAAATATTACATCAAGGTCTCTAGACTATCAAACGACCACTACCATCGCGAGAACTAGTCGCCGACGTGCCGTTGTCTCCGCTCCCCTGTCGAAGGCGGCTTGACCTTGTCGATGACAACAGAGAAGTTTTCCTGCACATGCCTCTAAGGACCAGAGACATGGAGCCGCAAACATCATCGTTGAAACCTTGATTAGATCTGAAGCAACTGACACCAAGTCTCGCCTTTGCCGCAAGCACAAAGAAAAACTCCAACCACGCTACCCCAAGGAGAAGTCACGAATCTACGCTAGAGCTCCGTCACCTACATCCTGATGGACAAACTTGAGGTGGATCGGAACCCATAAGACACTCGAAGAAGAAGTGATGGGCATCTGCTCAAGCACCGCACCTATGAGGACTAGAAAACTGGCCATAGCCTAAACTACTAGCCGGAGTGAAGTCATCGGGACTCCCCTCCCCTCCACTCACCGCCAGAGCGACAGGAAGAGGGGTGGCGAATCCACGGCCTTGCCCGCGAAGTGTGGAGGGGAGAGTTTGACCTAGCCACCGAGGGAAGGGGAGAAAACTATTGGGAAAAAAATTTAATGAGTCATGTATGACCGACAAGTATTTAATTTACGCATTATGTGGTACTAAAAGAGATAATTGAAGTCCCAACCTTGTTCTCTCCATCCTTGCTCCCATACCAAGATCTCAGCCATTCCTCTCTTGTCCTCAGCTTGTCGGCGACGTGTAGGGCAAAGGGGGCATCTCTCTATGTAGTCTACTCCAAGTTTGTATTTCCCATCCTTGTCCTTGTCCTAGTTGGGGCGGTGAGGTGGCAAAGGCGTCCCAAAGTTAGAACGATGTCTTTGCGGCTCTATCCCCGCTACGACGGTGTGCTTAGCAGTTGTGGAGGACGTGTGGGGGTGTATTTCCTAGGGATCTTCTTGGGTCCAGTTGGGATTGGTCTCTGACGTCTTTGTTTAGAGTTGGTCGGCGTTGGTCTCCAGCGGATCCGTTTGAAATTGAGGTTGCGCTTGTGGTCGTTGTTGTGTTTGCGGGAATGGTCCTTTCGATGTATGCTGTATTCATCGGTGATGAATATTATTCTCGTGTGATGGCTCATTGGGCCCCTAGAACGACGACATTTCCACTATCAACTGCAACAAGGTTTGTCTAGCACCGGTGAAGGAGGGGCAATATCTGTGGCGCACCTTCAGCTTGTTATATTAATTGCAGTCGTCGCTAGATTGTCCATGGACTTGGTTGTAATTTCATTACCTCTACATGATCTTTGTATTATTGTTACATGTTTTAGTAGATCGGAGGATTTTTCATAGTGATAATTTAGAAAAATAAATAAGTGATGATTTTGTAGTCCTAGTAATGTAAGCTTCATTTTCATTTATACTCAAACTATGAAACTTTATTTATACGTCTAATAGGCGAGGACTTGGATGCGTGTTAAAGCTTGTAGAACACATTTTTGGCCCCGAAACAGTAGGAGAGGCTCCTACTGTATAATTAAATTAATGAGAAAAGTTGTTCACACTATACATATTTACAAGGCATGACATACCACTTTGGGTTAACTGCAAAAGAAATTCAAAAATAGATCTAACGGCAAACTAGGAGTTCCGAGGAGTGAATCTACGATGGCAAAGAGGAAAGTTTATGGACCTGTTTGATCATGTGTGCAAGTAGCGATCCTCTTTAAACTTTGCAGCCCAGGAATTGATACTTGGCTGGATCACTCTAAAATGATTGTTGTTTCTTTCCTTCCAAAGGCTCCAGGCAGCAACCAAGAAAATTTCCATGAACATGGGACGTCCCCAAGCAACTCTAGCCTGTGTGATTTTATGATACCTGGTGCTGGAGGGGTGCCGAACAACTCCCAGCTGGGCCCAACAAGTTTGACTGAATTGGCAAGTGGAGATCATATGGTCAATAGTCTATTCCATAGGTACCTCACAAAGCAAACAATTGGCATCATCCCAATGTTGTAGTGACCTATCTTGAGCATATTACGCGAGTTCAGCCTATCAGAAAGGATGAGCCATCCAAAAACTTTGATCTTCATCACAGTTTTTGGTTCCCAAATCCAAGTATAGGCCTTGCATGCTTGCATACATCTGAAGTAGAATGTATAGTATTGCTTGGATTTAAACTCAGTTGCACCCCAAATGTAACTCCATTAATCACGTGCCATATGCTTCAGGATTGATATGGACCTTTTTTGTTTCAAGATCATGTAACTCTGAGTGAGCTTCTATGGATAGGGGTAAGTGAAATGCCTCCTCAAGAGACGTAATGGCCAAAAATTCCTTTACTGAAATATCTTCTTGAGATGTGTATGAGAAAGCACGTGGATGGGTCTCTGAAATGATGTTGTCGACCCAAAGGTCTTTCCAAAAAAGAGTTGTGGAGACACAATGAATATCCACCCTCGAAATCCCACGAAAGTTGGGGCAAAGTTTCATGATGTCTCGCCACCAAAAGGACCCACATAAGTCAGCGACGTGTGGTATCTTTGAGGTGTAATACGTAGACCAAATTAGATCCACCCAAGGCAAATCCATTCTATTGTAAAACTTGTGCAAATATTTCATAAGGAGAGCCTCACTTTGTACTCATAGATTGATAACTTCCAATCCACCGCGATCTTTAGGGTGACAAGCCATGTCCCAGGCTGCCAACGAGTTACACTTGTCTCCTTGCTCGGTCTTTTTTGTCCACATACATCTTCTTCATACTTTATCAAGAAGTTCCAAGGATTTTTGAGGGAACTTAGTAGTGCATAGGGCATAAATTATCAGAGAAGTAATTACTGAGTTCAGCAAAGACAACTTTGCTCCATAAGAAATCATAGATAATGTGGAGGATAGACGATGCTCCACATGGAAAACAAGGGGCATAAGATCTTGAACAGTAGGTCACGTCATGCCAAGCGGAAGGCCAAGGTATATGAATGGCATAGTACCAGTGGTGCAACCAAGATATGGGCAATATCTGCACTTAGGGAGTCGGCCGTGTTGATAGGAATAAATATAGATTTACCAAAGTTTGTGCTTAGCCCTATGGATGAGGCATAAACTAAAATGATCTCTTTTATCAATGTTGCTTGTCGAGGGCAGGCTGGCATAACCAAAATCACGTCGTCGGCATACTGGATAACTGGATATTATTCTTGTCTTTGGCAAGGGAAGGGTAGTTGTAATTTGTTCAGTTTGAAGGTGTCGTTGGTTGCATCCTGAACTAGGTCTGCAACCAAAACAAAAATCAGCAAAGAGAACGAATCACCTTAGCGAACCCCTTCACAACAATGGAACTAGCGACCCGGAACACCATTGAGTAGCACAGAGGATTTCCTGGAGGCAAAAATGCATTGAATCCATCCCAACCACTTCTCATTGAAGCCCATATGTTTCATAATCTCTAGCATGGCCTCATGTTCAATAGTGTTGAAGGCCTTGGCCAAATAAAGTTTTAAAAGAACGATCTCCCGCTTGGATGCTTGGCATTGAATAATATACTTGAACGCCCATGCAAGGCAGTCTTGGATCGAGCAACCACAAAGGAATCCATATTGGTTACTATGGATAATTTGGAGAATGATACTTTGCAATCCGTTGGCAAGAATTTTTGTGATTACCTTTAGACAACAGTTCAACAATGTAATAGGTCGATAGTCATTTACTGATTTAGGTGATTGGGTCTCTGGTATTAGAGTGATGAAACTATTCACAAAGGTTGTAGAAGTCTTATTTTACCACTAGCCAGCATAGCTTGAGAAAAGTGCCATTGGAACCATCCGGACCGGTGCATGACTAGCCAGCATATTTTTAATTATGTCAATTTCAACATGTGTGAATGGTAAAGTAAGTGGATCCAGACCCTCTACTTTCCAAATGATAGACTGTAAATTGAAGCGCATCTCATGGGATGAAGATGTCCCCAACCTCTCTTTGAAGGCATGAAAAAATACTGATTCTTTTTCGGTGTGATCTTCCATAAGATCTCCATCAGTGGTAGTAAGGGTGGCAATGTTGTTTCTTTGATATCGCTCAGAAGCCATGGCCTGAAATAATTTAGTATACTCATCCTCGGATTTCACCCAACGGATCATACATCTCCTTTTCCAATACTGTCTCTCATAAGAGAGGATACGAATCAAATGTGCCTTGAGAATTTTCTGAAAATTAGCTTTAGGAATAGTCATGCATCTCTTGTTTTTAAGACCATCCAATTCGGTCAAGGCCTTATTAGAATTCTCAATTGCCACCTATAAGCGATAGATTCCCTTGCTCCAAGATTTTAATCATGAGAAGAGTTTTTTTTTAAATGCAAAGGATCGTGGCACAATTAGTGGACTTGATTAGCTTGTCCCACACAAAAGATACCACATCCAAAAAACAGGATGGCTTAACCAGTAGGATTCAAAGCGGAAAATTTTAGTCCGTGGTATAGAGGTTTCAATGTTTCCATGCATGGGATGTGACCGGAGACGACTTTCCCAAAGGTTTAACCATTGTTTTTGGATAAGAAAGGATCCAATGGGCCAAGGTCCGAAACTAGTCCAATTTTTCTAGGAGAGGATTGGTTTGCATATTGCTCCAGGTGAAACAGCAACCTTTAATTATCAGTGCAATCAGATTTTGTGAACAATGAAATCATTGAACGTTAACATATAATGGACATTTCCACCCAATCTATTACAGTTGCTAGGGCCCTTGATATAGTTAAAGTCATCAAGTAACAACAAATCTTCCACTAGAGGGATATCTAAACCAAAGAGCCAATCAGTATATAAGTATTACCATCTTCACCTTGGCATGGCCCATAGATGTTAACTAAGGTCCAAGTTTGGGCAAATTGGGTAGAGCGAAAGCGAATGGCCAGCGCAAAATCCTCTTGAGCAATGATATCCCCCCCAAAAAATCGAGCTATTCCAAATGGTGGATATACCCCCAGATGCACTCTGAGAAGGAATATAAGAAATTTTATCAAATCATATCGTGCAACTAGATTTAACAGAAGTATGATAAATAAAGGATTTCTTAGTATCTTGTAAGAAAATGACAGAACATCCACTAACGGAGATAGCATTATTCAAGGCTAATCTTTTCTTCTTAGAATTTATTCCACGGATGTTCTAACATAAAACGTTCCAGTTTTGCACTAGAACCATAAAACACAAATGCAGTGTTTAGGCATTAGAAGAAGAAGACCCATTATCTGGGTTCTCCTTAGCAGCAAGGAAAGCTTCAGTAGTGAGCTCCGATGCTGGGATGCCACAAAGATTTGTAACAATCTACTTCATAATTGGGATCAGAGTAGGCAGAGGGATTGATGTAGTAGCATTCTGATATGTCTCCAACGTATCTATAATTTTTGATTGTTCCATGCTATTGTATTATCAATCTTGGATGTTTTATAATCATTTTACAGTCATTTTATATCATTTTTTGGTACTAACCTATTGACATAGTGCCAAGTGACAGTTGCTGTTTTTTCCATATTTTTTACATCGCAAAAAATCAATATAAAACGGAGTCCAAATACCACGAAACTTTATAGAGAATTTTTATGGTCCAAAAGGAACACAATGGGCCTTGGCTGCGCCTGGTGGGTGCCCCAGGGGAGGCACAACCCACCAGAGCGCGCTAGGAGGCCCAGGCGCGCCCTAGTGGGTTGTGCCCACCTCGGGTGCCCCCCGGACCGCCTCTTTGCTCTATAAACACCCCAATATTTCCAGAACCCTAGGGCAGTCGACGAAATATTCATCTAGGTGCCGCAGAGTCCTGAACCACCAGATCCAATCTAGACACCATCTCGGATGGGGTTCACCACCTCCATTGGTGCCTCTCCGATGATGCGTGAGTAGTTCTTTGTAGACCTTTGGGTCCGTAGTTAGTAGCTAGATGGCTTCATCTCTCTCTCTCTTGATTCTAAATACAATGGTCTCTTGGAGATCCATATGATGTAACTCTTTTGCGGTGTGTTTGTTGGGATCGATGAACTTTGAGTTTATGATCAGATCTATCTTTTTATATCCATGAAAGTATTTGAGTTTCTTTGATCCCTTTTATGCGTGATCTCTTATAGCCTCGTATTTCTTCTCTGATATTTGAGTTTTGTTTGGCCAACTTGATCTATTTATCTTGCAATGGGAAGAGGTGCTTTGTAGTGGGTTCAATCTTACGGTGCTTGATCCCAGTGACAGAAAGGGAACCGACACGTATGTTGAAGGAAATATGCCCTAGAGGCAATAATAAAGTTATTATTTATTTCCTTATATCATGATAAATGTTATTATTCATTCTAGAATTGTATTAACCAGAAACATAATACATGTGTGAATACATAGACAAACTTAGTGTCACTAGTATGCCTCTACTTGACTAGCTCGTTAAATCAAAGATGGTTATGTTTCCTGACCATGAACAAAGTGTTGTTATTTGATTAACGAGGTCACATCATTAGTTGAATGATCTGATTGACATGACCCATTCCATTAGCATAGCACCCGATCGTTTAGTATGTTGCTATTGCTTTCTTCATGACTTATACATGTTCCTATAACTATGAGATTATGCAACTCCCATTTACCGGAGGAACACTTTGGGTACTACCAAACGTCACAATGTAACTGGGTGATTATAAAGGAGTACTACAGGTGTCTCCAAAGGTACATGTTGGGTTGGCATATTTCGAGATTAGGTTTTGTCACTCCGATTGTCGGAGAGGTATCTCTGGGCCCTCTCGGTAATGCACATCACATAAGCCTTGCAAGCATTGCAACTAATGAGTTAGTTGCGGGATGATGTATTACAGAACGAGTAAAGAGTCTTGCCGGTAACGAGATTGAACTAGGTATTGGATACCGACGATCGAATCTCGGGCAAGTAACATACCGATGACAAAGGGAACAACGTATGTTCTTATGCGGTCTGACCGATAAAGATCTTCGTAGAATATGTAGGAGCCAATATGGGCATCCAGGTCCCGCTATTGGTTATTGACTGGAGACGTGTCTCGGTTATGTCTACATTGTTCTCGAACCCGTAGGGTCCGCACGCTTAAGGTTACGATGACAGTTATATTATGACTTTATGCATTTTGATGTACCGAAGGTTGTTCGGAGTCCCGGATGTGATCACGGACATGACGAGGAGTCTTGAAATGGTCAAGACGTAAAGATTGATATATTGGAAGCCTATGTTTGGATATCGGAAGTGTTCCGGGTGAAATCGGGATTTTACCGGAGTACCGGGAGGTTACCGGAACCCCCTGGGAGCTATATGGGCCTTAGTGGGCTTTAGTGGAAAGGAGAAAGGGGCAGCCCAAGGTGGTTGTGCGCCTCCCCCCTTCCCCTAGTCCTAATAGGACTAGGAGAGGTGGCCGGCCCCCTCTCTCTCTTTCCCCCCTCAAGGAGTCCTATTCCAACTAGGATTGGGGGGGGGGGGATCCTACTCCCAGAGGGAGTAGGACTCTCCTGGCGCGCCTCCTGTGGCCGGCCAGCCTCCCCCTCTAATCCTTTATATACTGAGGCAGAGGCACCCCAGAAACACACAAGTTGATCCACGTGATCTATTCCTTAGACGTGTGCGGCGCCCCAGCCACCATAGTCCTCGATAATACTGTAGCGGAGTTTAGGCGAAGCCCTGCTGCTGTAGTACATCAAGATCGTCACCACGCCGTCGTGCTGACGGAACTCTTCCACGACACTTTGTTGGATCGGAGTCCGGGGATCGTCATCGAGCTGAACGTGTGCTCGAACTCGGAGGTGCCGTAGTTTCGGTGCTTGATCAGTTGGATCGTGAAGACGTACGACTACTTCCTCTATGTTGTGTCAACGCTTCCGCAGTCGGTCTGCGTGGGTACGTAGACAACACTCTCCCCTCTCGTTGCTATGCATCACCATGATCTTGCGTGTGCGTAGGAAATTTTTTGAAATTACTACGAAACCCAACAGTGGCATCCGAGCCTAGGTTATTTATGTTGATGTTATATGCACAAGTAGAACACAAGTGAGTTGTGGGCGATATAAGTCATACTGCCTACCAGCATGTCATACTTTGGTTCGGCGGCATTGTTGGACGAGACGACCCGGACCAACATTACGCGTACGCTTACGCGAGACCGGTTCCCCCGATGTGCTTTGCACATAGGTGGCTTGCGGGCGACTGTCTCTCCAACTTTAGTTGAACCAAGTGTGGCTACGCCCGGTCCTTGCGAAGGTTAAAACGGAGTCTATTTGACAAACTATCGTTGTGGTTTTGATGCGTAGGTGAGATTGGTTCTTGCTTAAGCCCATAGCAGCCACGTAAAACTTGCAACAACAAAGTAGAGGACGTCTAACTTGTTTTTGCAGGGCATGTTGTGATGTGATATGGTCAAGGCATGATGCTGAATTTTATTGTATGAGATGATCATGTTTTGTAACCGAGTTATCGGCAACTGGCAGGAGCCATATGGTTGTCGCTTTATTGTATGCAATGCAATCGCGATGTAATGCTTTACTTTATTACTAAATGGTAGTGATAGTCGTGGAAGCATAAGATTGGCGAGACGACAACGATGCTACGATGGAGATCAAGGTGTCGCGCCGGTGACGATGGTGATCATGACGGTGCTTCGGAGATGGAGATCACAAGCACAAGATGATGATGACCATATCATATCACTTATATTGATTGCATGTGATGTTTATCTTTTTATGCATCTTATCTTGCTTTGATTGACGGTAGCATTATAAGATGATCTCTCACTAAATTATCAAGAAGTGTTCTCCCTGAGTATGCACCGTAGCCAAAGTTCGTCGTGCCCAGACACCACATGATGATCGGGTGTGATAAGCTCTACGTCCATCTACAACGGGTGCAAGCCAGTTTTGCACACGCAGAATACTCAGGTTAAACTTGACGAGCCTAGCATATGCAGATATGGCCTCGGAACACGGAGACCGAAAGGTCGAGCGTGAATCATATAGTAGATATGATCAACATAACGATGTTCACCATTGAAAACTACTCCATCTCACGTGATGATCGGTCATGGTTTAGTTGATTTGGATCACGTAATCACTTAGAGGATTAGAGGGATGTCTATCTAAGTGGGAGTTCTTAAATAATATGATTAATTGAACTTAAATTTATCATGAACTTAGTACCTGATAGTATCTTGCTTGTTTATGTTGATTGTAGATAGATGGCTCGTGCTGTTGTTCCGTTGAATTTTAATGCATTCCTTGAGAAAGCAAAGTTGAAAGATGATGGTAGCAATTACACGGACTGGGTCCGTAACTTGAGGATTATCCTCATTGCTGCACAGAAGAATTACGTCCTGGAAGCACCGCTGGGTGCCAGGCCTGCTGCTGGAGCAACGCCAGATGTTATGAACGTCTGGCAGAGCAAAGCTGATGACTACTCGATAGTTCAGTGTGCCATGCTTTACGGCTTAGAATCGGGACTTCAACGACGTTTTGAACGTCATGGAGCATATGAGATGTTCCAGGAGTTGAAGTTAATATTTCAAGCAAATGCCCGGATTGAGAGATATGAAGTCTCCAATAAGTTCTATAGCTGCAAGATGGAAGAGAACAGTTCTGTCAGTGAGCATATACTTAAAATGTCTGGGTATAATAATCACTTGATTCAATTGGGAGTTAATCTTCCAGATTATTGCGTCATTGACAGAATTCTCCAATCACTGCCACCAAGCTACAAGAGCTTCGTGATGAACTATAATATGCAAGGGATGAACAAGACTATTCCCGAGCTCTTCGCAATGCTAAAAGCTGCGGAGGTAGAAATCAAGAAGGAGCATCAAGTGTTGATGGTTAACAAGACCACTAGTTTCAAGAAAAAGGGCAAAGGGAAGAAAAAGGGGAACTTCAAAAAGAACGGCAAGCAAGTTGCTGCTCAAGAGAAGAAACCCAAGTCTAGACCTAAGCCTGAAACTGAGTGCTTCTACTGCAAGCAGACTGGTCACTGGAAGCGGAACTGCCCCAAGTATTTGGCGGATAAGAAGGATGGCAAGGTGAACAAAGGTATATGTGATATACATGTTATTGATGTGTACCTTACCAATGCTCGCAGTAGCACCTGGGTATTTGATACTGGTTCTGTTGCTAATATTTGCAACTCGAAACAGGGACTACAGAATAAGCGGGCACTGGCAAAGGACGAGGTGACGATGCGCGTGGGAAACGGTTCCAAAGTCGATGTGATCGCGGTCGGCACGCTACCTCTACATCTACCTTCGGGATTAATATTAGACGGCGGGCGTGCATTTTGATGACAGTTATATTATGAGTTTATGCATTTTGATGTACCGAAGGTTGTTCGGAGTCCCGGATGTGATCACGGACATGACGAGGAGTCTCTATATGGTCGAGACATAAAGATTGATATATTGGAAGCCTATGTTTGGACATCGGAAGTGTTCCGGGTGAAATCGGGATTTTACCGGGTTACCGGGAGGTTACCGGAACCCCCCGGGAACCACATGGGCCTTCATGGGCCTTAGTGGAAAGGAGAAAGGGGCAGCCCAAGGGGGCTGCGCGCCTCCCCCCTTCTCCTAGTCCTATTAGGACTAGGAGAGGTGGCCGGCCACCCCTCTCCCTCTTTCCCCCTTGGGAATCCTAGTTGGAATAGGATTGGAGGGGAGTCCTACTCCCGGTAGGAGTAGGACTCCTCCTGCGCCTCCTCCTCCTGGCCGGCGCACCCTCCCCCCTTGGCTCCTTTATATACTGAGGCAGGGGCACCTCTAAACACACAAGTTGACACAAGTTGATCCACGTGATCGATTCCTTAGCTGTGTGCGGTGCCCCCTGCCACCATATTCCTCGATAATACTGTAGCGGAGTTTAGGCGAAGCCCTGCTGCTGTAGTTCATCAAGATCGTCACCACGCCGTCGTGCTGACGAAACTCTTCCCCGACACTTTGCTGGATCGGAGTCCGGGGATCGTCATCGAGCTGAACGTGTGCTCGAACTCGGAGGTGCCGTAGTTTCGGTGCTTGATCGGTTGGATCGTGAAGACGTACGACTACTTCCTCTACGTCGTGTCATCGCTTCCGCAGTCGGTCTGCGTTGGGTACGTAGACAACACTCTCCTCTCGTTGCTATGCATCACATGATCCTGTGTGCGCGTAGGAAAATTTTGAAATTACTACGAAACCCAACAGTGGCATCCGAGCCTAGGTTAATGATGTTGATGTTATATGCACGAGTAGAACACAAGTGAGTTGTGGACGATACAAGTCATACTGCCTACCAGCATGTCATATTTTGGTTCGGCGGTATTGTTGGACGAGACGACCCAGACCAACCTTACGCGTACGCTTACGCGAGACCGGTTCCCTCGACGTGCTTTGCACAGAGATGGCTTGCGGGCAACTGCCTCTCCAACTTTAGTTGAACCAAGTATGGCTACGCCCGGTCCTTGCGAAGGTTAAAACGGAGTCTATTTGACAAACTATCGTTGTGGTTTTGATGCGTAGGTGAGATTGGTTCTTACTTAAGCCCGTAGCAGCCACGTAAAACATGCAACAACAAAGTAGAGGACGTCTAACTTGTTTTTGCAGGGCATGTTGTGATGTGATATGGTCAAGGCATGATGCTGAATTTTATTGTATGAGATGATCATGTTTTGTAACCAAGTTATCGGCAACTGGCAGGAGCCATATGGTTGTCGCTTTATTGTATGCAATGCAATCGCGATGTAATGCTTTACTTTATTACTAAACGGTAGTGATAGTCGTGGAAGCATAAGATTGGCGAGACGACAATGATGCTACGATGGAGATCAAGGTGTCACGCCGGTGACGATGGTGATCATGACGGTGCTTCGGAGATGGAGATCACAAGCACAAGATGATGATGGCCATATCATATCACTTATATTGATTGCATGTGATGTTTATCTTTTTATGCATCTTATCTTGCTTTGATTGACGGTAGCATTATAAGATGATCTCTCACTAAATTATCAAGAAGTGTTCTCCCTGAGTATGCACCGTTGCCAAAGTTCGTCGTGCCCAGACACCACGTGATGATCGGGTGTGATAAGCTCTACGTCCATCTACAATGGGTGCAAGACAGTTTTGCACACGCAGAATACTCAGGTTAAACTTGACGAGCCTAGCATATGCAGATATGGCCTCGGAACACGGAGACCGAAAGGTCGAGCGTGAATCATATAGTAGATATGATCAACATAACGATGTTCACCATTGAAAACTACTCCATCTCACGTGATGATCGGTTATGGTTTAGTTGATTTGGATCACGTGATCACTTAGAGGATTAGAGGGATGTCTATCTAAGTGGGAGTTCTTAAGTAATTTGATTAATTGAACTTAAACTTATCATGAACTTAGTACCTGATAGTATCTTGCTTGTTTATGTTGATTGTAGATAGATGGCTCGTGCTGTTGTTCCGTTGAATTTTAATGCGTTCCTTGAGAAAGCAAAGTTGAAAGATGATGGTAGCAATTATATGGACTGGGTCCGTAACCTGAGGATTATCCTCATTGCTGCTCAGAAGAATTACGTCCTGGAAGCACCGCTTGGTGCCAGGCCTGCTGCTGGAGCAACACCATATGTTATGAACGTTTGGCAGAGCAAAGCTGATGACTACTCGATAGTTCAGTGTGCCATGCTTTACGGCTTAGAATCGGGACTTCAACGACGTTTTGAACGTCATGGAGCATATGAGATGTTCCAGGAGTTGAAGTTAATATTTCAAGCAAATGCCCGGATTGAGAGATATGAAGTCTCCAATAAGTTCTATAGCTGCAAGATGGAGGAGAACAGTTCTGTCAGTGAGCATATACTCAAAATGTATGGGTATAATAATCACTTGATTCAGATGGGAGTTAATCTTCCAGATGATTGCCTCATTGACAGAATTCTCCAATCACTGCCACCAAGCTACAAGAGCTTCGTGATGAACTATAATATGCAAGGGATGAACAAGACTATTCCCGAGCTCTTCGCAATGCTGAAAGCTGCGGAGGTAGAAATCAAGAAGGAGCATCAAGTGTTGATGGTTAACAAGACCACTAGTTTCAAGAAAAAGGGCAAAGGGAAGAAGAAGGGGAACTTCAAGAAGAACGGCAAGCAAGTTGCTACTCAAGAGAAGAAACCCAAGTCTGGACCTAAGCCTGAAACTGAGTGCTTCTACTGCAAGCAGACTGGTCACTGGAAACGGAACTGCCCCAAGTATTTGGCGGATAAGAAGGATGGCAAGGTGAACAAAGGTATATGTGATATACATGTTATTGATGTGTACCTTACTAGAGCTCGCAGTAGCACCTGGGTATTTGATACTGGTTCTGTTGCTAATATTTGCAACTCGAAACAGGGACTACGGATTAAGCGAACACTGGCGAAGGACGAGGTGACGATGCGCGTGGGAAACGGTTCCAAAGTCGATGTGATCGCGGTCGGCACGCTACCTCTACATCTACCTTCGGGATTAGTATTAGACCTAAATAATTGTTATTTGGTGCCAGCGTTGAGCATGAACATTATATCTGGATCTTGTTTAATGCGAGACGGTTATTCATTTAAATCAGAGAATAATGGTTGTTCTATTTATATGAGTAATATCTTTTATGGTCATGCACCCTTGAAGAGTGGTCTATTCTTATTGAATCTCGATAGTAGTAATACACATATTCATAATGTTGAAGCCAAAAGATGCAGAGTTGATAATGAAAGTGCAACTTATTTGTGGCACTGTCGTTTAGGTCATATCGGTGTAAAGCGCATGAAGAAACTCCATACTGATGGACTTTTGGAACCACTTGATTATGAATCACTTCGTACTTGCGAACCGTGCCTCATGGGCAAGATGACTAAAACACCATTCTCCGGTACTATGGAGAGAGCAACAGATTTGTTGGAAATCATACGTACCGATGTATGTGGTCCGATGAATATTGAGGCTCGTGGCGGATATCGTTATTTTCTCACCTTCACAGATGATTTAAGCAGATATGGATATATCTACTTAATGAAACATAAGTCTGAAACATTTGAAAAGTTCAAAGAATTTCAGAGTGAAGTTGAAAATCATCGTAACAAGAAAATAAAGTTTCTACGATCTCATCGTGGAGGAGAATATTTGAGTTACGAGTTTGGTGTACATTTGAAAAACTGTGGAATAGTTTCGCAACTCACGCCACCTGGAACACCACAGCGTAATGGTGTGTCCGAACGTCGTAATCGTACTTTACTAGATATGGTGCGATCTATGATGTCTCTTACAGATTTACCGCTATCGTTTTGGGGTTATGCTTTAGAGACGGCCGCATTCACGTTAAATAGGGCACCATCAAAATCCGTTGAGACGACACCTTATGAACTATGGTTTGGCAAGAAACCAAAGTTGTCGTTTCTTAAAGTTTGGGGCTGCGATGCTTATGTGAAAAAGCGTCAACCTGATAAGCTCGAACCCAAATCGGAGAAATGTGTCTTCATAGGATACCCAAAGGAGACTGTTGGGTACACCTTCTATCACAGATCCGAAGGCAAGACATTCGTTGCTAAGAATGGATCCTTTCTAGAGAAGGAGTTTCTCTCGAAAGAAGTGAGTGGGAGGAAAGTAGAACTTGACGAGGTAACTGTACCTGCTCCCTTACTGGAAAGTAGTACATCACAGAAAACTGTTTCAGTGACACCTACACCAGTTAGTGAGGAAGCTAATGATAATGATCATGAAACTTCATATCAAGATACTACTGAACCTCGTAGATCAACCAGAGTAAGATCCGCACCAGAGTGGTACGGTAATCCTGTTCTGGAAGTCATGCTGCTAGATCATGATGAACCTACGAACTATGAAGAAGCGATGGTGAGCCCAGATTTCGCAAAGTGGCTTGAAGCCATGAAATCTGAGATGGGATCCATGTATGAGAACAAAGTATGGACTTTGGTTGACTTGCCCGATGATCGGCAAGCAATTGAGAATAAATGGATCTTCAAGAAGAAGACTGACGCTGATGGTAATGTTACTGTCTACAAAGCTCGACTTGTCGCGAAAGGTTTTCGACAAGTTCAAGGGGTTGACTACGATGAGACTTTCTCACCTGTAGCGATGCTTAAGTCTGTCCGAATCATGTTAGCGATTGCCGCATTTTATGATTATGAAATTTGGCAGATGGATGTCAAAACTGCATTCCTGAATGGATTTCTGGAAGAAGAGTTGTATATGATGCAACCGGAAGGTTTTGTCGATCCAAAGGGAGCTAACAAAGTGTGCAAGCTCCAGCGATCCATTTATGGACTGGTGCAAGCCTCTCGGAGTTGGAATAAACGCTTTGATAGTGTGATCAAAGCATTTGGTTTTATACAGACTTTCGGAGAAGCCTGTATTTACAAGAAAGTGAGTGGGAGCTCTGTAGCATTTCTGATATTATATGTGGATGACATATTACTAATTGGAAATGATATAGAATTTCTGGATAGCATAAAGGGATACTTGAATAAAAGTTTTTCAATGAAAGACCTCGGTGAAGCTGCTTACATATTAGGCATTAAGATCTATAGAGATAGATCAAGACGCTTAATTGGACTTTCACAAAGCACATACCTTGACAAAGTTTTGAAGAAGTTCAAAATGGATCAAGCAAAGAAAGGGTGCTTGCCTGTGTTACAAGGTGTGAAGTTGAGTAAGACTCAATGCCCGACCACTGCAGAAGATAGAGAGAAAATGAAAGATGTTCCCTATGCTTCAGCCATAGGCTCTATCATGTATGCAATGCTGTGTACCAGACCTGATGTGTGCCTTGCTATAAGTTTAGCAGGGAGGTACCAAAGTAATCCAGGAGTGGATCACTGGATAGCGGTCAAGAACATCCTGAAATACCTGAAAAGGACTAAGGATATGTTTCTCGTATATGGAGGTGACAAAGAGCTCACCGTAAAAGGTTACGTTGATGCAAGCTTTGACACTGATCCGGACGATTCTAAATCGCAAACCGGATACGTGTTTACATTAAACGGTGGAGCTGTCAGTTGGTGCAGTTCTAAACAAAGCGTCGTAGCGGGATCTACATGTGAAGCGGAGTACATAGCTGCTTCGGAAGCAGCGAACGAAGGAGTTTGGATGAAGGAGTTCATATCCGATCTAGGTGTCATACCTAGTGCATCGGGTCCAATGAAAATCTTTTGTGACAATACTGGTGCAATTGCCTTGGCAAAGGAATCCAGATTTCACAAAAGGACCAAGCACATCAAGAGACGCTTCAACTCCATCTGGGATCTAGTCCAGGTGGGAGACATAGAGATTTGCAAGATACATACGGATCTGAATGTTGCAGACCCGTTGACTAAGACTCTTCCACGAGCAAAACATGATCAGCACCAAGGCTCCATGGGTGTTAGAATCATTACAGTGTAATCTAGATTATTGACTCTAGTGCAAGTGGGAGACTGAAGGAAATATGCCCTAGAGGCAATAATAAAGTTATTATTTATTTCCTTATATCATGATAAATGTTTATTATTCATGCTAGAATTGTATTAACCGGAAACATAATACATGTGTGAATACATAGACAAACTTAGTGTCACTAGTATGCCTCTACTTGACTAGCTCGTTAAATCAAAGATGGTTATGTTTCCTGACCATGAACAAAGTGTTGTTATTTGATTAACGAGGTCACATCATTAGTTGAATGATCTGATTGACATGACCCATTCCATTAGCATAGCACCCGATCGTTTAGTATGTTGCTATTGCTTTCTTCATGACTTATACATGTTCCTATAACTATGAGATTATGCAACTCCCGTTTACCGGAGGAACACTTTGGGTACTACCAAATGTCACAACGTAACTGGGTGATTATAAAGGAGTACTACAGGTGTCTCCAAAGGTACATGTTGGGTTGGCGTATTTCGAGATTAGGTTTTGTCACTCCGATTGTCGGAGAGGTATCTCTGGGCCCTCTCGGTAATGCACATCACATAAGCCTTGCAAGCATTGCAACTAATGAGTTAGTTGCGGGATGATGTATTACAGAATGAGTAAAGAGACTTGACGATAACGAGATTGAACTAGGTATTGGATACCGACGATCGAATCTCGGGCAAGTAACATACCGATGACAAAGGGAACAACGTATGTTGTTATGCGGTCTGACCGATAAAGATCTTCGTAGAATATGTAGGAGCCAATATGGGCATCCAGGTCCCGCTATTGGTTATTGACCGGAGACGTGTCTCGGTCATGTCTACATTGTTCTCGAACCCGTAGGGTCCGCACGCTTAAGGTTACGATGACAGTTATATTATGAGTTTATGCATTTTGATGTACCGAAGGTTGTTCGGAGTCCCGGATGTGATCACGGACATGACGAGGAGTCTCGAAATGGTCGAGACGTAAAGATTGATATATTGGAAGCCTATGTTTGGATATCGGAAGTGTTCCGGGTGAAATCGGGATTTTACCGGAGTACCGAGAGGTTACCGGAACCCCTCGGGAGCTATATGGGCCTTAGTGGTCTTTAAAGGAGAAAGGGGCAGCCCAAGGTGGTTGTGCGCCTCCCCCCTTCCCCTAGTCCTATTAGGACTAGGAGAGGTGGCCGGCCCCCTTTCTCTCTTTCCCCCCTCAAGGAGTCCTATTCCAACTAGGATTGGGGGGGGGGGAATCCTACTCCCAGAGGGAGTAGGACTCTCCTGGCGCGCCTCCTGTGGCCGGCCAGCCTCCCCCCCTCTAATCCTTTATATACTGAGGCAGAGGCACCCCAGAAACACACAAGTTGATCCACGTGATCTATTCCTTAGCCGTGTGCGGCGCCCCAGCCACCATAGTCCTTGATAATATTGTAGCGGAGTTTAGGCGAAGCCCTGCTGCTGTAGTACATCAAGATCGTCACCACGCCGTCGTGCTGATGGAACTCTTCCACGACACTTTGCTGGATCGGAGTCCGGGGATCGTCATCGAGCTGAACGTGTGCTCGAACTCGGAGGTGTCGTAGTTTCGGTGCTTGATCAGTTGGATCATGAAGACGTACGACTACTTCCTCTATGTTGTGTCAACGCTTCCGCAGTCGGTCTGCGTGGGTACATAGACAACACTCTCCCCTCTCGTTGCTATGCATCACCATGATCTTGCGTGTGTGTAGGAATTTTTTTGAAATTACTATGAAACCCAACATATGTATCGTTGCTACTAAGGATAAAACGATGGGGTCTATCTCTACATAGATAGATCTTTTCTACATCATGTCATCGTTCTTATTGCATTACTCTGTTTCTCCATGAACTTAATACACTAGATGCATGCTGGATAGCGGTCAATGTGTGGAGTAATAGTAGTAGATGCAGGCAGGAGTCAGTCTACTAATCTTGGACGTGATGCCTATATAATGATCATTGCCTGGATATCATCACGAGTATTTGAATGTCTATCAATTGCCCAACAGTAATTTGTTTACCCACCGTTTGCTATTTTTCTCGAGAGAAGACACTAGTGAAACCTACGGCCCCCGAGTCTCTTTCTCATATTATTTGCCTTTGCGATCAATTTATTTGCCATTTATTTTCGGATCTATTAATCCAAAAACCCAAAAATACTTTGCTGCAATTTATTCTCATTTATTTGTTTGGCGTTCTATCTATCAATCTACTACAAATTTACCTCACGTCCGTTTTCCTATCTTGAGGCGCCGTACCCCGGAAGGGATTGACAACCCCTTTAACACGTCAGGTTGTGAGAAGTTGTTATTTGTGTGCAAGTGGCATTTACATTGTGTTGCTTGGTTCTCCTAATGGTTTGATAACCTTGGTTTCATATTTGAGGGAAATACCTACCGCCGATGTGCTGCATCATCCCTTCCTCTTTGGGGAAATACCTACATAGCTTTAAGCGACATCAAAAGGAATTTCTGGCGTCATTGTCGGGGAGGATCTTCAACATATACCAGGTTCCTAATCACAAATCTCATCTCCTTGCAATTTACATTATTTGCCATTTGCCTCTCGTTTTCCTCTCCCCCACTTCACAAAAAAATTGCCGTTTTATTCGCCCCTCTTTTCCGTTTGCCGTTTTCTTGTTAGATCTATAATTTGCTTGCAATCATGAGTGATTTCGGTATGGCACCAACAGATGATGATCTAACTACTAAAATTGGACATACGAGCAATCTAGATGCTAAAACTTTTATCTTGGGGGGCAAGGGAACGTTATGGGAAAAGAACATATCCAAGAATTTTTCAATTGTGTTGGGAATCTAAGTCTTGATGATGTTCCTATACTTAAAACTACTAGATCTTATGCGGATGCTATTTTAGCATTAGTTCTGAAACTTGAAAGTAAATTTATTCGTACCCATCCTACTTTGCAAAGATTGTTTTTCGAGCTTCCCATTATAAAGAGTCCTAGGGCTAAAAAGTTGGCTACCCATGTCCTTATGAATGAATTTGATTACATAATACGGGAAGCTAGGGAAATCTTTGATTTTTATGGTATGAATCGTGAAAAACCTGTGATAGATGAAATTGTTTACAATAGTGACTATGCTTTAAGACATTTGCCGGTGGATAATAAAATCTTTGATGAGAATCTCAAAAAGGAAGTCCCCGTTCTAGATATAATCCAATAAGTTTTCAATAATGTTAATCAACATTACTCTTGGATTGTTGCGGGAAATCAAGGAGGTTATGATGAACATCAACTTAGGAACGCTAAGGTTTCTATGGATAATATGTTTTATGTTGTGTTCAACAAAAACCATGATGAAAACACCTCTAAGAAAGTTAAGAAGAAAGATGACAAAACTTAGATCCTTGCTTTATGCCTAGCTAAGGGTGTAAAACTATAGCGCTTGTTCGGAGGCAACCCAATGAATAAAATTTATTTTTGCTTTTTGCTTCCTGTTTTTGAGTGTTAGCACAATTATGATATTGTTATGATTGTGTTTTTATGTTTTAATTAGTTTTTGTGCCAAGTAAAGCCTTTAGGATCTTCTTGGGTGATAGTTGTTTGATCTTGCTAAAAAACAGAAACTTTTACCTCACGAAATTAATTTTAATTTCCCACCAGGGAGCGATAAAATACCCCCTCCATTTGAAGTAGATCAATATACAAATTTCTCAGGTCGTCCTAATTTTTTTAGAATTTTTGGAGTTACAGAAGTATTCGAAATAGTCAGATTGCTACAGACTGTTTTGTTTTGACAGATTCTGTTTTCTTTGTGTTGTGTGCTTATTTTGATGGCTCTATGATTTTCTTTGATGAGTTTTTGCCATATAAAAGTTGGAATACAGTAGATATAATGCAAGAACAAAATATGAATTGGTTTGATACAATACTTATAGTAGTGATTTATTATTCTTATACTAACGGATCTCACAAAGGTTGTTGAGTTTTGTGTGATTGAAGTTTTCAAGTTTTGGGTTATCTTACGATGGATGAAGGAATAAGGAGTAGAAGAGAATAAGCTTGGGGATGCCCCGGCATCCCAAGCTATTATCCAAAAATGAGCAACCAACTAAGCTTGGGGATGCCGCCAAGTGGCATCCCCTCTTTCTTCTAACGACCATCGGTATTTTACTCGAAGCTATATTTTTATTCGTCACATACTATGTGTTTTGCTTGGAGCGTCATGTATGATATGAGACTTTGCTTGATTTATTTTGTGTTTTAAGTCTTTATCCCTTGCTGTACACACCTATTTGTGAGAGCCAAAATTATGTCATGACTTGTTAGAATTGATCTCTATGCTTCACTTAAATTTTTATGAGCAAAGGACTTGCTCTAGTGCTTCACTTATATCTTTTTGAGCACGGTGTGCTTAGTATTTTTGAAGAAATGCTATCTTGCTTCACTTAAATTAATTTGAGAGAAAGAAATTTTATGCTCATGATCTTCACTTATATTTGTTTGAGCTTGTCAAAAGCAACATATGAAAATTAGTCCCAAAGTTATAGATATGCAAGAAGGATATAATAAAACTTTCATGAAGATCATTGGACAAAATAAACTTGATTCTTAGTAATAGTTTTGAGATATGATGATGTGATATGTGAGTCATCATGATGAGTAATTATGCTTTAGTAAGAATATTGGTGTTAAGGTTTGTGATTCTCTATGCAAGCACGAAAGTCAATAGTTATGCAATGAAATTATATCCTACTTATGGTGCGTTATTCGGTGTTAGTTAAGCTTAATGCTCGCTTATGAGATTATTCGTTTCTTGGTTGGTCGCTTCCTAATATTTTGCTAGCCTTCATTTTGCACTAAGTATGATCACTACGTGTGCATCCAAAAACCTTTAAACCAGTTTTGCCACATGAGTCCACTATATCTACCTATATGAGGTATTCTTTTGCCATTCTAAGCAAATTTGCATGTGCCATCTCTAATTTTCAAAAATAAACTTCTCTTTTGTGTGTTTGTTTCGCTCGCGGAGCGATGAGGGGTGATGTCTACTACACAACCTTCTTCTTGTAGACGTTGTTGGGCCTCCAAGTGCAGAGGTTTGTAGGACAGTAGAAAATTTCTCTCAAGTGGATGACCTAAGGTTTATCAATCCATGGGAGGCGTAGGATGAAGATGGTCTCTCTCAAGCAAACTGCAACCAAATAACAAAGAGTCTCTTGTGTCCCCAACACACCCAATACAATGGTAAATTGTATAGGTGCACTAGTTCCGTGGAGAGATGGTGATACAAGTGCAATATGGATAGTAGATAATGGTTTTTGTAATCTGAAAATATAAAACAGCAATGTAGCAAATGGTAAAAGTAAGCGTAAACAGTATTGCAATGAGTTGAAACAAGACCTAGGGTTCATACTTTCACTAGTGCAAGTTCTCTCAACAATAATAAGATAGTTGGATCATATAACTATCCCTCAACATGCAACAAAGAGTCACTCCAAAGTCATTAATAGCGGAGAAAAAACGAAGAGATTATGGTAGGGTACGAAACCACCTCAAAGTTATCCTTTCTGATCGATCTATTCAAGAGTCCGTACTAAAATAACATGAAGCTATTCTTTCCGTTCGATCTATCCTAGAGTTCGTACTAGAATAACACATTAAGACACAAATCAACCAAAACCCTAATGTCACCTAGATACTCCAATGTCACCTCAAGTATCCGTGGGTATGATTATACGATATGCATCACACAATCTCAGATTCATCTATTCAACCAACACAAAGAACTTCAAAGAGTGCCCCAAAGTTTCTACCGGAGAGTCAAGACGAAAATGTGTGCCAACCCCTATGCATAAGTTCACGAGGTCACGGAACTCGCAAGTTGATCACCAAAACATACATCAAGTGGATCACGTGATATCCCATTGTCACCACAGATAAGCACATGCAAGACATACATCAAGTGTTCTCAAATCCTTAAAGACTCAATCCGATAGGATAACTTCAAAGGGAAAACTCAATTCATCACAAGAGAGTAGAGGGGGAGAAACATCATAAGATCCAACTATAATAGCAAAGCTCGCGATGCATCAAGATCGTGCCGAGTCAATAACACGAGAGAGAGAGATCAAACACATAGCTACTGGTACATACCCTCAGCCCCGAGGGTGAACTACTCCCTCCTCGTCATGGAGAGCGCCGGGATGATGAAGATGGCCACCAGAGAGGGATTCCCCCCCTCCGGCAGGGTGCCAAAACGGGTCTAGATTGGTTTTTGGTGGCTATGGAGGACTCTGGCGGCGGAACTCCCGATCTATTCTGTCCCCTGATGTTTTTAGGGTATATGGACAAATATAGGCAAAAGAAGTCGGTCAGGGGAGCCACAAGGGTGGGGGCGCGCCCAGGGGGTAGGGCGCGCCTCCCTGTCTCGTGGCTTCCTCGAAGCTTCCCTGACATCTACTCCAAGTCTCCTGGATTGCTTCCGTTCCAAAAATAACTCTCCCGAAGGTTTCATTCCGTTTGGACTCCATTTGATATTCCTTTTCTTCGAAACACTGAAATAGGCAAGAAAACATCAATTTGGGCTGGGCCTCCGGTTAATAGGTTAGTCCCAAAAATAATATAAAAGTGTATAATAAAGCCCATAAACATCCAAAACAGATGATAATAGCATGGAACAATCAAAAATTATAGATACGTTGGAGACGTATCAGCATCCCCAAGCTTAATTCCTGCTCGTCCTCGAGTAGGTAAATGATAGAAACAAATTTTTTGATGTGGAATGCTACCTAACATACTTATCCATGTAATTCTCTTTATTGTGGCAAGAATATTCAGTTCCAAAAGATTCAAGACAAAAGTTTAATATTGACATAAAAATAATAATACTTCAAGCATACTAACAAAGTAATCATGTCTTCTCAAAATAACATGGCCAAAGAAAGCTATCCCTACAAAATCATATAGTCTGGCTATGCTCTATCTTCATCACACAAAATATTTAAATCATGCACAACCCCGATGACAAGCCAAGAAATTGTTTCATACTTTTGATATTCTCAAACTTTTTCAATCTTCACGCAATACATGAGTGTGAGCCATAGATATAACACTATAGGTGGAATAGAATGGTGGTTGTGGAGAAGACAAAAAGGAGGAAGATAGTCTCACATCAACTAGGCGTATCAACGGGCTATGGAGATGCCCATCAATAGATATCAATGTGAGTGAGTAGGGATTGCCATGCAACTGATGCACTAGAGCTATAAGTGTATGAAAGCTCAACAAAAGAAACTAGTGGGTGTGCATCCAACTCGCTTGCTCACAAAGACCTAGGGCATTTTGAGGAAGCCCGTCATTGGAATATACAAGCCAAGTTCTATAATGAAAGATTCCCACTAGTATATGAAAGTGACAACATAGGAGACTCTCTATCGTGAAGATCATGGTGCTACCTTGAAGCACAAGTGTGGTAAAAGGATAGTAGCATTGCCCCTTCTCTCTTTTTCTCTCATTTTTTTATTTTTTTATTTGGGCCTTTCTCTTTTTTTTGGCCTCCTTTTTTCTCTTTTTTTTTATTTTTCGTCCGGAGTCTCATCCCGACTTGTGGGGGAATCATAGTCTCCATCATCCTTTCCTCACTGGGACAATGCTCTAATAATGAAGATCATCACACTTTTATTTACTTACAACTTAAGAATTACAACTCGACACTTAGAACAAAATATGACTTGATATGAATGCCTCCGGCGGTGTACCAGGATGTGCAATGACTCATGAGTGACATGTAAGATAGAATTATGAACGGTGGCTTTGCCACAAATACGATGTCAACTACATGATCATGCAAAGCGATATGACAATGATGTAGCGTGTCATAAAAAACCGGAACGGTGGAAAGTTGCATGGCAATATATCTCGGAATGGCTATGGAAATGCCATAATAGGTAGGTATGGTGGCTGTTTTGAGGATGGTAAATGGTGGGTTTATGGTACCGGCGAAAGTTGCGCGGTACTAGAGAGGCTAGCGATGGTGGAAGGGTGAGAGTGCGTATAATCCATGGACTCGACATTAGTCATAAAGAACTCACATACTTATTGCAAAAATCTATTAGTTATCGAAGCGAAGTACTACCACATGCTCCTAGGGGGATAGATTGGTAGGAAAAGACCATCGCTCGTCCCCGACCGCCACTCATAAGGAAGACAATCAATAAATAAATCATGCTCCGACTTCATCACATAACGGTTCACCATACGTGCATGCTATGGGAATCACAAACTTCAACACAAGTATTTCTCAAATTCACAACTAATCAACTAGCATGACTCTAATATCACCATCTCCATATCTCAAAACAATAATCAAGTATCAAACTTCTCTTAGTATTCAATGCACTTGTATGAAAGTTTTTATTATGCCTAAAAGCAAATTGCCATGTTGTTCTAAAGGACTCTCAAAATAATATAAGTGAAGCATGAGAGATCAATTATTTCTATAAAATAAAACCACCACCGTGCTCTAAAAGATATAAGTGAAGCACTAGAGCAAAAACTATATAGCTCAAAAGATATAAGTGAAGCACATAGAGTATTCTAATAAATTCTAATTCATGTGTCTCTCTCTCAATAGGTGTGTACAGAAAGGATGATTGTGGTAA
This sequence comes from Triticum dicoccoides, assembly GCF_002162155.2. Classification (NCBI taxonomy): domain Eukaryota; kingdom Viridiplantae; phylum Streptophyta; class Magnoliopsida; order Poales; family Poaceae; genus Triticum; species Triticum dicoccoides. The sequence continues at coordinate 26,085,661 of NC_041388.1, forward strand.
ACTAAAAATCAAAGACTCAAATCATACAAGACGCTCCAAGCAAAACACATATCATGTGGCGAATAAAAATATAGCTCCAAGTAAAGTTACCGATGAACAAAGACAAAAGAGGGGATGCCTTCCGGGGCATCCCCAAGCTTAGCCTTTTTGGTGTCCTTGTATTTTATCTTGGGGTGCCATGGGCATCCCCTATCTTAGGCTCTTGCCACTCCTTGTTCCATAATCCATCAAATCTTTACCCAAAACTTGAAAACTTCACAACACAAAATTTAAAAGAAAATCTTCGTGGGCTCCGCTAGTAAAATAAAACAAAACACCAAGGTACTGTAATTAACTTATTATTTATTTATATTGGTGTTAAACCTACTGTATTCCAACTTCTGTATGGTTTATAAACTCTTTTACTAGCCATAGATTCATCAAAATAAGCAAACAATACATGAAAAACAAAATCTGTCGAAAACAGAACAGTCTGTAGTAATCTGTAGGTTTCGAATACTTATGGAACCCCCAAAATTCTAAAATAAATTTATGGACGTGAGGAATTTATCTATTAATCATCTTCAAAAGGAATTAACTAAATAGAACTCTCCAGTAAAAAAATGGCAGCAATTCTCGTGAGCGCTAAAGTTTCTGTTTTTACAGCAAGATCAACAAGACTTTCCCCAAGTCTTCCCAACGGTTCTACTTGGCACAAACACTAATTAAACAAAAAAAACACAACCAAAACAGAGGCTAGATAAATTATTTATTACTAAACATGAGCAAAAATCAAGGAATAAAAACAAATTGGGTTGCCTCCCAACAAGCGCTATCGTTTAACGCCCCTAGCTAGGCATGATGATTGCAATGATGCTCACATAAAAGATAAGAATTGAAACATAAAGAGAGCATCATGAAGAATATGACTAGCACATTTAAGTCTAACCCACTTCCTATGCATAAGGATTTTGTGATCAAATAACTTGTGGGAACAAGAATCAACTTGCATAGGCAAGTAAAACAAGGATAACTTCAAGATTTTCAACACATAGAGAGGAAACTTGATATTATTGCAATATGTAAAAGCATATGTTCCTCTCTCATAATAATTTTCAGTAGAATCATGAATGTATTCAACAATATAACTATCACATAAAGCATTCTTTTCATGATCTACAAGCATAGAATTTTTATTACTCTCCACATAAGCGAAATTCTTCTCATTCGGAATAGTGGGAGTATCATAAGAAACTCGAATACTATAAATTGTTTCCACATTAAAAGAGTAATGTTCAGAAAAAGGGTAATCATAATCATGACAAGTTTTATAAATATAATCATCACTATTTTTATAGCATAAGTGTCATCACAATAATCATCATAAGTAGCAACTTTGTTCTCATCATAATCAATTGAAACCTCTTCCAAGATAGTGGAATCATTACTAAATAAAGTCATGACCTCTCCAAATCCACTTTCATAATTATCACAATAAGATTCAACATCCTCCAAAATAGTGGGATCATTACTTCCTAAAGTTGACACTCTCCCAAACCCACTTTCATCAATATAATCATCATAAGTAGGAGGTATGCTATCATCATAACAAATTTGCATATCAAAACTTGGGAGGCTAGAAATATCATCTTTATTAAACATAGCATCCCCAAGCTTGGGACAAACATTAATTGCAGCAAATATATTCTCAAACATGTCATTTTCATCAAACATAGCATCCCCAAGCTTGGGCCTTTTCATATCATAACCATAATCACTCTCATCATTAATAGTATGGATAGCACCAATAGTATAGAAAGCAACATCATTTGGGAGGGATACCTTTTCACCTTTACTTCTCCGTATTTTCTTTTTCTTCTTCACATTATGTGTGGGTTCAATCCTCTTTTTGGAGCTCCTTATTGATGAGATTGGTTGAATTGAAGGCCCCTCCTCGTTACCTAATTCATCATAAGAAATAATAGGAGTATATTGGGAAGCCTCTTCCCTTTCATTAGTATTCTCTTCATCCTCTATTTGTTTTCTTTTCTTTATGTAATTGGAAATATAAGGATTTTCATTGCAATTCACCACACAAATACATAAGAATTTCTTCTAGATCAATATCGAGGAATTTCTCAAGGTTATATTCTGGAATATGCTTAGTTATACATTTCATTTCTTCATAACCCAAGAGAAAACTAAGTTCATTATGATGTGCAAGGGAAATCAAATCATCACAATTTTTGGACACGATACGATCATGAAACAATTTGCATTTGAGATTTAAATGACCATGTTCATTGCAAAGTTCACAAGTATGGTGAAGAAATTTTAATTTTTCAGCACAAACATCTAGCCTTCCTTGCAACCATTTAGTTTCCAAATACTTATGCCTCTTGCAAAATCTATCTTCCCTATTTAGTGTGTACTTGCAAACTCTATGCACTCCACAAAAATTGACATGCTTATAAGAGACAATTTCATTATGACTATTGCAATCATCATTAGTACTATGGATATTCAAGGAGTTCATACTAACAACATTGCAATAATGCTCATCATTCAAAGATTTAGTGCCAAACATTTTATAGACTTCTTCTTCTAGCACTTGAGCACAATTTTCCTTTCCATCATTCTCACAAAAAATATTAAAAAGATGAAGCGCATGAGGCAAACTCAATTCCATTTTTTTTGTAATTTTCTTTTATAAACTAAACTAGTGCTAAAACAAGAAACTAAAAGATTCGATTTCAAGATCTAAAGATATACCTTCAAGCACTAACCTCCCCGGCAACAGCGCCAGAAAAGAGCTTGACGTCTATTACACAACCTTCTTCTTGTAGACGTTGTTGGGCCTCCAAGTGCAGAGGTTTGTAGGACAGTAGCAAATTTCCCTCAAGTGGATGACCTAAGGTTTATCAATCCGTGGGAGGCGTAGGATGAAGATGGTCTCTCTCAAGCAACCCTGCAACCAAATAACAAAGAGTCTCTTGTGTCCCCAACACACCCAATATAATGGTAAATTGTATAGGTGCACTAGTTCGGCGAAGAGATGGTGATACAAGTGCAATATGGATAGTAGATAATTGTTTTTGTAATCTGAAAATATAAAAACAGTAAGGTAGCAAATGGTAAAAGTGAGCATAAACGGTATTGCAATGCGTTGAAACAAGACCTAGGGTTCATACTTTCACTAGTGCAAGTTCTCTCAGCAATAATAACATAGTTGGATCATATAACTATCCCTCAACATGCAACAAAGAGTCACTCCAAAATCACTAATAGCAGAGAACAAACGAAGAGATTATGGTAGGGTACGAAACCACCTCAAAGTTATCCTTTCTGATCGATCTATTCAAGAGTCCGTAGTAAAATAACACGAAGCTATTCTTTCCGTTCAATCTATCCTAGAGTTCATAATAGAATAACACCTTAAGACACAAATCAACCAAAACCCTAATGTCACCTAGATACTCCAATGTCACCTCAAGTATCCATGGGCATGATTATACGATATGCATCACACAATCTCAGATTCATCTGTTCAACCAACACAAAGAACTTCAAATACTGCCCCAAAGTTTCTACCGGAGAGTCAAGCCGGAAACGTGTGCCAACCGCTATGCATAAGTTCACGAGGTCACGGAACTCGCAAGTTGATCACCAAAACATACATCAAGTGGATCACGTGATATCCCATTGTCACCACAGATAAGCACATGCAATACATACATCAAGTGTTCTCAAATCCTTAAAGACTCAAACTGATAAGATAACTTCAAAGGGAAAAGTCAATTCATCACAAGAGAGTAGAGGGGGAGAAACATCATAAGATCCAACTATAATAGCAAAGCCCGCTGTCGGTGTCAAAACCAGCGGATCTCGGGTAGGGGATCCTGAACTGTGCGTCTAAGGCGGATAGTAACAGGAGGCAGGGGACACGATGTTTACCCAAGTTCGGGCCCTCTTGATGGAGGTAATACCCTACGTCCTGCTTGATTGTTCTTGATGATATGAGTATTACAAGAGTTGATCTACCACGAGATCAGAGAGGCTAAAACCTAGAAGCTAGCCTATGGTATGATTGTATGTTGTCCTATGGACTAAACCCTCCGGTTTATATAGACACCGGAGGGGGCTAGGTTACACAATGTCGGTTACAAGGGAGGAGATATACATATCTGTATTGCCTAGCTTGCCTTCCACGCCAAGTAGAGTCCCATCCGGACACGGGACGAAGTCTTCAATCTTGTATCTTCATAGTCCAACAGTCCGGCCAAAGGATATAGTCCGGCTGTCCGAAGACCCCCTAATCCAGGACTCCCTCAGTAGCCCCTGAACCAGGTTTCAATGACGATGAGTCCGGCGCGCAGTATTGTCTTCGGCATTGCAAGGCGGGTTCCTCCTCCGAATACTCCATGGAAGAGTTTGAACACAAGGATAGTGTCCGGCCCTGCAAAACAAGTTCCACATACCACCGTAGAGAGAATAATTTTCCACCAATCAAATCTACTGACACGTTTTGACGGCATGACATCACGCCACGACCCGGTCATTATTCGAACCGTTTTTCTCAACCAGCACCGTACATATCGCGAGGCAGTTTTCTTGACACGTCTTGTCAAAGCAGAGATCGTGTTCCCCTTATCACGTGATTCTCATCAATACGGACGTGGGTAACCCAACCGCGCCATCAATTACGGCGCCTAGGGAATAAGCGGTTTTACCAGGCAAGTGGGGAGACACATCGCCTCTTCCGCCCTTATAAAGGGACAAGGATTTACTCTTTTCACCCACGCCTTCTTCCTCCTTGCTTACCCATTCCCGCACACTCGAGCTCTAGCGCCCAAGCTCGCGTTCTTCTTCTCAAACCACTCCAAGCATGTCCGGAGCAGGAGGCAAGTGGATGGTCTCCTCTGTCACGGAGGAGAACATCAAAAAGTTACGGGAAGCCGGATATCTGGCCGCGGACATTGCGCACCGGCTGCCAGATGCAGGGCAGATCATCCCTACGCCCGAACCCCATGAGAGGGTAGTTTTTCTTACCCACTTCGTCCGCGGACTGGGATTTCCCCTCCACCCGTTCGTCCGTGGGATCATGATCTACTACGGGCTGGGTTTTCACAATCTGGCCCCCAATTTCATCCTCAACATCTTGGCGTTTATCGTCGTGTGCAAGGCCTTCCTCCACATCAAGCCCCATTTCAGCCTGTGGCTGAAGACTTTTAATGTCAAACCGAAGGTGGTGCTCGGCCAGTAGGCAGAGTGCGGAGGGCGCCATGGTGGGCAAGATGCCTAACGTCACCTGGCTCGAAGGCTCCTGTATGGAGACCATAAAGGGGTGGCAATCGGGGTGGTTCTACATCACCGAGCCGCGCGACTCCAACTGGGTGGCGGCCCCCAAATTTCGATCCGGAGTCCCCACGCGGCTCACCTCCTGGAAAGAGAAGGGCCTATCCTGAGGTTCTTCGGTAGAGTTGACCGAACTCCAGACTGTTGGGGAACATAGCAGAAATTCAAAATTTTCCTACGTGTCACCAAGATCTATCTATGGAGAGACCAGCAACGAGTAGAAAGAGAGTGCATCTACATACCCTTGTAGATCGCTAAGCGGAAGCGTTCAAGTGAACGGGGTTGATGGAGTCGTACTCGTCGTGATTCAAATCACCGATGATCAAGTGCCGAACGCACGGCACCTCCGCGTTCAACACACATACAGCCCGGTGACGTCTCCCAAGCCTTGATCCAGCAAGGAGAGAGGGAGAGGTTGAGGAAGACTCCATCCAGCAGCAGCACAACGGCGTGGTGGTGGTGGAGGAGCGTGGCAATCCTGCAGGGCTTAGCCAAGCACCGCGGGAGAGGAGGAGTACTTGTGAGAGGGGGAGGGCTGCGCCAGAACTTCGTGTATAGCTCCCATGCGCCTCCCCACTATATATAGGGGTGGAGGGGCTGGTTTCTTGCCCTCCAAGTCCATTGGGGCGTTGGCCAAGGTGGGAGGAAAGAAATCTCATTATTTCCTTCCCCACCGATTGTTATCCCCCCTTTTTAGGGATCTTGATCTTATCCCTTCGGGATATGATCTTATTCCTTCTAAGGGGGGATCTTGGTGCGCCTTGACCAGGGGTGTGGGGCCTTGCCCCCACTACCCACGTCCATGTGGGTCCCCCCATGCAGGTGTGCCCCACTCCGGAACCTTCTAGAACCTTCCCGGTACAATACCGAAAAATCCCGAACATTTTCCGGTGGCCAAAATAGGACTTCCCATATATAAATCTTTACCTCCGGACCATTCCGGAACTCCTCGTGACGTCCGGGATCTCATCCGGGACTCCGAACAACATTCGGTAACCACATACAAACTTCCTTTATAACCCTAGCGTCATCGAACCTTAAGTGTGTAGACCCTACGGGTTCGGGAGACATGTAGACATGACCGAGACGTTCTCCGGTCAATAACCAACAGCGGGATCTGGATACCCATGATGGCTCCCACATGTTCCACGATGATCTCATCGGATGAACCACGATGTCAAGGACTTAATCAATCCCGTATTCAATTCCCTTTGTCTATCGGTATGTTACTTGCCCGGGATTCGATCCTCGGTATCCAATACCTTGTTCAATCTCGTTACCGGCAAGTCACTTTACTCGTTCCGTAACACATCATCCCGTGATCAACTCCTTGGTCACATTGCGCATATGATGATGTCCTACCGAGTGGGCCCAGAGATACCTCTCCGTTTACACGGAGTGACAAATCCCAGTCTCGATCCGCATAAAACAATAGATACTTCCGGAGATACCTGTAGTGCACCTTTATAGTCACCCAGTTACGTTGTGACGTTTGATACACCCAAAGCACTCCTACGGTATCCAGGAGTTACACGCTCTCATGGTCGAAGGAAGAGATACTTGACATCGGCAAAGCTCTAGCAAATGAACTACACGATCTTTTGTGCTAGTCTTAGGATTGGGTCTTGTCCATCACATCATTCTCCTAATGATGTGATCCCGTTATCAACGACATCCAATGTCCATAGCCAGGAAACCATGACTATCTGTTGATCACAACGAGCTAGTCAACTAGAGGCTCACTAGGGACATATTGTGGTCTATGTATTCACACGTGTATTACGATTTTCGGATAATACAGTTATAGCATGAATAAAATACAATTATCATGAACAAGGAAATATAATAAAAATACTTTTATTATTGCCTCTAGGGCATATTTCCAACAGTCTCCCACTTGCACTAGAGTCAATAATCTAGTTCACATCGCCATTTGATTAACACTCACAGGTCACATCGCCATGTGACTAATACCCAAGAGTTTACTAGAGTCAGTAGTCTAGTTCACATCACTATGTGATTAACACTCAATGAGTTTTATGTTTGATCATGTTTCTTGTGAGAGAGGTTTTAGTCAACGGGTCTGAACCTTTCAGATCCGTGTGTGCTTTACAAATCTCTATGTCATCTCCTAGATGCAGCTACCACGCTCTATTTGGAGCTATTCCAAACAACTGTTCTACTTGGAGCTATTCTAAATTATTGCTCCATTATATGTATCCGGTCTCTCTACTCAGAGCTATCCGGATAGGTGTCAAGCTTGCATCGTCGTAACCTTTACGACGAACTCTTTTACCACCTCCATAATCGAGAAAATTCCTTAGTCCACTAGTTACTAAGGATAACTTTGACCGCTGTCCTGTGAGCCATTCTTGGATCACTCTTGTACCCCTTGACTGACTCGTGGCAAGGCACACTTCAGGTGCGGTACACAGCATAGCATACTGAAGAGCCTACGTCTTAAGCATAGGGGACGACCTTCGTCCTTTCTCTCTATTCTGCCGTGGTCGAGCTTTAAGTCTTAACTTCGTACCTTACAACTCAGGCAAGAACTCCTTCTTTGACTGGTCCATCTTGAACACCTTCAAGATCATGTCAAGGTATGTGCTCATTTGAAAGTATTATTAAGCATTTTGATCTATCCTTATAGATCTTGATGCTCAATGTTCAAGTAGCTTAATCCAGGCTTTCCATTGAAAAACACTTTCAAAATAACCCTATATGCTTTCCAGAAATTCTACGTCATTTCTGATCAACAATATGTCAACAACATATACTCATCAGAAATTTTATAGTGCTCCCACTCACTTCTTTGGAAATACAAGTTTCTCATAAACTTTGTACAAACCCAAAAAAAATTTCGACATCAAAGCATACATTCCAACTCCGAGATGCTCACTCCAGTCCTTAGAAGGATTGCTGGAGCTTTGCATACTTATTAGCATCTTTCGGGATTGACAAAACCTTCCGGTTGTATCACATGCAACCTTTCCTCATTAAAATCGTCGAGGAAACAATGTTTTGACATCCTATCTGCAAGATTTCATAAATAATGCAGTAATCGCTAATATAATTCCAACAGACTCTTAGCATCGCTACGAGTGAGAAAATCTCATCGTAGTCAACTCCTTGAACTTGTCGGAAAACATCTTAACGACAAGTCGAGCTTTCTTAATGGTGACATTTACCATCATTGTCCGTCTTCCTTTTGAAATCCATCTGTACTCATTAGCCTTATGACCATCGAGCCGTTCTGCCAAAGTCTACACTTTGTTTTCATACATGGATCCTCTCTCGGATTTTATGGCCTCAAGCCATTTATCGGAATCCGGGCCCACCATCGCTTCTCCATAGCTCGTACGTTCATTGTTGTCTAGCAACATGACCTTCAAGACAGGATTACGTACCACTCTGAAGTAGTACGCATCCTTGTCATCCTACGAGGTTTGGGAGTGACTTGATCCGAAGTTTCATGATCAATATCATAAGCTTCCACTTCAATTGGTGTAGGTGCCACAGGAACAACTCCCTGTGCCCTGTCACACACTAGTTGAAGAGACGGTTCAATAACCTCATCAAGTCTCCACCATCCTCCCACTCAATTCTTTCGAGAGAAACTTTTCCTCAAGAAAGGACCCGATTCTAGAAACAATCCATATTGCTTTCGGATCTGAATTAGGAGGTATACCCAACTGTTTTGGGTTTCCTATGAAGATGCATTTTATCCGCTTTGGGTTCGAGCTTATCAACCTGAAACTTTTCCATATAAGCATCGCAGCCCCAAACTTTTAAGAAACGACAACTTAGGTTTCTCTAAACCATAATTCATACGGTGTCATCTCATCGGAATTACGTGGTGCCCTATTTAAAGTGAATGTGGTTGTCTCTAATGCCTAACCCATGAACGATAGTGGTAATTCGATAAGAGACATCATGGTACGCACCATATCCAATAGGGTGCAACTATGATGTTCGGACACACCATCACATTATGGTGTTCCAGGCGGTATTAATTGCGAAACAATTTCCACAATGTCTTAATTGTGTGCCAAAACTCGTAACTCAGATATCCATCTCTATGATCATATCATAGACATTTTATCCTCTTGTCACAATGATCTGCTACTTCACTCTGAAATTACTTGAACCATTCAATAATTCAGACTTGTGTTTCATCAAGTAAATATACTCAACATTTACTCGAATCATCTGTGAAGTAAGAACATAATGATATTCACTGCATGCCTCAGCACTCATTCGACTGCACACATCAAAATGTGTTACTTCCAACAAGTTGCTATCTTGTTCCATCTTACTGAAAATGAGGCTTTTCAGTCATCTTGCCCATGTGGTATGATTTGCATATCTCAAGTGATTCAAAATCAAGTGAGTCCGAACGATCCATTTGCATGGAGTTTCTTCATGCATATACACCAATAGACATGGTTCGCATGTCTCAAACTTTTCAAAAACGAGTGAGTCCAAAGATCCATCAACATGGAGCTTCTTCATGCGTTTTATACCATTATGACTTACATGGCAATGCCACAAGTGAGTGGTACTATCATTACTATCTTATATCTTTTGGCATGAAAATGTGTATCACTACGACCGAGATTCAATAAACCATTCCTTTAGGTGCAAGACCATTGAAGGTATTATTCAAAAATAGAGTAACCATTATTCTCCTTAAATGAATAACCGTATTGCGATAGACATAATCCAATCATGTCTATGCTCAACGCAAACACCAATCTCGGTGGTAGAGGGAGCGTGCGATGCTTGATCATATCAACCTTGGAAACACTTCCAACATATATCGTCAGCTCACCTTTAGCTAGTCTCCGTTTATTCCGTAGCTTTTATTTCGAGTTACTAACACTTAGCAACCGAACCGGTATCCAATACCCTGGTGCTACTAGGAGTACTAGTAAAGTACACATTAACATAATGTATATCCAATATACTTCTATCGACCTTGCCAGCCTTCTCATCTACCAAGTATCTAGGGTAATGCTGCTCCAGTGGTTTTCCCCTTATTACAGAAGCACTTAGTCTCGGGTTTGGGTTCAACCTTGGGTTTCTTCACTAGAGCAGCAGCTGAATTGCTGTTTCATGAAGTATCCCTTTGTTCCCTTGCCCTTCTTGAAACTAGTGGTTTCACCAACCATCAACAATTGATGCTCCTTCTTGATTTCTACTTTCACGGTGTCAAACATCATGAATATTTCAAGGATCATCATATCTATCCCTGATATGTTATAGTTAATCACGAAGCTCTAGCAGCTTGGTGGCAATGACTTTGGGGAAACATCACTATCTCATCTGGAGGATCAACTCCCACTCGATTCAAGTGATTGTTGTGCTCAGACAATCTGAGCACAAGCTCAACGATTGAGCTTTTCTCCCTTAGTTTGCAGGCTAAGAAAATCGTCGGAGGTCTTATACCTCTTGACGTGGGCACGAGCCTGAAATCCCAATTTCAGCCCTCGAAACATCTCATATGTTCCGCGACGTTTCGAAAACGTGTTTGGTGCCTCTACTTAAACCATTTAATTGAACTATCACGTAGTTATCAAAACGTGTATGTCCGATGTTCGCAACATCGATAAACGACGTTGGGGTTCAGCACACTGAGCGGTGCATTAAGGACATAAGCTTTCTACTGATCGCATAATCGCTACTATCAACTTTCAACTATATTTTCTCTAGGAACATATCTAAACAGTGGAACTAAAGCGCGAGCTTACGACATAATTTGCAAAAGGTCTTTTGACTATGTTCAGGATAATTAAGTTCATCTTATGAACTCCCACTTAGATAGACATCCCTCTGGTCATCTAAGTGATCACATGATCCGAGTCAACTAGGCCGTGTCCGATCATCACGTGAGACGGACTAGTCATCATCGGTGAACATCTTCATGTTGATCGTATCTACCATACGACTCATGCTCGACCTTTCGGTCTCCGTGTTCCGAGGCCATGTCTGCACATGCTAGGCTCGTCAAGTTAACCCTAAGTGTTTTCGCTGTGTAAAACTGTCTTACACCTGTTGTATGTGAACGTAAGAATCCATCACACCCGATCATCACGTGGTGCTTAGAAGCGACGAACTGTAGCAACGGTGCACAGTTAGGGGAGAACACTTCTTGAAATTTTGTAAGGGATCATCTTCTTTACTACCGTCGTCCTAAGCAAACAAGATGCATAAACATGGTAAACATCACATGCAATCAAATAGTGACATGATATGGCCAATATCATTTTGCTCCTTTTGATCTTCATCTTCGGGGCTCCATGATCATCATCGTCACCGGCACGACACCATGATCTCCATCATCATGATCTCCATCATCGTGTCTTCATGAAGTTGTCACGCCAACGACTACTTCTACTTCTATGACTAACGCGTTTAGCAATAAAGTAAAGTAGTTTACATGGCGTTCTTCAATGACACGCAGGTCATACAATAAATAAAGACAACTCCTATGGCTCCTGCCGGTTGTCATACTCATCGACATGCAAGTCGTGAATCCTATTACAAGAACATGATCAATCTCATACATCACATATCATTCATCACATTCTTATTGGCCATATCACATCACATAGCATACCCTCCAAAAACAAGTTAGACGTCCTCTAATTGTTGTTGCATGTTTTACGTGGCTGCTATGGGTTTCTAGCAAGAACGTTTCTTACCTACGCAAGACCACAACGTGATATGCCAATTGCTATTTACCCTTCATAAGGACCCTTTTCATCGAATCCGTTCCGACTAAAGTGGGAGAGACTGGCACCCGCTAGCCACCTTATGCACCAAGTGCATGTCAATCGGTGGAACCTGTCTCACGTAAGAGTACGTGTAAGGTCGGTCCGGGCCGCTTCATCCCACAATACCGTCGAAACAAGATTGGACTAGTAACGGTAAGCATATTGAACAACATCAACGCCCACAACTACTTTGTGTTCTACTCGTGCAAAGAATCTACGCAATAGACCTAGCTCATGATGCCACTGTTGGGGAACGTAGCAGAAATTCAAAATTTTCCTACGTGTCACCAAGATCTATATATGGAGAGACCAGCAACGAGTAGAAAGAGAGTGCATCTACATACCCTTGTAGATCGCTAAGCGGAAGCGTTCAAGTGAACGGGGTTGATGGAGTCGTACTCGTCGTGATTCAAATCACCGATGATCAAGTGCCGAACGCACGGCACCTCCGCGTCCAACACACATACAGCCCGGTGACGTCTCCCAAGCCTTGATCCAGCAAGGAGAGAGGGAGAGGTTGAGGAAGACTCCATCCAGCAGCAGCACAACGGCGTGGTGGTGGTGGAGGAGCGTGGCAATCCTGCAGGGCTTCGCCAAGCACCGCGGGAGAGGAGGAGTACTTGTGAGAGGGGGAGGGCTGCGCCAGAACTTCGTGTATAGCTCCCATGCGCCTCCCCACTATATATAGGGGTGGAGGGGCTGGTTTCTTGCCCTCCAAGTCCATTGGGGCGTTGGCCAAGGTGGGAGGAAAGAAATCTCATTATTTCCTTCCCCACCGATTGTTATCCCCCCTTTTTAGGGATCTTGATCTTATCCCTTCGGGATATGATCTTATTCCTTCTAAGGGGGGATCTTGGTGCGCCTTGACCAGGGGTGTGGGGCCTTGCCCCCACTACCCACGTCCATGTGGGCCCCCCCATGCAGGTGGGCCCCACTCCAGAACCTTCTAGAACCTTCCTGGTACAATACCGAAAAATCCCGAACATTTTCCGGTGGCCAAAATAGGACTTCCCATATATAAATCTTTACCTCCGGACCATTCCGGAACTCCTCGTGACGTCCGGGATCTCATCCGGGACTCCGAACGACATTCGGTAACCACATACAAACTTCCTTTATAACCCTAGCGTCATCGAACCTTAAGTGTGTAGACCCTACGGGTTCGGGAGACATGTAGACATGACCGAGACGTTCTCCGGTCAATAACCAACAGCGGGATCTGGGTACCCATGATGGCTCCCACATGTTCCACGATGATCTCATCGGATGAACCACGATGTCAAGGACTTAATCAATCCCGTATTCAATTCCCTTTGTCTATCGGTATGTTACTTGCCCGAGATTCGATCGTCGGTATCCAATACCTTGTTCAATCTCGTTACCGGCAAGTCACTTTACTCGTTCCGTAACACATCATCTCGTGATCAACTCCTTGGTCACATTGCGCATATGATGATGTCCTACCGAGTGGGCCCAGAGATACCTCTCCGTTTACACGGAGTGACAAATCCCAGTCTCGATCCGCATAAAACAATAGATACTTTCGGAGATACCTGTAGTGCACCTTTATAGTCACCCAGTTACGTTGTGACGTTTGATACACCCAAAGCACTCCCACGGTATCCAGGAGTTACACGCTCTCATGGTCGAAGGAAGAGATACTTGACATTGGCAAAGCTCTAGCAAATGAACTACACGATCTTTTGTGCTAGTCTTAGGATTGGGTCTTGTCCATCACATCATTGTCCTAATGATGTGATCCCGTTATCAACGACATCCAATGTCCATAGCCAGGAAACCATGACTATCTGTTGATCACAACGAGCTAGTCAACTAGAGGCTCACTAGGGACATATTGTGGTCTATGTATTCACACGTGTATTACGATTTCCGGATAATACAGTTATAGCATGAATAAAAGACAATTATCATGAACAAGGAAATATAATAATAATACTTTTATTATTGCCTCTAGGGCATATTTCCAACACAGACCTGCATCCAGAACATGACGAACAAGAAAATCAAGCTTGTCAACGTGGTCCAGGTTATGCTCTTTCGCCGGATCCTTACGTGTCAACGACGGGCATTTGGTTTGTGGGAGTTCGACTCGGCCAAGCACCAGACGCTGCGAGAGCTCTATGACACGACACACGAGGACGTCTAGAGGGTGTTGTTCAAGAGCGCCGAGATTCCTCCCTCCCTCACCGAGGACCGCGGACTCAGCGCAAAGCGCCGCGTCAATCCGGTAGGATTTTATATCTCTTAGGGTATTTATTTGCCCTGGTTTAGTGATAACCCACAAGTATAGGGGATTGCAACAGCTTTCGAGGGTAGAGTATTCAACCCAAATTTATTGATTCGACACAAGGGGAGCCAAAGAATATTCTCAAGTATTAGCAGCTGAGTTGTCAATTCAACCACACCTGGAAACTCAGTATCTGCAACAGAGTGTTTACTAGAAAAGTAATATGATAGTGGTGGTAGCGGCAACAAAAGTAAAGACAACAAAAGTAATGTTTTTGGTATTTTGTAGTGATTGTAATAGTAGCAGCGGGAAAGTAAATAAGCGTAAACCAGTATACCGAAAACTCGTAGGCATCGGATCAGTGATGGATAATTATGCCGGATGCGGTTCATCATGTAACAGTCATAACATAGGGTGACACAGAACTAGCTCCAATTCGTCAATGTAATGTAGGCATGTATTCCGTATATAGTCATACGTGCTTATGGAAAAGAACTTGCATGACATCTTTTGTCCTACCCTCCCGTGGCAGCGGGGTCCTATTGGAAACTAAGGGATATTAAGGCCTCCTTTTAATAGAGAACCGGAACAAAGCATTATCACATAGTGAATACATGAACTCCTCAAACTACGGTCATCACCGGGAGTGGTCCCGATTATTGTCACTCCGGGGTTGCCGGATCATAACACATAGTAGGTGACTATAGACTTGCAAGATAGGATCAAGAACTCACATATATTCATGAAAACATAATAGGTTCAGATCTGAAATCATGGCACTCGGGCCCTAGTGACAAGCACTAAGCATAGCAAAGTCATAGCAATATCAATTTCAGAACATAGTGGATACTAGGGATCAAACCCTAACAAAACTAACTCGATTACATGATAAATCTCATTCAACCCATCACCGTCCAGCAAGCCTACGATGGAATTACTCACGCACGGCGGTGAGCATCATGAAATTGGTGATGGAGGATGGTTGATGATGACGACGGCGACGAATCCCCCTCTCTGGAGCCCCAAACAGACTCCAGATCAGCCCTCCTGAGAGGTTTTAGGGCTTGGCGGCGGCTCCGTATCGTAAAACGCGATAATTTCTTCTCTCTGATTTTTCTCTCTCCGAAAGCAAATATATAGAGGTGGAGTTGGAGTCGGAGACGCAACAGGGGGCCCACGAGGTAGGGGGCGTGCCCTAGGGGGGCGCCCCCCACCCTCGTGAGAAGGGTGTGGTCCCCCTGGTCTTCATCTTTGGCGAGGATTTTTTATTGTTTTTTCTAAGATGTTCCGTGGAGTTTCAGGTCATTCCGAGAATATTTATTTTCTGCACATAAAACAACACCATGGCAATTCTGCTGAAAACAACGTCAGTCCGGGTTAGTTCCATTCAAATCATACAAGTTAGAGTCCAAAATAAGGGCAAAAGTGTTTGGAAAAGTAGATACGACGGAGATGTATCAACTCCTCAAGCTTAAACCCTTGCTTGTCCTCAAGCAATTCAGTTGACAAACTAAAAGAAAGAAAGAAAAACTTTTACAAACTCTGTTTGCTCTTGTTGTT
Source organism: Triticum dicoccoides (assembly GCF_002162155.2). Classification (NCBI taxonomy): domain Eukaryota; kingdom Viridiplantae; phylum Streptophyta; class Magnoliopsida; order Poales; family Poaceae; genus Triticum; species Triticum dicoccoides. The sequence continues at coordinate 26,101,579 of NC_041388.1, forward strand.
GTAACTATGTCAAGCCAGCATTCAAGTTTTCAGCATAAATCATAACTAACCACATTTGAAATAATTCTCAGGTCTCATAATTACTCGTATAAATAGCATAATCAACTAGCAAGTCATAATAATAAATATCGGATGACAACACTTTCTCAAAACAATCATAATATGATATAACAAGATGGTATCTCGCTAGCCCTTTCTGAGACCGCAAAACATAAATGCAGAGCACCTTTAAAGATCAAGGACTGACTAGACATTGTAATTCATGGTAAAAGAGATCCAATCATAGTCATACCCAATATAAATTAATAGTGATGAATGCAAATGACAGTTGTGCTCTCCAGCTAGTGCTTTTTAATAAGAGAGTGATGACTCAACATAAAAGTAAATGGATAGGCCCTTCGCAGAGGGAAGCAGGGATTTGTAAAGGTGCCAGAGCTCGGTTTTGAAATAGAGATAAATTGTATTTTGAGCTATATACTTTCATTGTCAATGTAACAACTAAGAGATGGCGATATCTTCCATGCTAAACACATTATAGGCGGTTCCCAAATAGAATGGTAAAGTTTATACTCCCCCTCCACCAACAAGCATCAATCCATGGCTTGCTCGAAACAACGAGTGCCTCCAACATACATCAGGTCCCAGGGGGAATTTTGTTTGCAATTAATTTTGATTTAGTTTGCATAAAGCATGGGACTGGGCATCCCGGTAACCAGCCATTTTCTCGTGAGTGAGGAGCGGAGTCCACTCCTCTTGAGAATAACCCACCTAACATGGAAGATAAGGACAACCTTGGTTGATACATGAGCTATTCGAGCATACAAAACAGAATGTTCATTTGAAGGTTTAGAGTTTGGCACATACAAATTTACTTGGAATGACAGGTAGATACCGCATATAGGAAGGTATAGTGGACTCATCTGGAATAACTTTGGGGTTTAAGGATTTGGATGCACAAGCAGTATTCCCGCTTAGTACAAGTGAAGGCTGGCAAAAGACTGGGAAGCGACCAACTAGAAAGCGACAACAGCCATGTACATGCATTAAAATTAATAAACATTGGATGCAAGCATGAGTAGCACCATGAACATAAATATCGTGAAGGCTATGTTGATTTGTTTCAACTACATGCGTGAACATGTGCCAAGTCAAGTCACTTAAATCATTCAAAGGAGGATACCACCCCATCATACCACATCATAACTATCTCAATAGCATGTTGGCACACAAGGTAAACCATTATAACTCATAGCTAATCAAGCATGGCACAAGCAACTATGATCTCTAATTGTCATTGCAAACATGTTTATTCATAATAAGCTGAATCAAGAACGAGGGACTCATCATATTTACAAAAACAAAAGAGGTCGAGTTCATACCAGCTTCTCTCATCTCAATCAGTCCATCATATATCATCATAATTGCCTTTCACTTGCATGACCGAACGGTGTGAATAATAATAAGAGTGTACGTGCATTGGACTAAGCTGGAATCTGCGAGCATTCAATAAACAGGAGGAGACACGGCAATATGGGCTCTTGGTTAAATCAACAATAATGCATATGAGAGCCACTTCAACAATTTAATTATGGTCTTCTCCTGCTGACCCCCAAAGAAAATAAAAGAAATAAAACTATTTACACGGGAAAGCTCCCAACAAGCAAAAGAAGAACAGTAAATATTTTTGGGTTTTCTTTTTAATTATTACTACTACAGCAGAAAATAAACTACTACTAATTTTTTTTGGTTTTTCTTAAGGTTTATTAAACACACAAGAAGAAAGCAAGAAAAAGAAAATAAACTAGCATGGATATTACAGTGAAAAAGTATGAGCACCGACATCTAGCAATGAGTGTGTGTGAACATAAATGTAATGTCGGTGAGAAATACGTACTCCCCCAAACTTAGGCTTTTGGCCTAAGTTGGTCTATGGCCACGGCTGGCCTGGCAGATATCCATAATAATAGTTGTTGGGGTCGTACTATGACGAGGAAGAATAGTTGGGATCATACTGTGATGAAGAAGAAGACTCTGACTGCCACTGGCTGACAGTCAGCTCTGGATCCCAAGAATAAACAGATTATTGTGGAGGCTCATCTTGTGGTTCCTGTTGCGGGGCTGGTGCAGGATTCTTGTAAGCTTGGACGGCAGCCCACGTAATGAGGTAGGGTCCTACAAAATTAAACAAAGAAGGAGCAGGAAGGGTAATAGTCTCAGGGTGATGTTTGTTAAAGAACAATTGATACTTAAGCTCTCCTGCCCTATTCTTAACAAGAAAATCATGTGCCACCATACTTTTATGATCTAGATAAACACGGGGCAGCACCTTTTCTTCCTTCTCAGCATGCCTAATAGGTATGTTAAAATGTGCAGCTAGGCGTGTGGCATAGACGCCTCCAAAGATGGGACCCTTAGTACGGTTCATACTTAACCGTCTAGCAATAATACCGCCCAAACTAAAAGTGTTATCACTGTATAAACCGTGGTGAAGAATAATTATATCAGGGATACTAAGGTTTCCACTGTTTCCGCGTCCAATTAAACAACGACTAGCAAAAAATGCAAAGTAACGTAAAACAAGAAAATGTATGCTAGTGATTCGTGCATCGGAAACCTTTCTAGTTTCTCCTACAGTGATAGTATCAATAAACCCAGCCACATCATCATGATGTGGTTCTTCTGTCTTGCCCTCAAAAGGGATTAAACAAATCTAACAGAAATCATAAAGTGACATCTCCTTATGCTCATCATATAAATGAAACTCCACCGTAGGTGGTGAGTTCCTAGAATGAAAATGAAAGTTTTGCACAAAAGTATTTGTGAGCAAGAGATACTGATCGCATTGGTCGTGGAGGAAAGCGGTGAGGCCTGCATTGTGAGCCAATTCATGAAAATCTTCATAGATACCGGCTGCTCTCAAGAAATCTTCAGAAGGCCATTCACACGCCCGAATCTACGCGGTGCGCGGCAAATTATACTTAGGCTTCGGTGCCTTTTCCTTCGAGCTTTGGCTCGATGAGCCCCTCAAAAATCTCCTCATTATTTTTCTGAAATAATCTGAAATTCTTAGTAACTTGAAACAAAAGTGAACCAAACTCAATAATATTGATAGCAACTACTCCTACAAGTGCCTAGAGCCTATATCAAGCATTAGAACTACTTGGAACCATATAAATTTGACATGCAAGCTCAAGAACATGGTCACCTATGCAGCACAAATTTGCAAAGAATAAAGCACTAGGACAAAAACTAATTGGACCGATGGAGGAGTCACATACCAAGGAACAATCTCCCCAAGCAGTTTTGCGAGAGGTGCTTTGAGCAAGGAGATCGAAAATCACAGCAAAAGTGGCTGGAACTCGTGCTTGAGTTGGTTTTTCGGGTTTGTGTGAGACAGAGGAAGAAGATGGGTGCTGGGATAAGTGGAGAAGGGCCACCGTGGGCCCACAAGGCAGGGGGCGCACCCTATAGGGGGGGGGGCACCACCCTCATGACCAGGTGGCAGCTCCTCCCGTGGTAATTTTTGCACAGTAAATTCTCAAATATTCCCGAAAAAATCATATTAAATTGGCATGGCATTCTAAGGACTTTTATTTTCGGGGTATTTTTATATTGCACGGATGAGTCAGGAAACAGACAGAAAAATACTATTCTTACTTTATTTAATATAAATAACAGAAAGTAAAAGTGGGGTACAGAAGTTTGTGCTTCTAGTTTCATCCATCTCATGCTCATCAAAAAGAATCCACTAACAAGGTTGATCAAGTCTTGTTAACAAACTCATTCCGATAATCATGAAACCGGAGAAATTTTGAACAACACTAAGTTACCTCAACGGGGATATGCACATCCCCTATAATAAGTATATCAAATTTCTTCTTGATAGTAGGAAGAGGAAATTCAAAACCTCCAAATATAATCGATGGAATTTTTCCAATGGAGTTGATACTATGAACTTGAGGTTGTTTCCTCGGAAAGTGTACCGTATGCTCATTACCATTAACATGAAAAGTGACATTGCCTTTGTTGCAATCAATAACATCCCCTGCAGTATTAAGAAAAGGTCTTCCAAGAATAATAGACATGCTATCATCCTCGGGAATATCAAGTATAACAAAGTCCGTTAAAATAGTAATGTTTGCAACCACAACAGGCACATCCTCACAAATACCGACAGGTATAGCAGTTGATTTATCAGCCATTTGCAAAGATATTTCAGTGGGTGTCAACTTATTCAAGTCAAGTCTATGATATAAAGAGAGAGGCATAACACTAACACCGGCTCCAAGATCACATAAAGCAGTTTTAATATAATTTCTTTTAATGGAGCAAGGTATAGTAGGTACTCCGGGGTCTCCAAGTTTCTTTGGTATTCCACCCTTAAAAGTATAATTAGAAAGCATGGTGGAAATCTTAGCTTCCGGTATCTTTCTTTTATTAGTAATGATATCTTTCATATATTTAGCATAAGGATTTGTTTTAAGCACATCAGTTAATCGCAAACGCAAAAATATAGGCCTAATCATTTCAGCAAAGCGCTCAAAATCCTCATCATCCTTTTTCTTGGATGGTTTCGGAGGAAAAGGCATGGGTTTCTGAACCCAAGGTTCCCTTTCTTTACCATGTTTCTTAGCAACAAAGTCTCTTTTATCATAACATTGATTCTTTGATTGTGGGTTATCAAGATCAACAGCAGGTTCAATTTCTACATCATTGTCATTACTAGGTTGAGCATCATCATGAACATCATCATTAATATTTTTACTAGGTTCATGTTCATTACCAGATTGTGTTTCAGCATCAGACATAGATATATCATTTGGATTATGAGGTGGTTCAGCAATAGGTTCACTAGAAGTTTGCACAGTTCTATCAATTTTCTTCTTCTTCTTTTTAGAAGAACTAGGAACATCAATATTATTTCTTTGAGAATCTTGCTCAATTCTCTTAGGATGGCCTTCAGGATACAAAGGTTCCTGAGTCATTCTACCAGTTCTAGTGGCCACTATAACAGCATAATCATTTTTCTTACTATGCATTTCATCAAGCACTTCTTTTTGAGCCTTAAGTACTTGTTCTACTTGAGTGGTAACCATAGAAGCATGTTTGCTAACAAGTTTAAGTTCTCCTTTAATATCAGCCATATAATCACCCAAGCATCTAATCATATAAGCATTTTCTTTTAATTGTCTACCAAAATAAGCATTGAAGTCGTCTGCCTTAAACATAAAATTATCAAACTCATCCAAGCACTGACTAGCAATTTTAGTAGGAGGGACTTCAGCTTTATCATATCTATAGAGAGAATTCACCTATACTACCTGTGTCGGGATATCGGGATCAGGAGGTTCTTCAGCAAATAAAGAATTGAGATCATATGTTTCTTCAACATGCGGAATATTAAGACCATGTATTTCTTCAATAGGAGGTAAATTCTTAACATCTTCAGCTTTAATACCTTTTTCTTTCATAGATTTCTTTGCCTCTTGCATATCTTTGGGACTGAGGAATAGAATACCTCTCTTCTTCGGAGTTGGTTTAGGAATAGGCTCAGTAATTGGAGCAGGAGTTGGCTCAGGAGCTGGCTCAGGAGCTAGCTCAGGAGGTGCCCAATTATTTTCATTTGTCAACATATTATTCAATAGAATTTCAGCTTCATCCGGTGTTCTTTCCCTGAAAAGAGAACCAGCACAACTATCCATGTAATCTCTGGAAGCATCGGTTAGTCCATTATAAAAGATATCAAGTATTTTAGGTTTCTTAAGAGGATGATCAGGCAAACCATTAAGTAACTTGAGAAGCCTCCCCCAAGCTTGTGGGAGACTCTCTTCTTTAATTTGCACAAAGTTGTATATTTCCCTCAAAGCAGCTTGTTTCTTATGAGCCGGGAAATATTTAGCAGAGAAGTAATAAATCATATCCTGGGGACTATGCACACAACCAGGATCAAGAGAATTAAACCATATCTTAGCATCACCCTTTAATGAGAACAGAAATATTTTGAGTATATAGAAGTAACGCGATCTCTCATCATTAGTGAACAGGGCAGCTATATCATTTAACTTAGTAAGATGTGCCACAACAGTTTCAGGTTCATAGCCATAAAACGGATCAGATTCAACCAAAGTAATTATATCAGGATCAACAGAGAATTCATAATCCTTATCAGGAACACAAATAGGTGAAGTAGCAAAAGCAGGGTCGGGTTTCATTTTATCTCTAAGTGATTCTTTGTTCCATTTAATTAATAACCTCTTAAGCTCATATCTATCCTTGCAAGCTAAAATAGCGGCAGACGATTCCATATCAAAAATATAGCCCTCGGGAATAACAGGCATATTTTCATCATCACTATCATCATCGTATTCAGATTCAATAATTTCTTTTTCTCTAGCCCTAGCAATTTGTTCATCAAGAAATTCACCAAGGGGCACAGTAGTATCAGGCATAGAAGCAGTTTCATCATAAGTATCATGTATAGCAGAAGTGGCATCATCAATAACATGGGACATATCAGAACGAATAGCAGAAGCAGGTGTAGGTGTCGTAAACTTACTCATAACAGAAGGTGAATCAAGTGCAGAGCTAGATGGCAGTTCCTTACCTCCCCTCGTAGTTGAGGGATACATCTTGGTTTTTGGATCTCTCAAGTTCTTCATAGTGTCCAGCAGATATAAATCCCAAGTGACTCAAAGAATAGATCTATGCTCCCCGGCAACGGCGCCAGAAATTTGTCTTGATAACCCACAAGTATAGGGGATCGCAACCGCTTTCGAGGGTAGAGTATTCAACCCAAATTTATTGATTCGACACAAGGGGAGCCAAAGAATATTCTCAAGTATTAGCAGCTGAGTTGTCAATTCAACCACACCTGGAAACTTAGTATCTGCAGCAAAGTGTTTAGTAGCAAAGTAATATGATAGTTGTGGCAGCGGCAACAAAAGTAAAGACAATAAAAGTAATGTTTTTGGTATTTTGTAGTGATTGTAACAGTAGCAGCGGGAAAGTAAATAAGCATAAACCAGTATATGGAAAACTCGTAGGCATCAGATTAGTGATGGATAATTATGCCGGATGCGGTTCATCATGTAACAATCATAACATAGGGTGACACAAAACTAGCTCCAATTCGTCAATGTAATGTAGGCATGTATTCCGTATATAGTCATACGTGCTTATGGAAAAGAACTTGCATGACATCTTTTGTCCTACCCTCCCGTGGCAGCGGGGTCCTATTGGAAACTAAGGGATATTAAGGCCTCCTTTTAATAGAGGACCGAAACAAAGCACTAGCACATAGTGAATACATGAACTCCTCAAACTACGGTCATCACCGGGAGTGGTCCCGATTATTGTCACTTCGGGGTTGCCGGATCATAACACATAGTAGGTAACTATAGACTTGCAAGATAGGATCAAGAACTCACATATATTCATGAAAACATAATAGGTTCAGATCTGAAATCATGGCACTCAGGCCCTAGTGACAAGCATTAAGCATAGCAAAGTCATAGCAACATCAATCTCAGAACATAGTGGGTACTAGGGATCAAACCCTAACAAAACTAACTCGATTACATGATAAATCTCATCCAACCCATCACCGTCCAGCAAGCCTACGATGGAATTACTCACGCACGGCAGTGAGCATCATGAAATTGGTGATGGAGGATGGTTGATGATGACGACGGCGACGAATCCCCCTCTCCGGAGCCCCGAACAGACTCCAGATCAGCCCTCCCGAGAGGTTTTAGGGCTTGGCGGCGGCTCCGTATCATAAAATGCGATGATTTCTTCTCTTTGATTTTTTTCTCTCCGAAAGCAAATATGTAGAGGTGGAGTTGGAGTCGGAGACGCAACAGGGTGCCCACGAGGTAG
>NC_041388.1:26109899-26131785 GCF_002162155.2 Triticum dicoccoides
CCCTCGTGAGAAGGGTGTGGGCCCCCTGGTCTTCATATTTGGCGAGGATTTTTTATTGTTTTTTCTAAGATGTTCCGTGGAGTTTCAGGTCATTCCGAGAATATTTGTTTTCTGCACATAAAACAACACCATGGTAATTCTGCTGAAAACAGCGTCAGTCTGGGTTATTTCCATTCAAATCATACAAGTTAGAGTCCAAAACAAGGGCAAAAGTGTTTGGAAAAGTAGATACAACGGAGACGTATCATTTAGTTATGTGCAGGATCTAAGCTTCCACGTCATTAACAAGACTGGATAAAGACGGTGGAGCAGCTTGATTGCCCAGCCCATCTGCCCGAAGATCCTGCAGACGCTCTTCTAACAAAGATGCTGACTCCGGCACCTTACGAGGTGTCGGCAAAGAAGGCCAAGAAGAAGGCCACGGGGACCCGAAAGGGTCTCCGACGCAAGGTTGTATCGGACTCATCGTCCGATGACTCCGACGCGCATTCCTCCCACGGAAACGAGAAGGAGGAGGAGGAGAAAAGTTCTCCCCCAGCCAGGGGAGACAAGAAAAGGAAGGCCGACCCATCCGGGGAGGCCGAAGGGTCCAAGAAGGGAAGGACCCTCCCTCCGGACTGCGCCACGACGGCCGCCAACGGCGGCAACGAGTGGCTACCCAGGGTCAAGCCCCTGGCGAAGTCATAAGTGTCCGAACACCATAGTACTTCATGGTATGTTTTATTGTACTGCCTCTCCTCATGCCGAACATGATTATGCAGTCCATCCCGAGCTCATCTTGACGTATCCTCGTCGAGCGGCTCTTTGGACTCGTCGGATATGAACAGTGGTTCTCTGCCGACCGCTTCCACCCCTCGCCCTAAGGACAACACCGAGGTGTTGTCTTAAAAGGCACCAAGGCAAGGGGAGGTGGTCCTGGGGGCGCCTTGAGGTGACTTCCCGGACCCTGGGTACCAAGGGAGCGAGGCTCCTATGGGCTCCAAGTTCGGCCCCCAGCCGAACACTGCGCCGGAACCTTCGATGGTTCCAGACTCCGACAGGCGGTCCCTCGTTAAGGGGGGCCAACCATCCGTGTCGGTGTCCTCTGTCCATCCATAGGCACCGGACAACTTGCTGGAAGCGCTTCGCAGCACTTCCATCAACGAAGAGCACCGCACTATCATGAGTGCGGTGGTCAAGAAGGTTCAGTCCGCCAAAACCGGGTTACCGAAGCTTGCGCCAGCCTCCTAATAGGCTTTGAGGTAAGTAATCAAAATATACATATATAAGAAAATATGACCACATAGATAGTAGCCCCTGATGCTCTGTTCGACGTTCAAGAAGAAAAGCCGAATAGAGGATCAAATGATGACTCAGGAGTCTAATCAGAATGTATCTATGTGTATGTGCAGGCTTCACTGTTGGCCGCTGCCGCACATACTGCGGAGATCTCTGCACTGAAGCAGGACCTGGAGCTGTCCGAGACCGAGCTCAGCCTTACCAAGAGGCAGCTCGAGGAGAACAAAGGTAAGCAATACCTTTGTCTATATATTTAAAAAGAAGTTCGGGTGTAAAGTAATAGGATCATCATGCATTTGCCAGGGGCCACGGCCGAAGTGGCGACCCTGAGGAAGGCGTTGTTCAAGGCCAAAGACAAAGCGGTCAAGGAGCGCATTGGACGGGAGAAGCAAGAAGCCCGAGTAGGCGAGGTGCAGCAAGAGCTCGAGGCTCTTGCCAAAAAGCACGAGTCCTTGGAGCTTGACTCTAAGACGCGAGAGTCCAAGCTCGCGCAAGCGCTTGAAAGCGTCCGGAGCGCCAAGGTCGAAGCCCACAAGGCCCTCCAGGAGATTGACGCGGTGAAGAAGATAGCAGCGGGTAAGGTATTCGTTATGCAAAGCAAGCACGTGAAGGAGACTTTCCTTTTTCTTACCTGAGTTCGGAGCTCTCTAGGAGCGTTTGCAGATCTTCCCCGCGGTGTACTAGATGCCGTGGAGTTTTACTGAGCTGAGGAGGGGAGCTCGACGGAGAAGTTGTTCTGGTCTCAGTATACTGGGACCGAACACCCCGTGCCCTTGAGCGACCAACTGAAGCAGTTGGTCGAGCTTCACAAGGCGGCCGAACAGGCCATGAGGGGCCTTATAGTCTGTATGTGGTCTGGTGAGCCCCTGTCCGGCAGCTACTTCGGTCTGGTGAGGCGGCTTGTGGAAGCCTACCCATGGCTTGAAGTCATAAAGCGGTCCGTCTGCATCGAGGGTGCACGCAGGGCTTTTGCCCGAGCGAAGGTGCACTGGGAGAAGTTGGACGCCGTGAAGCTGGTGAAGGAGGGGCCGTCGGAGGGCAAGGAGCATCGCTGCCCCGAGAATTATTATGAGAGTGTCCTGAAGGGTTCCCGCCTAGTGGCAGATGAGTGTGCCAAGGATGTAATTTTTGAATGAACATGCTCATGTGATCCTGTAGTATGAAACGAGTTCATTTGCACCATGCGACACTTTCTTAATTTAGAATATTACCTTATGTGCGGCCGTTTATAAAATCTGAGAGTTGGCCAGTCATCGGCTTCTGCCCCCATGTAACTAGTACTAGGGTGTTCGGGATAAAACTGAGCACTCTTTACCCCAATTTTGGGTCCGTCAAGGGAGGTGTTCAACGCAACGAACCAGGCAATCAGACTATAATGCTTTATCACTCTCACTTAGCCATAGAAGTCTATAATTTTAAATTTTGGTGAAGCCCCTGGTATTCGGAGGGCCGAATTTGGGGCGCTATACACGCCTAAGCCGGACAAGGCCGACTCCTCACCCGAAGCGGAAAAAGTCTTTAAGGACTTGAGACCTCTCGAACAGCGACCAGTCTCTCGCCTTATCATGACAGTCAGTTTTCGGCTTTCTCTACTAAGGTGCTCGTCCGGAAGAACCGGGACACAATCGCAGTAGTTCTCCCACCGCTACCTTAGCCGATATAGCGGAACGTAAGGTACCAAAGCATGGGAGTCAGGCGAACCCAACATTTGACCACAGACATGATTCGGAGCTGATGCATATAATGCTATAAGTTCGGGGTGCCGCACTGTTGAAAGTGTTCGGACTTCTTGCGTCGTATTAAGGGGTAAACAAGAGCCCCTGGCAAACTGATCGTACCCGAATGTGTGGGTGCGGATGGACATATAAGAAAAAGAGAAAAAAACTTAAATAATGCAATGATAGATTAATGATATGCATTGTTATTTAAATAATACGTCGAAGCGTACTGGTACAAGTAGTGCAATAAGAAGAAAGTAGGACAATTCGAAATGTCCTATCCCAGGGCAAGCTGCGCATAGATAGTAGAAAACGGGTATATCAATTATTATTAGAGACCACCTGGGGGTGCCCGTGTTCATCTTAGCTTCTTGCCGTCTTGGTTGTTGCTTCCGGAATGTGTCTGGCAATCATACTGCCGGAAAGGGCTTCGAGAGAGTTAGGCCCTGAAAGAGAAAAGGAATGATAAAGGTACACAACCCCTAGGGCGGTTAAGCCACATTGCGGGGCGTGTCCTGATCGTGCCCCCGCCTATGTCCATAGTATTTTCAGTGCGTAGTTATGTACGCGTGACACGAATTTCGTCGCTTGACTGGGACTGGGACGGGGGCTGAATTGCTAGGCGAGCTCTGATCGTGCCAGGCGATCCTGTTGCAACTTGTTCCGGACTCGCTTGAAGGTGTCCGGGGGCTGTGACGCCGAATGAGTGGTCTGCCTTAAAAGGTTGCTTTGTGCTTCTGCTGCAAGGGCCGCAGTGTGCTCTTCCGTGCGAGCGAGTGTTCTGTGTTTCCATTTACTGTTATGACCCCCCTGGGTCCTGGCATCTTGAGCTTGAGGTATGCGTAATGCGACACTACATTAAATTTTGCAAATGATGTCCGTCCGAGCAGTGCGTGATAGCCACTACGAAACGGGACGAATCGAAGATCAACTCTTCGCTTCGGAAGTTGTCCGGTGATCCGAAGACCACTTCCAGTGTGATTGAGCCTGTGCAATGGTCCTCTACACCTGGGATGACGCCTTTAAAGGTGGTTTTGCTGGGTTTGATCCTCGAGGGATCGATCCCATTTTTCGCACTGTATCCTGATAGAGCAGGTTCAGGCTGCTGCCGCCGTCCATAAGGACTCGAGTGAGGTGAAATCCGTCAATGATGGGGTCTAGGACCAGTGTGGCGGATCCGCCATGACGGATGCTAGTGGGGTGGTCCCTGCGATCGAAGGTGATCGGGCAAGCAGACCTTGGGTTGAACTTTGGGGCGACGGGCTCCATCGCATAGACGTCCCTTAGTGCATGCTTTCGCTCCCTCTTGGGAATGTGGGTTGCGTATATCATGTTCACCGTCTTCACTTGTGGGGGAAACCCCTTCTATCCTCCTGTGTTCGGCAGCCAGTGCTCCTCCTCGTCATCATTATGCGGCCCCTTGTCCTTGTTTTCAGCATTTAACTTGTCGGCCTGCTTGAACACCCATCATTCTCTGTTGGTGTGATTAGCTGGCTTGTCAGGGGTGCCGTGGATTTGACATGAGCGATCCAGTATGCGATCCAAATTGGACGGAGCCGGAGTATTTCTTTTAAATGGCTTTTTCCGCTGACCGGATCTAGAGCCTCTGAATCCGGCATTGACTGCCGTATCTTCCGTGTTATCGCCGTTATTTGTGGTGCTTTGGTCTGTTACGATGTTGCCTACCATTAACATCTTTGGTATCCGAGGTGTCCGGATTCCTCGATGTGTTGTTGCTGCGAGCCAGCCAGCTATCCTCGCCCGTGCAAAAGCGGGTCATGAGTGTTGTGAGGGCTGCCATAGATTTTGGCTTCTCCTGGCCGAGGTGGCGGGCAAGCCACTCGTCGCGGATGTTATGCTTGAATGCCGCTAGGGCCTCTGTGTCCGGACAGTCTAAAATTTGGTTTTTCTTAGTCAAGAACCGTGTCCAGAATTGTCTGGCCGACTCCCCTGGCTGCTGGGTTATGTGACTCAAGTCATCAGCATCCGGTGGCCACACATAAGTGCCCTGGAAGTTAATAAAGAAATGCGTCTTCCAGATCCTCCCAACTGCCGACGGACTCTGTTGGCAAGCTGTTCAGCCAATGCCGATCTGGCCCTTTGAGTTTTAGTGGGAGGTACTTGATGGCGTGTAGATCATCACCGCTAGCCATGTGGATGTGAAGGAGGAAATCCTCAATCCATACAGCGGGATCTGTTGTGCCATCGTATGATTCGATATTTATGGGTTTGAAACCCTCTGGGAATTCGTGATTCATAACTTCATCAGTGAAGCATAGGGGGTGTGCGGCGCCTCTGTGTCGGGCTATATCCCGACGCGGTTCATATGAATCTTGTCTGGTGTATTCGGCCCGGCTAGATTTACTCTTGGTGTATCCGACGCGATGATCATCGTCCCGTGTTGGCGCGCGTGTCCGTGACCCGTATATTGACCTTGCGTTTTTTGCCTTACTGTCCAATACGTCTTGCAGGTCCCTTGTGTTGTCCCGGGCCTTAGTATTTTTGATTGAGTGGCGGCGGGGTGCAGGCTGAACTTCAGGCTGAAACGCCTCTCTGGCTCGGCCACGCGGTGGCCAGTCAGCCTCATCATACACTGGTGAATGAGGTTTCAATGCTTCCTCCTCGAGGTGAGGTAGCAACCTGCATTTTGGGTAACTCTTGGAGGGGCGCTCGAGTTCATACTCCTCGGCCGCAAGGACTTCGGTCCACCTGTCTGCTAGCAAGTCTTGATCAGCTTGAAGTTGTTGCTGCTTTTTCTTCAGGCTATTTGTCGTGGCCATAAGCCGGCGCTTGAAGCGCTCTTGCTCGATGGGGTCCTCAGGCACGATAAATTCTTCGTCGGCGAGGCTTGCCTCGTCTTTGGAGAGAGGCATGTAATTGTCCTCCTCCGGTTCTCCATCTGCTGCCCGCTCTGGAGGGCTAGCTTGTTCGTCCTCTGGCTCTACATCGTGCTGGAAGGGATTGTTGTTGTCTTCGGCACTATCCAGAGTGTTATTATCTCCTGTGCTGGTATCACTATTTTTGCTGTGGCGGGACTTAGAGCGGCGCCACTAACGTCAGCGCTTGGGTTGCTTCTTGGAGGGGTCATCCTCTGCTGTCTCATCACCATTGCCTTCTTTGGGGGTGTCCACCATGTATATATCATATGCTGAGGTGGTGGCCCAGCACCCTATGGGCGGTGGTTCCTGTTCGTCTCCTGCATCGTCGTCCATGCCGTCGAAGTCTTCGGAGTCAAAGTCGAGCATGTCGGTTAAGTCGTCGACAGTGGCTACTAAGTGGGTGGTGGGTGGGCAGCGAATTTCTTTGTCGTCCGCATCCCATTCTAACCGGACATAGTTCGGCCAAGGTTCTCCTGACAAGGAGAGAGACCTTAATGAATTTAGCACATCACTGAAAGGTGAGTGCTGAAAGATATCCGCGGAGGTGAACTCCATGATCGGTGCCCAATTGGATTCGATGGGTGCGGATGCACGCGGCTCGGAGCCCGTGGTCGGAGAAGAATCCGGTGGTTCGGTGATGCGACTCTCATAAGGGGTGAAGTCAGTATCTGGCTCTATCGTCACTGAGAGTGCGGCCTCCATGGCAGGGTCTATCCCTCCGCTCTCGGATAGCGCGACTTGCTCCGGATTGATGGCCGGAGTAGTTGCAGATGCGATCTCCCGAACATTGTCTGACGGCAGAGTTACGTCATGCTCGTCGCGACTGTGCGGCGCGTCTGACATGGGCTCGAATCCGTCGAAGATCAAGTCTCCGCGGATGTCGGTCGTGTAGTTCAAATTTCCAAATCTGACCTGATGGCCAGGGGCATAGCTCTCGATCTGCTCTAGATGGCCAAGCGAATTGGCCCGTAGTGTGAAGCCGCCGAATACGAAGATCTGTCCGGGGAGGAAAACCTCACCCCGGACCGCATCGTTACCGATGATCGAAGGGGCCATCAAGCCTTACGGTGACGGCACAGCGGAACTCTCAATGAAATCACCAATGTCGGTGTCAAAATCGGCGGATCTCGGGTAGGGGGTCCCGAACTGTGCGTCTAAGGCGGATGGTAACAGGAGGCAGGGGACACGATGTTTACCCAGGTTCGGGCCCTCTTGATGGAGGTAATACCCTACGTCCTGCTTGATTGTTCTTGATGATATGAGTATTACAAGAGTTGATCTACCACGAGATCAGAGAGGCTAAACCCTAGAAGCTAGCCTATGGTATGATTGTATGTTGTCTTACGGACTAAACCCTCCGATTTATATAGACACCGGAGGGGGCTAGGGTTACACAAGGTCGGTTACAAGGGAGGAGATATACATATCCGTATTGCCTAGATTGCCTTCCACGCCAAGTAGAGTCCCATCCGGACACGGGACAAAGTCTTCAATCTTGTATCTTCATAGTCCAACAGTCCGGCCAAAGGATATAGTCCGGGTGTCCGGAGACCCCCTAATCCAGGACTCCCTCACTCGCGATACATCAAGATCATGCCGAGTCAAGAACACGAGATAGAGAGAGAGATAGAGGGAGATCAAACACATAGCTACTGGTACATACCCTCAGCCCCGAGGGTGAACTACTCCCTCCTCGTCATGGAGAGCGCCGGGATGATGAAGATGGCTGATGACGCACAAGTATAGGGGATCTTTCGTAGTCCTTTCGATAAGTAAGAGTGTCGTACCCAACGAGGAGCAGAAGGAAATGATAAACGGTTTCAGCAAGGATTCTCTGCAAGTACTGAAATAAGTGGTAACAGATAGTTTTGTGATAAGATAATTTGTAACGAGCAATGAGTAACAAAAGTAAATAAAGTGCAGCAAGGTGGCCCAATCCTTTTTGTAGCAAAGGACAAGCCTGTACAAACTCTTATATAAGGAAAAGCGCTCCCGAGGACACATGGGAATATCGTCAAGCTAGTTTTCATCATGTTCATATGATTCGCGTTCGGTACTTTGATAATTTGATATGTGGGTGGACCGGTGCTTGGGTGCTGTTCTTACTTGAACAAGCATCCCACTTATGATTAACCTCTATTGCAAGCATCCACAACTACAATAAAAGTATTAAGGTAAACCTAACCATAGCATGAAACATATGGATCCAAATCAGCCCCTTACGAAGCAACACATAAAGTAGGGTTTAAACTTCTATCACTCTAGCAACCCATCATCTACTTATTACTTCCCAATGCCTTCCTCTGGGCCCAAACAATGGTGAAGTGTTATGTAGTCGACGTTCACATAACACCACTAGAGGCTAGACAACATACATCTCATCAAAATATCGAACGAACACCAAATTCACATGACTACTAATAGCAAGACTTCTCCCTTGTCCTCAGGAACAAACGTAACTACTCACAAAGCATAAACATGTTCATAATCAGAGGGGTATTAATATGCATAAAGGATCTGAACATATGATCTTCCACCAATTAAACCAACTAGCATCAACTACAAGGAGTAATTAACACTACTGGCAACCTACTAGCACCAATCCCGGACTTGGAGACAAGAATTAGATACAAGAGATGAACTAGGGTTTTGAGATGAGATGGTGCCGATGAAGATGTTGATGGAGATTGCCCTCTCCCGATGAGAGGAGCGTTGGTGATGACGATGGCGATGATTTCCCCCTCCGGGAGGGAAGTTTCCCCGGCAGAACCGCTCTGCCGGAGCTCTAGATTGGATCCGCCAAGGTTCTGCCTCGTGGCGGCGGAGTTTCATCCCGAAAGGTTGCTTCTTCTTTTTTTCTCGACGAAAGACTTCATATAGGATAAGATGGTCATCGGAGAGCCACCAGGGAGCCCACGAGGTAGGGGGGCGCCCTAGGGGGGCGCCTCCCACCCTCGTGGGAAGGGTGTGGGCCCCCTGGTCTTCATCTTTGGCGAGGATTTTTCATTATTTATTATAAGGTATTCCGTGGAGTTTCAGGACTTTTGGAGTTGTGCAGAATAGGTCTCTAATATTTGCTCCTTTTCCAGCCCAGAATTCCAACTGCCGGCATTCTCCCTCCTTATGTAAACCTTGTAAAATAAGAGAGAATAGCCATAAGTATTGTGACATAATGTGAAATAACAGCCCATAATGCAATAAATATCGATATAAAAGTGTGATGCAAAATGGACGTATCAAGGCCACCGGAGAGGGATTCCCCCCTCCGGCAGGGTGCCGGAACGGATCTAGATTGGTTTTTGGTGGCTACGGAGGCTTCTGGCGGCAGAACTCCCGATCTATTCTGTTCTCTGATGTTTTTAGGGTATATGGACATATATAGGCGAAAGAAGTTGGTCAGGGGAGTCACGAGGGGCCCACGAGGGTGGGGGCGCGCCCAGGGGGGTAGGGCACGCCTCTCTGCCTCGTGGCTTCCTTGAAGCTTCCCTGACGTCTACTCCAAGTCTCCTGGATTGCTTCCATTCCAAAAATAACTCTCCCGAAGGTTTCATTCCGTTTGGACTCCGTTTGATATTCCTTTTCTTCGAAACACTGAAATAGGCAAGAAAACAACAATTTGGGCTGGGCCTCCGGTTAATAGGTTAGTCCCAAAAATAATATAAAAGTGTATAATAAAGCCCATAAACATCCAAAATAGATAATATAATAGCATGGAATAATCAAAAATTATAGATACGTTGGAGACGTATCAAGGGGTGGCTAATATTTTCCATGCTAGATGTGTTATTCTCAAGATGAGTGTTTATTCACTTGTCATTGCACGAGAGTAAGGCAAAGGTATTAGGGATGCCCAGTCCTGAAATGAAAAAATGAATTTACTTCATGTTGTCAAATAATAAATTTCTTGCAAAGTGTTGGTATGGCGGGCACCCATGGATACGGTTAGCCATGGAAAGTGAAAGTTTGGTGGAAAATGAATAAACTTTATTTTCTGTTTGGGAACCGCCTATGATATATCTATGCATGGAAAGTATTGGGAACTCTAAGTCATATTCTTTGGTGGGATGGATACACCTCCCAAAATGTTTTTATCTCTAAGTTTTTCGCTTTGAGCTCTGGCACCTCTACAAATCCCTACTTCCCTCTACGAAGGGCCTATCTTTTACTTTATGCAATTTTTATTTTGAATTTGAGTCTCCATCTTCTCTTATAAAAAGCACCAACTAGGAGGCAATATGATTGTACTTGAGTATTGGGTGTAGCTAATATGCGAGTGTGTTTCATGAATGGATCGATGGTTGAGCATGATGGGCTAGGGATAGCTTGTTTTAGCGTTGATATTTTGAAAGACATGGTTGCTTGTTGATATGCTTGAGTATTTAAATTATCATGTCAAAACTAGACTATTGCTTTGAACAATATAAAAGTCCAAATTTCCATGCTATAAAGAACAAAATATGATATGACATGTTAGGAAGCATTCCACATCAAAAATTCTGTTTTTGTCCCTTCCCTACTCGAGGATGAGTAGGAGTTAAGCTTGGGGATGTTGATACGTCTCCAACGTATCTATAATTTTTTATTGTTCCATGTTGTTATATTATCAATCTTGGATGTTTTGTAGTAGTTTTATAGTCATTTTATATCATTTTTGGTACTAACCTATTGACATAGTGCAAAGTGCCAGTTGTTGTTTTTTCCTATGTTTTTTACATCGCAGAAAATCAATATCAAACGGAGTCCAAATGCCAAGAAACTTTATGGAGAATTTTTATGGGCCAAAAGGAACACAACGGGCCCTGGTTGCGCCTGGGGGGGTGCCCTGATACGTCTCCGTCGTATCTACTTTTCCGAACACTTTTGCCCTTGTTTTGGACTCTAACTTATATGATTTGAATGGAACTAACCCGGACTGACGCTGTTTCAGCAGAATTGCCATGATGTTGTTTTATGTGCAGAAAACAAAAGTTCTCGGAATGACCTGAAACTCCACGGAATATCTTACAATAAATAATAAAAAATCCTCGCCAAAGATGAAGACCAGGGGGCCCACACCCTGTCCACGAGGGTGGGGGCGCCCCCCCTAGGGCGCGCCCCCTACCTCATGGGCCCCCTGGAGACCTCCCGACTCCAACTCCAACTCTATACATCTGCTTTTGGGGAGAAAAAAATAGGAGAGAAGATTTCATCGCGTTTTATTATACGGAGCCGCCGCCAAGCCCTAAAACCTCTCGGGAGGGCTGATCTGGAGTCCGTTCGGGGCTCCGGAGAGGGGGATTCGTCGCCGTTGTCATCATCAACCATCCTCCATCACCAATTTCATGATGCTCACCGCCGTGCGTGAGTAATTCCATCGTAGGCTTGCTGGACGGTGATGGGTTGGATGAGATTTACCATGTAATCGAGTTAGTTTTGTTAGGGTTTGATCCCTAGTATCCACTATGTTCTGAGATTGATGTTGCTATGACTTTGCTATGCTTAATGCTTGTCACTAGGGTCCGAGTACCATGATTTTAGATCTGAACCTATTATGTTTTCATCAATATATGAGAGTTCTTGATCCTATCTTGCAAGTCTATAGTCACCAATTATGTGTTATGATCCGTTAACCCCGAAGTGACAATAATCGGGATACTTACCGGTGATGACCGTAGTTGGAGGAGTTCATGTATTCACTATGTACTAATGCTTTGTTCCGGTTCTCTATTAAAAGGAGGCCTTAATATCCCTTAGTTTCCATTAGGATCCTGCTGCCACGGGAGGGTAGGACAAAAGATGTCATGCAAGTTCTTTTCCATAAGCACGTATGACTATATTCGGAATACATGCCTACATTACATTGATGAATTGGAGCTAGTTCTGTGTCACCCTATGTTATGACTGTTACATGATGAACCACATCCGGCATAATTATCCATCATTGATCCGATGCCTACGAGCTTTCCATATACTGGTTTACGCTTATGTACTTTCCCGTTGCTATTGTTACAATCACTACATAATATCAAAAATATTACTTTGCTTTCATTACCCTTTTGTTATCTTTACCACCACTATCGTATTACTTTTCTACTAAACACTCTGTTGCAGATACTGAGTTTCCAGGTGTGGTTGAATTGACAACTCAGCTGCTAATACTTGAGAATATTCTTTGGCTCCCCTTGTGTCGAATCAATAAATTTGGGTTGAATACTCTACCATCGAAAGCTGTTGCAATCCCCTATACTTGTGGGTTATCAAGACTAATTTCTGGCGCCGTTGCTGGGGAGCATAGCTCCATTCTTTGAGTCACTTGGGATTTATATCTGCTGGACACTATGAAGAATTTGAAAGACGCTAAGACAACAATTTATCCCTCAACTACGAGGGGAGGTAAGGAACTGCCATCTAGCTCTGCACTTGATTCACCTTCTATTATGAGTAAGATTGCGACACCTAAACCTGCTTCTGCTATTCGTTCTGATATGTCGCATGTTATTGATGATGCTACTTCTGCTATACATGATACTTATGATGAAACTACTTCTATGCTTGATACTACTGTGCCACTTGGTGATTTTCTCGAGGAACGACTTGCTAGGGCTAGAGAGATTGAAAATATTGAATCTGATTATGATGATGAAAGTGATGATGAAGAATCACTTGTTATTCCTGAGGCTTATTTATTTGATCAAGGAGCTTCTTTAGCTATTTTAGCTTGCAAAGATAGATATGAACTCAAAAGGTTATTAGCTAAATGGAATAAGAAATCTCTAAATGCTAGGATGAAACCTGACCCTGCTTTTGCTACTTCACCTATCTGTGTTACTGATAAGGATTATGAATTCTCTGTTGATCCTGATATAATTACTTTAGTTGAATCTGATCCTTTTCATGGCTATGAATCTGAAACTGTTGTGGCACATCTTACTAAATTAAATGATATAACCACCCTGTTCACTAATGATGAGAGATCTCGCTACTTTTATATCCTCAAAATATTTCCGTTCTCATTAAAGGGTGATGCTAAAATATGTTTTAATTCTCTTGATTCTGGTTGTGTGCGTAGTCCCCGGGATATGATCTATTACTTCTCTGCTAAATATTTCCCTGCTCATAAGAAACAAGCTGCTTTAAAGGAAATATACAACTTTGTGCAAATTAAAGAAGAGAGTATCCCACAAGCTTGGGGGAGGCTTCTCAAGTTACTTGATGCTTTGCCTGATCATCCTCTTAAGAAAAACGAAATACTTGATATCTTTTATAATGGACTAACTGATGCTTCCAGAGATTACCTGGACAGTTATGCTGGTTCTCTTTTCAGGGAAAGAACACCGGATGAAGCTGAAATCTTATTGAATAATATGTTGACAAATGAAAATAATTGGGCACCTCCTGAGCCAGCTCCTGAGCTAGCTCCTGCTCCAATTAATGATCCTATTCCTAAGTCCCGAAGATATGCAAGAGGCAAAGAAATCTATGAAAGAAAAATGTATTAAAGCTGAAGATGTTAAGAATTTACCTCCTATTGAAGAAATACATGGTCTTAATTTACCGCCTATTGAAGAAACATATGATCTTATCCTTTATTTATTGAAGAACCTCCAGACCTCGATAACCCGACACAGGTAGTAAAGGTAAATTCTCTCTATAGATATGATAAAGCTGAAACCTCCCTGCTAAAATTGCTAGTCAATGCTTGGATGAGTTTGATAATTTTATGTTTAAGCAAGAAGACTTCAATGCTTATTTTGGTAGACAATTGAAACAAGATGCTGATATGATTAAATACTTGGGTGATTATATTTCTAATATTAGAGGTGAACTTAAACTTGTTAGCAAACATGCTTCTATGGTTACCACTCAAGTAGAACAAGTACTTAAAGCTCAAAAGGAATTGCTCAATGGGATGAATAGTAAGAAAAATAATTATGCTATTAAAGTGGCTACTAGAACTGGTAGAATGACTCAGGAACCTTTGTAT
Source organism: Triticum dicoccoides (assembly GCF_002162155.2). Lineage (NCBI taxonomy): Eukaryota > Viridiplantae > Streptophyta > Magnoliopsida > Poales > Poaceae > Triticum > Triticum dicoccoides. The sequence continues at coordinate 26,123,738 of NC_041388.1, forward strand.
CCTGAAGGCCACCCTAAGAGAATTGAGCGAGATTCTCAGATAAATAATATTGATGCACCTAGTTCTTCTAAAAGGAAGAAAAAGAAAAATGATAGAACTGTGCAAACTTCTAGTGAACCTATTGCTGAACCACCTGATAATCCAAATGATATATCTATGTCTGATCCTGAAACACAACCTGGTAATGAACATGAACCTAATGAAAATGTTAATGATGATGTTCATAATGATGCTCAACCTAGTAATGATAATGATGTAGAAATTGAACCTGCTGTTGATCTTGATAACCCACAATCAAAGAATCAACATTATGATAAGAAAGAGTTTGTTGCTAGGAAACATGGTAAAGAAAGAGAGCCTTGGTTCTCCTATTATTTGTCTTTGCGATATATTTTATTTGCCATTTATTTTCAGATCTATTAATCCAAAAACCCAAAAATACTTTGCTGCAATTTATTCTCATTTATTTGTTTGGCGTTCAATCTATCAACCTACTACAAATTTACCTCACATACGTTTGCCTATCTTGAGACGGTACCCTGGAAGGGATTGACAACCCCTTTAACACGTCGGGTTGCGAGAAGTTGTTATTTGTGTGCAGGTGCTGTTTACGTTGTGTTGCTTGGTTCTCCTACTAGTTCGATAACCTTGGTTTCATATCTGAGGGAAATACCTACCACCGCTGTGCTGCATCATCCCTTCCTCTTTGGGGTAATACCGACGTAGCTTTGAGTGACATCACATTCTCCACTTCATTTCCATCAGTCACCATCTCTAAATTGACAATGGGGTAAGCAGGCACAACACGTGGTTTGACTTTCGATTTGGTTGGATGGCTGTTAGAGGGCTGGGGAACACGGAAATCGTTGTACTTGGTGGATCGCATGCTATGACGAGATCGGTCATGTCAACATGCACCTGAGCTTTACCACGATGTCCAGCCGGAAGAGATGAGCTAGCAAAATTTGGCACAAACCCAACCTAAGTCTCAAAAGCAGCACTCGACACCAAAGATGTGACTGCAAATAGCATTTTGTTCAGTGTCTGGTTCCCTTGGGACAATGGCATGTGGAAGACATATGGCTTTACATGGGTTTTTTGTGAACTATTTTATATTCTACCATAGGAAATAGAACTATATAAATAATATAGGTCAACTACTTCTTTGTGATCTACTTGAATCATTATGCGGGAGCCGTGGTATTTGCTAGATCTTGTGTGCATCCTAGTGATGCAGAGTCCAAGAGAACCTTTTAAGACAATGATTTTTTTTGTTGTTTATAGCCTCTACATTTACATGTTCACAATCAATATTATTACAACACCAAGTTCATATGTGCGAAGAAAAAATGTTATGTGACTCGGACTAAATCAAACGCTAGCAATCTTGCGGGAAACATATCCAAATTAGGGCATAAATACAGTTGTAAATCACTTTGATCTCATGGTTCTAGCTTCCATGTGTGCCTTACCAGGCAATGGCTGAAGTAAATCCCACGATCAAAGTCATTTGATACACGAGAACATCATCACAACATGTCCTAGAATTTTCTTCTCTTACAAAAAATAATATCACAGCCAGGCCAAAACTAGCAACAAGGGCAATGATTGTAACATGAGATAGTGTAAAGAATTAGGTACACTCCAATGAGGACACGAAAATATGTGTCATACCAGAGGGAGTATAGTATTAAACGTTAAATGCATCACATGCCACGCTACTCGAGTATTCAAACTTAAAAAATAATTGAACTATCTCATGTTTCAAACAAAGGCGGCATTGAGTGTTACCCTCTAATTCCGCTTGGCCGAGTGTCATTAGTTGAAAGGACACATTAACATAAATACCAAAGAAGAAACTTGATATCTAGTAAGTCTCACAATCTTTCCATCTTGAACCTCACTTGGCATATATACCAAAGAGTTTGGAAGAATAACACAATCTTTCATCTAATAACTTCTTTTAGAGATCATATAAGGAGAAATATTTTTCTACTTTAATCTCTTTTGTCCCATGTCAAATTCAAGATACTTCATGTACATGACAATGAAAGAACTTTGTTTCCCTCCCCCCTATGCATCATATTGCTCACAATCGAGGGAGGTTATGGGCAGGAAGGTGATAGAAGTTAAGCCTAAGAGATATTGTATTGTTACACTATTTTACATGTGTCAAGCAAAACATGTGTACATGACAAGTGCAAAATCAAACGCTAGCAAGCCAGTTGCGTGCACGACAACCAAACCAAGATACAGACACACCTGTAGGCCAATCTAATGCCAGCTTCCATCAGTTTCGTATCAAGCGATCATTGAAGTAAAGCCCACAACCTCCTTTAGTTGATACACACAAGGACATCACCCACAAAATCTCATGGGGTTTTCTTCTCTTACAAACAATATCATCATGACAATGCCAAAACAACCAAAAAGGGCAACAATCCCAACATATATGAAATATTGTAAACACCAGGCACCCTCCATATCCAAGACCCAAAAACATGTCACATACTAGGGGAGTAGTATTAAATGCTAAATGTATCACACACCATGCTAATCAAGCATTCAAACATTCAAAATATCTAAATGGAATTATCTCATATTTCAAACAAAGGCAACATTGAGTGTTACCCTCTAGCTTTGCTCGGTCAAGTTATCACCGGACAAAATGACACACCATCATAAATACCAAAGAAACACTTGATATTTAGTAAGATTCCACAATTTTACCGCCCATAATCTCACTTGGCATAATAAACATCTAAGAATACTGAAGCCTAACAGGTTTTTTCATCTACAATTTGTTTGGAGATCACACAGATAGGCAAAACATTTTTTGGTTATTAACTTAACCTCTTTTGTCCCATGTCTAAGGTAAACAAAATATGGTTAGAGGCCGTGGTTTTGGTTACAAAGTAAGACAATCTCCGATGCATGAGAAGAGTTCAATTGTGCGTGAATTCAAACTCTTGCCAGCTTCTTATGCTACCATTCAAACCAGAAAATAATTCACTTGTAAGGCGCTCCAATCCCGCAACGGCAACATTCTTCGATGCCTTATCAAGCAATCACTAAAGTAAAACCCATGACCGCGTCTAATTAATACATGAGAACATTACCAGTATCATGTTATGGGATTTTCTTCTCTTAAAAACAATATCATCGTGACCAAGCCAAAAGGGGTAACAACCCCAACATATATCAGATAGCATAAAGACTTAAGTACACTCCATAACAAGAACCCAAAACAATCGCACGCCACACTCCGTAACAACCCCAACATATATCAGATACTAGGTGAGTAGTATTAAACAATCGCACGCCACACTATTCAAGCATGCAAAAAAGATATGTTCAATTGTCTCATGTTTCAACATAGGGTGATAACCTTATGGCACCACCTGGCCAAGTTATCATCGATTAAAGTACACGCCAAGATAAATACCAAATAAAAAACTTAATATCTTGTAAGCTTCCCGAATCTTTCCGCCCGAAACCTCACTTGGCATAAATATCCAAGGATACAGAAGATCAACAAGTTCTTTTATGTACTGTTTTATTTAGAGATCAGTCACATAGGCAAACCACTGTCTTTGTTTTTAACTTTATATTCTCTTCTGTCCCATGTCAAAGGTCAAGATTTCCTATAAAGATAATGTACAACGGCTAGAGGCCGGGGTCCTGAGAATTGCTAGTGCGCCCCAGAAAGAAAGTCAAAAGAGCCTTCATTGCGCTTTCATGGGTAACGCTTTCTCGTTGCTCTCATCACAAAGCACGTCACATAGATGGATGGATAACTTGATGTGTCATGGTGTTGTCTTCTCCAAAGAAAGCAAATAAGATACTACTATAGCCGGTGAAGTATTTCTAGGGGAAGTCCCTAGGGAAAAAGTATTTCTAGGGGAGAACTTTGGCATCTTGCAGAGAGCAAGCATTGGAACGTACCATGGCACATGTGGTGTGGATGCCCCTTGCTAGCTTGGAATTGCTTGTACGCAGGCATACTATTCTCCTAGCTGTCCGGCAAAACCGATGGACGAGGAATTCCTCTGCTGCAAAATGCACATGGTGGCAGCTGGACAGCATATCCATACCTTCTTGCATGGTCCACCCCATCCTTTTTTTTCATGTCTCAAATTTGATTATCTTTGTTAAAAATACCTTGATTAGGAATTTTTCTGTCACATATTTTTCTTTTTGGGAAAACAAGCTCTGGTGATAGATCACTTTATACTATAATAATAAAGTCAATCGGCTAAACAAGGATATATATATAGTGTTGAAGAAAACCTCAAAAGCTGATAAAAATGAAAAACACGAGAAAACACATCAAAGACGCGATAAGCATTAGCATACGCTGCTAGAGTGTCGCCAAGGAGAAGCGTAGGAGATTCGCCACCACGACCGATAGTCACCCACACTCAACGACGATGTCCCCAAGAAGTTAACACCGCCATGCGCCGCCGCTGTCATGCCTACCGAAGTGGAGGAAGGTTTTTACCCAGAGTGTTGACGGGAAAGGAGAGGACCAAGGCGGCGCCCCCAAGGGGACTCCGACACCCACATGCATCAATATCGTCGACGTCAAAACACAAAGCTTTCGCTCAACCCCTCCATCCACCGCGCCGTTGGGACCGGCCACAGACCCATATATCCTAACGAGGGCACACCACGATTGGCTGAGAACTTTAGATCCAGATCAGGGCGAGGCCGCCACCGTCGGCGACAACTTTTCCATGACCAGCAGCAACCGCGCACCTGCCACCCAGATGACCGAAGCACACCACCAACACCTGCCTCAACGCCGCTCGCTGGAGAGCCAGCCACGAGGATCGCCGCCCCGGCAATCATAGCTTTCCTTCTTTTTGGTAAAAATGAAAAAACTTGATTAGGAATTTCCCTATCACGCATTATCTCCGTCCCAAACTTTTTGTCTTAGGTTTGTTTAGATACGGGTCTATCTAGCAATTTTGGGACGGAGGGAGTATTTCCTAATTGTTGTGATGCTTAACTAATTTCTTGTAGTACTTGTCGAATGCCAAACATAAGTGGTATGTGTTCTTTCTATAGCAATTGTTTTCCTAGAATAGCATATACCCCACCAATCCACCGATGAGAAACTAGTCCATAGATAGGTCGATGAGAAGGACGCCTCATATCGAACGCAAAAAACTTTCCATGGAATTACTTTTGCAGCTTGCTTATCTTCGAAGGATGGTAATAAGCTCGTCCCGCCGGTGATGGCGAGTGTAACACATGTACTCCAGTTGGAGAGGGCCCTGATGATGGCGATCCCGTAGGCCAATCCACGTGTCAAGACCATGTGCTGCCAGATGGGTTAAGGAACCCAAACCCAGTATATAGCTTTCCCAAGATCACGATCAAGAGTAAAACACAAGCACAAAGCACACGCTTAGCTTTGAATAATGCCTCTGCTTTTGGCTCCACTAGAGAGCCTTTTAAGCCGGAGCCTTGACCGAGGACGCAGACTAACCTACCCATGATTAATTAGCTGGGTTGCACACGCATGTCTTGTACTTACGTACTACTTTTAACTTAATCAACCTTGCCTTTTGTCCTCTTGTAGAATATTTTCTCGAGTATAGTATGTTTCTTAGTGGTGAAGCTATATATGCATGCTATCCAGCCATACATATATATCTTTACTGTAAATAGTTTCATCCTTGTGAACCAAGCAACTTGATGTGTTTACCCCGTGAAGAAGTGCAAAGGCTTATGTTTGTGGAAATTCAAACACGTGCTTCCCCGGTCGAAACGGCTATCCTCGTAATGTAAAATGGATAATTTCGAAAGGAAACAAGACGTGTAAATGTCTGAGTTCTTTTGTCTGCTTATTATAAAATCAGTGGAGATTAAGAACATGAGTTTTTGTGACATGTGTGAAAGGATTAAAAAGCCAAAAAAATTATAACAATAGAGCACCAAATTTTGCCCACCACGTTTCTTTATGAAGAATTGCATGCACATACAAGACATAAAAAAATATGTGTAATATGTTCTGGATTTTTTTTATCATTTTATATTTTTATACATCTATTGTCTATATATCCTAATTTCACCTCTCTTAACCTATCTGTGGCTATAGGTAGTATTGTGCCATGCCATGTAGGAAAAACAATCATTTTTATAACATTAATATGCACTATACTTTCTGCCATATATATCTTACTGTAAATAGTTTCATCCTTGTGAACCAAGCAACTTGATGTGTGTTTACCCGTGAAGAAGTGCAAAGCTTATGTGTGTGGAAATTCAAACGCGTGCTTCCCTGTCGAAATGGTTATCCTCATAATGTAAGATGGATAGGATTTCGAAAGAAACTAGACATAAAAAAAGTATATGTGTAATATGTTTTGGATTTTTTATCATTTTATATTTTTATACATATATTGTCTATATGTCCCGACTTCTCCTCTCTTAACCTACCCGTGGCTATAGATAATATCGTGCCATGCCATCTAGTCTAGGAAAAACAGTCATTTTTACAACATTAATACGTACTATTCTTTCTGCTTGACGTTATCACGACATGCAAGACGACATTATATTTGTGGAGCATTGATTATGAACTCCCCCCCCCCCCTAGTAACGCTACGCCGCTGCACAGGGTGAGGCACATGTCACCGACTACCCCTGCATGCCCGTTTGCAATTATGCCGGCGTACTATCTGTTTTGCCCCTCCTAACCTATCTTTGGCTATAGATAGCATTGTTCCATGACATACATGGAAAAAATCATTTCTGCAACATTAATATGCACTATTTTTTGCTTGTTGTTAGAAATAACCACGATACGGGAGATCACACCATGGCATGATCTTATACAACAAGGTTCGGCCGAATTCTACATTTGCGGAGCATTGATCGCGAGCTCTCCTCCCCATCGTACCACTATGCCGCCGCCGCACGGGGGTGGGCCACATGCCACCTATCTTAACAAGTGTGGCGGTGTTACGTGGCGTAGGATACAAACCGGTTCGACACCGACACTACCGACACCTTATCCACGGTAATTACAGCTCCGGGGCCAAACACAACCTCACGTGTACAAAGTTCATTTACGATAGCTTTCCGACATGTCACATTTATGATGCCCCATCTGTCCCGAGATATAAGGCATTTTACTGTCTCCAAAAGCCAAACTTGATCAAATTTAGAGGAGTTTTATAGGGGAAAATAATATCAAGATGATCTATAATACTCCCTCTGTAAACTAGTATAGAACGTTTTCGGTCAGAATTTCAGAGGAGTACGTACCAAATAAATACTCCTAGAATATCAACATATATTTTCATGATGGGTCCAATTAATGGAGCTGGCCCAAAAAATAGAGATATTTGACTTTATTAAAAGAAAAACAATACTACACCTTATTACTCCATCCGTCCCAAAATAAATGTCTCAAGCTTAGTAGAGTTGGTACAAATTTAAGACACTTATTTTGGAACGAAGTGAATATTATATATATATCAATATTTTAAAAGCGGAGGGTGCAATATTTCGCGAGGAATTATCCATAGCAATTAACCGCGCCCCTAACCGCTTGGAGCTGGCCCAACGGCACCAAATACGCGAGCAGTAACAAACATCAACGCACCGTCCTCCAACAAACCTATTCCATCGGTCCACGCACATCGCCGCCCTCGCTCCGGCATCCGACGGCCGCCGTCAGCCCACACACGTCCCGCAACCAAAGATCCAACCGACTAACCCGAATTTTAACACCACGGATAACAATATCCGGGAGGCCGACCGGCGGGCCCCACCGCGCCCTGGAGTAAACTACCATGCACCTTTTCGTCATAAATAAAATATAAATTACGAGAATGGGCCTCCTCCTGCCCCCGCGTGTGTTATTATTTCTCTCTTGCTCACTCTCCTCCGTCCGCCCCGTGCATCTCTCTCCTCTCTCCTCTCTCCTCGTATATTCTTCTTCTTCCTCCTCCGCCTCCGCGTCCCAATCTCCAACGAACTCCCCGAATCCCGCCCCGCCCCGACACAAATCCGCTCCCCCCTTGTCAATCCCG
>NC_041388.1:26131995-26138881 GCF_002162155.2 Triticum dicoccoides
AATCCGTCCCATCACGCCCGATTCCAGCCTCGCCCGCCCGCCGGCGCAATCCGCTCCCAAGGCGCCGTTCTTGGACGGAGAAGGAGTTCCCTTTCGGTTAGGCGCTGCGGAGGCTCCTGCGCCGGAGTTCTACGCCGGAGGTAGAGTTCTCTGAGGCTCGTTGATGTTGGCGATGCGGTGGCCGTGGCCGCCGGCGGCGAGGAAGTTCAGCGTGCGGCTGGTGGTGCGGCGGGCGGAGGGCCTGCCCCCTGCCCCCGCGACGGACGCCGATGCCGAGGCCAGGATGGCCGTCGAGCTCAAGTGGAAGGGCCCCAAGGCCAGGTGGAAGGGCCTCCGGGTCTGCCGCAACCGCACGCGCCTGGAGGCGCCGGCGCCGGCGGTGGATGCGGAGCCCTCCGCGGCGGCCGTGGCGTGGGACGAGGAGTTCGAGGACGTGGTCACCCTCACCGCGGCCTCGCACCGCAAGCCCGCCGCCGCGTTCCACCCCTGGGACCTCTCCTTCTCCGTCCTCAATGTGAGCACACTCCCCCCTCTTTCTCTTTCCGCGTACTGCTACCTTTTTTCTTTTCGTGTGGAAATTAAAGTAATTTTGATATGTTCTTGACGTAATTGGATCGATGGATATGTTATTTTGACGATTTCTCCACCCGCACTTTGTGCCGATTCTGATTCGATTGGATCATTAGATTAAAAGTTTCGCGTGGGTGTTTGAATCATTCCTGTTTGGATATATTTTTTTAGAATTTCATCCCCGGTCATGGTGATGGTGAAAGTTTTGACTTTTTTCGTTGAAAAAGTCAGTCTCATTGGTTTTTCGTTGAAAACGATAACGTGTTTATAATTCGTTTGGATCTTGCCTTTTACAACAGCAACAGAACAATCCAAGGCAACAAACCCAAGCTTTTAACAATATATGACAATTCTAGATTTTATTATTAGCTTTAACAGAATAAGACAATTATAAAATTGATTAAAAGTTTTTTTTTCTGAAAAACATGCAAGCAGTGTGGTTGGTGCTGGTTTTTATTTCAGTTTTTCTGACGATAGGATTATTGATCTTAGCCACTTTTCTGCCCGTTTTGGCTATTGTGATGTTCAATGATTAGGATTCTGGTGGTTAGGCCATGTAGTTTGTTATTTGGAATCTACAAATCGGTTTAGCTTTATTGCAAATTTAGAATAGCTTACTGGTGACAATGAGGTGTTTTTTAGCCAGTATATGCTTGTCTTGGCGACTGAGTTATTTGAATATATGAAAGCCGAGCTGTTGATTTAATGATAAGTATCTATGTTGTTCATATTAGTAGCTTCAGCTTTGCTGTTGTAAACTAGGTATGGTACAAGGAGAAAGCGATATAATGCAATATACGATTAATTATACTCTTGTCGGGCTTCGCAAACTCAGGAGAGATTGTCCATACATGAATTGATTAGGCTTATTGTACTTGTCCTGCCAATTGTTGCTTTGTGAGCCTTTAGACAAACACCGACACAATGAAAAAAATGATGCCGTGCCTTGTTGTCCCAGCTGTTTCCACTAGTTTGTGATTGGCGGTATTGTCATTTTGTCATGTTGTTTGCTTGGTGATTCGCCGTTGCGCCATTTATTGTTTTGAGTACACTGTGTAACTGGAAGCTAATCTAGTGGGAGCTTGCTAGTTGCCACCCATTTATCAGGGAAAAGAAACGGATAGTTACAATTGGTGCCATATACCCTCTACTGTACTTCTTCACCGACACATTTAAATTCCTATGAGGCAGGCTACCAGTTCTGCTGAGTTGAACTAGTGCAAAATGACCGCATCATTTAAAGCTGTACGCGGCAGGCTAGTGGTTTTGCTGAGTTAAACTATTGTTAATTGACCACAGCATTCAAATCCACATGAGGCAGGCTACCAGTTTTGCTGAGTTAAACTAGTGTAAATTGGAATGTGTAGAACACTTTGCATCTTCTTTTGATTAGTCTGTTCTAATGCATTCCTGCACTTTATTCTGACCTCTCAATGGTTTGTTTCTATTGTTGCAGGATTCAAATAAAGGCCCAAAAGGTGAATTAATTTTGGGAACTGCATCACTGAACCTAGCAGATTACACATCTGCTCCTGAAGAGGAAATCGAGATCATCCTCCCATTATCGGTGCCCAATGGCACACCTGAGTCTTCCCCATCACTTCATGTATGTTGGTGGATATGATGCTATAAACCAATGACACTTTCTTGTCCAATATATATTGTTTTCTCATTGGAACACCATATATCATATAGTCAACCAGTTTGTTAATTACTGTCCTTTTTTTCAGCTCACTCTGAGTTTGGTGGAACTAAGACTTCCTCAGCAATCATCAGATGCAGCACAGCGTTCTGTTGCTTGTGTCCCATTGTCACCATCTTCTGGTGACTCTGTTCCTTCTGGAAAAGATGAGCATTCTGTTATTAAAGCTGGGCTGAGAAAGGTGAAAATCATCACAGATCTTGTGTCGACTCGGAGGTCTAAGAAGGCTAAGAGAGAGGATGACAGCAGTGATAAGTATGTTCATAGTGACGGCGCCGAATACCCTTGTGTTATTGACTCTGATGATGATCTAGATGATAGACAGAGGGATGATGACTTTGGGGGTTCAACTGTCAGGAAGTCCTTCAGCTACGGTTCGCTGCAGTCTGTGAATGTAGCTGGTGGCCTCTTTTATGCACATGCAAGGATTGATGGAGAGCATGAGGACTGGATATATTACAGTCACCGTAAATCTGACGCCGGCTATCATGTAGAGAAAGAGCCATCATCCACTTCGGAGGAGAATTCCTCTGTAGTTATTCCGCGAAAAAGGAGCATACTTCCTTGGAGAAAGGTCAAACTGCCGAAGAAAGGGGAACCCTTGTTGAAGAACAAGAATGGCGAAGAGGGTGGCGATGATATTGACTATGATCGTCGGCTATTAACCTCTTCTGATGAATCCGTTTCTGGGGTACCTATTTCTTTCATATCTTGGGACATGATTCTTGATATTCACTTTCTGTTTACTGCTTTCATACCCATTTCCCTTTGTTTTTCTTGGTTTTGTGGCACCATCGTTGGAGGCTTGCTGATATAGCGTATGATCTTTCTTATTTTCAGGGATCAAGTGGTTCTGTTAGTACTATGGAGTCAGTATTTGGCGATGACAATTTTGTTGTGGGGAACTGGGAGTCAAAGGAGGTACTTAGTCGTGATGGGCATTTGAAGCTTTCCACCCAGGTGTTCTTCGCATCAATAGACCAGAGGAGTGAACGGGCTGCCGGGGAGAGTGCCTGCACCGCACTGGTGGCTGTCATCGCGGACTGGTTCCAGGCAAACCAGGAGCTGATGCCAATCCGCTCACAGTTTGACAGCCTCATCCGAGAAGGATCTCTAGAGTGGAGGAAACTTTGTGAGAATGAGACCTATAGAGAGCGCTTCCCCGACAAGCACTTTGATCTTGAGACAGTACTTCATGCCAAGATCCGCCCACTCACAGTTGCTCCTAGCAAGTCATTCGTTGGGTTTTTCCAGCCTGAAAGTGCAGAGGATGGCAGTGGGTTTGACTTCCTTGATGGTGCCATGTCCTTCGATAACATCTGGGAAGAGATCAGCCAAGCAGCGGAGGCTTCCACTGAGAAGCCTACTCTTTATGTTGTCAGCTGGAACGACCATTTTTTTGTTCTCAAGGTCGAGGCTGACGCATATTACATCATTGATACGCTTGGTGAGAGGCTGTATGAAGGTTGCAACCAGGCATACATCTTGAAGTTCGACGACAGCACCACAATTCACAAAGAGCCAGCCGAAAAGAAAGAAGGCAGCCCTGATTCCAGCGCGCACCACAAGGATTCTGCGGAAAGCTCCTCCACCGAGCAGGACAGCGGAACCGACGACACCGAGGAGACCGAGCTCGTCGTGCTCAAGGGCAAGGAGGCATGCAAGGAGTACATCAAGAGCTTCCTGGCCGCCATCCCGATCCGGGAGCTGCAGGCCGACATCAAGAAGGGGCTCATGGCGTCGACGCCGCTGCACCACCGCCTCCAGATCGAGTTCCACTACACCGAGGCATGCCCCAGAGAGATCACCCTCCCGGCGGCCCAGGCCCCCGCGATCGAAGCCCCCTTCGAGTTTTGCTGGCCCGACCCGCCGCCCGCCATGGAGTTTCCCCTGGCACCTGCAGTCGCCGTTGTATAGTGCCCGCCGCCATGGCTGCCGAGAGCTAATCGACCGGCGTTTAACATACAGAGGGAGAGAGAGAGAGAGAGAGAGAGAGAGAGGCTCCTTTTTCAGGGCGAACCCTGAAGTGAACCGGGTCGAAGATCTGGCTTCATCTCGGGTTTGCGCCGTTTGCTGTCTAGTTAGTTAAGATGAAACCGAACTGACTAGTATAGGTAACCGAACCGAAGTGTGTGTGTGTGTGTGTGTGTGTTTTCCTTCACTTTCTCTGCCAGGCTATGGGAGGGAGGAGCTTTCATCTTGTACAAAGAAAGAAGAATGCTGTCTGCTCCGACCTGCCGTCCTGAATTGAGTGGTGATGGGACCTGTAATCATCCTTAGTAGATCCTCAATGTTAATTATGTTAATGCTAATTATTATGCCATGTTCCTTTCTTCTGAGAGATGTTGTATTTCACTACTGCTTTGAGCTTCCAGTTAGTTCAGGAGAGCTTGTAGTTTCACAGGTCCGAAAAATTGGATTGAAGATGGGGACATTTTCAGTTCAAAAAAGAAAGAAATAAAGGAAGGAAGTGGACATGTGGATGCAAAATACACACTAGCTAGTACTGATTGAGTTGATCATCTTGTGAACATGACATGATCCTTGGGTGATGAGCAGTTTTATGTCTGCATCAGTGCAAAGATTTATCAAAACTAATTGAGTTGGATCATCTTGTGAACATGACATAACCCTCTCGCTGTCAACGACTGCTTTTCCGGTGCATGACAGGGAACTGATCCCATCCACCACAAATGTATTTCTTTTTGGATGAGTGTGACAGGTGAGCTGTAGCTGCCATTGTGGAACTGTTAGATGCAGTGTGTACATCGTGTGTACATGTGACAGGTCAAAGTCAAGCTTTATTTGTTTATACGTAGGATTTTAGAATATATATGGTGTATTTCAATGTTCATGCTAGCTGGCATCACTTTTCTGGAGTCAACTCTGACCTGTAGATACACGCTCATCAGATTCAGATGGCCCATGGCTGACCTGAAATGCAAAATAGAAACACAATACTAGTGCAGCATAGTTTACCTTGGCAAGATTGAAAACATTTTGTCTGCTGTCAAACTTCCTGCAGAATTCATCTTTCTTTTTTTCTGCAAAACTCCTACCAAATATCTATCCGTTCTAACAAAAGGATCCGGAAAATGCAGAGGGTTTACCAACCAGGAGCAATGGCAATGTACTCTACCACCAATTCATGGCACCGAAATAAAAGCAGCATTATGGCCAGGTCAGGGCAGTAGTACTTTCTCACAGCCATTGCAGGGCTGAAAAAGTTGGCATATGGTGGCCTTTTTGTGTGCTCAAAGCTATGCTGATTAACTGTTTGGTTAATTGGCTTACTGAAGTATTAATGGGTGGGTCCAGTTAAGTACACCTGTTGCAGTTTTGATGCCTGTACCTGTTGCATCTCTAATCATTCTATCAACTGAATGAAGGATCGTAGTTAGAATTATCGCCATGACATTTGTATACAAGTGACATTTCAAAAAGAAAAAAAACAGGCAAGAATATTACTACTAATATCTGATCCATGAGTTCCATTCAACCTGGGCAAGGAGAGGCATGTCTGGTTTCTCTCTGTGATGCAGCAAACAGATGCTGAGACAGAGAGATTTCATGGGCTATTTTTGGGTTTCAACTCATCACAAAGAGGCTGCTCAAACTGTCCTGGAACAGCAGAAAACTCACTTGGCTTCCTACTTGAAGAAGGTTCAGAACTGAAAGCCTGAAACTCTGCAGTTGTAGTCTATGTCTGGGACACAAGTACATACACATGCAAGACATGGATTTTGTGCACACAGTTGCGAATTACTATAAATAATATCAAAGCTCATGTTGAAATTTTGCCGGGCTTGAAAATTTGAGGCAACAAGAAAACAAATCCGTCCCTCGCAAAAATAAATAAATAATCCGTACATATGCTGTTTAGAGGCTTCAATTTCTTCTTCTTTCTGCAGAGCGCTTGCATTCATATTTTTGCAAAATATTATGATCAAATGTCCATACGAAATTTCCACAGATGGCCATATATCATGATGCTAATTATTTGATCACTGGGCTCTCCGTATGCAAGCATCAGGATGGCTGCAGTGCATTTCTGATAAGATGAGAAGCCCATCTTTTCAAGGGCATTCTCTTTGCACTCGAAATAATTATAGTATCTGACCACCCCCTCTCCAATACGGTTGAAAAGATGCCTACCCATATGAAAACGCTGCCGAAATTTTTGATGTTTGAACAACGGGTTGGTTGTGTCAAAGCAGTCCTTCCAAAGAAGGAAATGGTGACTCTCTTGGTTGCGATTCAACGCCGGAAGGTGGCCTGGGATCGAGCCATGGAACAACGACTACTGCTTATTAAGGTGGTCATGGACCAACACGACAGCCAAGATCTCCTCCTCCTTGGACGAGTAATCGTCGGAGTCGCAAAGGAAATTGTGGGGAAAAAAACTCATCGGCGGAGTCCATTTTGTATCTTGGCAAACTGTCGAACAGCTTGTGGGCGTCGACGCAGAAGTTGGCCGGCGAAGAGACGCGTGCCTCCCTTGGACCAGGTGGCTGACCTGGCGGAGTCCGAGGAGCGTCCGGTGTCAGGACAGCGGGCGGTGCCGGACGAAGGAGCTGGCCGGGGCGGGGAGGTGGCTTCCTGCCCACGGCGGCG
>NC_041388.1:26139241-26214202 GCF_002162155.2 Triticum dicoccoides
GGCAGCGAGGCGGTGGTGGCGGCGTTGGGGGGAGGTATGTCGGCAAATAATCAGTATGATAAAATGTGTAGATGCCAATACATCAAGATGCTAATTATTTGATTAATTTGCTGACAGGTCCAATATAAAAAATACTAAGTATAGTACATGGGCTGCTACCTTTGCTAAGTCGCTCAAAATAAACAAAAAAATACTACACCACTCCTCCGCTTGGTAAGGGAAGCTAGCTGCGTGCTTACAATAATCGATCGATCCCCGTCCGCCTCATTGCTTGTGCTTTGGTGTGGCTAGCCGGCGACGATGGCGACGCAAGAAAAAGAAGAGGCACCCCACGCCGTCCGCCGCCGGGTCGTCTTGTTCCCGCTGCCGTTCCAGGGCCACCTCAGCCCCATGCTCCAGCTGGCCGAGCTCCTCCGCGCCCGCGGCCTGCCCGTCACCGTCCTCCACACCGACTTCAACGCGCCTGACCCTACACGGCACCCAGAGCTTGCCTTCGTCCCGATCCACGAGGCGCTTCCCACCTCAGCCACCTCCCCCGACGCCGACATCGTCGCGCAGCTCCTGGCCCTCAACAGCGGTTGCGAGGCGCCCTTCCGGGAGGCCCTGGCATCGCTGCTGCGCCGCGAGGACGTGGCCTGCGCCGTCGTCGACGGGCAGTGGTACGCGGCGCTGGGGGCGGCGAGCGCGCTCGGCGTCCCCGTGCTCGCGCTCCGCACGGACAGCGCCGCCACGTTCGGCAGCTTGCTTGCGTTCCCTCGGCTGCGCGACGCCGGCTACGTCCCAATCAAAGGCAAGTCGTGGTGCGAGTTCATTGAATTGAATTCGACGTACTCAACCTTGGAGCGCATGTATCGATTGATGCTTGTGAACTTTGTGTGCGGTTGCAGAGGAGCGACGGGACGAGCTTGTGCCGGAGCTGGAGCCGCTCCGCGTGCGCGACCTCATCCGCATCGACGGCAGCGACGTGGACGCGCTGTGCGGCTTCATCGCCCGCGTCGCCGACGCCGCGCGGGCCTCCGCGTCAGGGATCGTGCTCAACTCGTTCGACGCCATCGAGGCGCCGGAGCTGGCCAGGATAGAGAAGGAGCTGTCCTGTCCGGCGTTCGCGGTCGGCCCGCTGCACAGGATGTGCCCCGGGCCGGCGCCGGCGGAGCACGGCCTGCACGCGCCAGACCGCGGCTGCCTGGCGTGGCTGGACGCGCACCCGGCGCGCTCCGTGCTGTACGTGAGCCTGGGGAGCGTCGCTCGCGTCGACCGCGGCGTGTTCGAGGAGATGGCGTGGGGGCTGGCGGGCAGCGGCGTGCCGTTCTTGTGGGTCGTCCGGCCCGGCTCCGTCCGCGGCGGCGGCGCCGACGAACCACCCAACGGGCTCGACGAGGAAGCCAGGAGCAGGGGGAAGGTGGTGGCATGGGCGCCGCAGCTGGAGGTCCTGGCCCACGAGGCCGTCGGCGCCTTCTGGACGCACTGCGGCTGGAACTCAACGCTGGAGAGCGTGTGCGCCGGCGTGCCGATGCTCGCGCAGCCGTGCTTCGCGGACCAGACGGTGAACGCGAGGTACGTGACGCACCGGTGGGGCGTCGGGCTGGAGGTGGGAGACGTGATCGACAGGGTCAGGGTCGCCGAGAGGGTGAGGATGGTGATGCTCGGGGAAGAAGGGGATCGGGCGACGGAGAAGGTGCGTGACCTCAAGCTGCAAGCAGACCAGTGTGTTGCTGCTAGTTTGGCCGTCGACAATCTCGTGCGGTACGTGCTGTCACTCTGAGTCGCCGGCCGGCTTCTCTACACGATTCTCCCCGTGATATTGAATAATGATCTCATCGGTGAATCATCGTCAGCGATGCCCTGAGAAAAAAAAAATGACACCGCTTCGGCAACGTGTGCTTGCAGTATGTGTAAAAGCAGGATCCACACTTGCATAGACACAATCATCTTTCTTCCATGCATCAAAGCAGGCTTGCGGTAAAATAATGTTTTTCTTTTCGAAAAAAAGGAAGACCCCGGCCTCTGCATCACACTTTATTAATTATTCACAAAGACTTTATAAAGTAATACACCAGTAAATCTGAAGCCACCATCTTGACAACATCTGTCGCTATTTTCTATCCACTTGATGAAGGGGTGCCGATAGTCCAAGCCTAATACCAAACAGTCCTCGCACCTAAGCCTAACATCTAAAAGAGGAGGCCTCAGTCAAGCCATATACCTGGTCTGGGGCACACACCAGTTCGGCGCACTCACAGAGGCCGCCGGCGTCATCTTCCACCGATCCATCTTCAGAGCAGGTACTGACACCACGACCATGCCAGGTCTGCCATCAACGCCACCACGACGCCAGACAGCGCCATCCTCCCGCGTGAGTCCGTCTACACACATCAATCCTTACCGACAAAAAAAGATTGCAGTCAGGCTGATAATAGTCGAGTGACATTACTTCGTCGGTCCGAACTAAGGAATCTGTTAGAAGAACGCCGAGACTCCACTGCACCACGCCACCGAGATCCACAGTCGTCGATGCGTAAGATGAAACACCGCTCCACCAAAGACGATGTCCGCTGGTCCCTCGAGCCCATGCACACCTCCAAGACTGACGCCCCCAAGGGGGAAACGACGCCAGAGCGCCGCCGTCATCCGATCTACCGATCTAGGGTTTCCCCTGAGGTAACAGATAAAGGTCTAGAACTTCTTCACGACAATGTCTTCAAGAAGAGAACGACACAGAAGAGAGACGCCATCGTCGGCCTTGGCATCTAGCCGAGTGCAAGGATTTCACCCAGATCTATTCGAAGAACCACCATCTAGTCTTGTGTACGAATTGCCGCCGTCTCTACGCGGGACTGGAAGTAGGATCCAGGCAGCCGTTGCCTGACCAGCCAGCAGCCGTTGCCTGACCAGCCAACAGTCGTTGCCTGACCAGCCAGCAGCCGCGCCACCAGAGAGCCCTACACCAGACCCCACCGCCGGCCCAGGAGAGGACGACGCCACGTACGCCCAGCAGCCACTGCCGCCAGTCCGTGCCGCCGCGCCCCATGCCTGCGCCACGTCGTCACTAGAAGAAAGTGTCCCGCGCCGCCATCCTTGGGCAGGAGGAGAAGAAGGCCCCCCCCGCCACCTAGGCCAAGCAGGCTTTGCCCGGCGACCTGCGCCGACAGCAGGGAGGAGGGACGGAGGAGGGGTGAGGGGCGGCAGATCTGGGCTTCCCCCGACCGCCCGCAAAGACGGCACGAGAAGAGGGACGAGGGGTCTGTTACGAGGAGAGGGCGGAGCGGTAAAATAATGCTACTTTGAGGCAGGAAGAAAGTGGCATCCGAGCAAGCAGGTGCTCTGATTTCCTAAACTTTTTCTATAACACCAATCGGGCAATGGAGGGCACCGGTGTCAAATGAAACAAAAGTGAATTTAATAGTGCTTTTAGCCTACTTTGTTTTAATATTGTCCGTATGTGATTGGTGCAAATGAAGAGAAAGAAAAAACAATAAAGAATACACTTTACCTATATGTAAGCCGTGTGGAAATTAATTTTTGGTTAGTCGATTTTTGAGACGTTGATTTCTGCTTTAAGATTCGTGTATTTAACTTTCTGGGTTCATATGCGTGTTGTTTGGCCTGTGTTTTCTTTACTGACCCATATTTAGGCCAATCAATTCTTTAATGGGCCGAAGCCTATTCCAGTGCGTCATTGCCTTCTTCATTCTCTTTTGGCTTTTTTACTTTTTTGTTTTTATGTGTTTTTTGTTTTTTTTCCTTTCCTTTATTAGTTGATTTTTGGGTATCTTTGGATGTTGGGTTAGTGTGTTAAAATTTCACTGTTATATGATTGTTCTTTGCATATTAAAAAATTGCAAGTTGTGTGAAAGTTTTTATATTTTTATATTTTATTTTTTCTTACAGGAAAATACCAACGCCATTAATTCATTCTTTCTTAAAAAACTTCATGATTTTGATATTGTGCTGTTATTTTATTTTCATTCTACTTTAAGGGTAATACCAATGACACCAATTCATTCGCTCTTAGATTGTTTTGCAAAAATTCCACTTTTATATGCTTATTCTCACATATTTTTAAAACCCCCAATTTTATGTCTATTTTGTGCAAATTTTGTCACTTTTTGTCTTTGATTGTTTTTTCCATTTTCTTTCTTTCTAAATGATACTTTTTTTGAACACAGTACAGATGCAAGCGCTCATATACATGCGCATACACTCACCCTATGAACGCACACACGTACACCCTACCCCTATGAGCACTACTATCGCCGGAAATCTAGAAATAAATCCATAAATAAATCCGAGCACCAGGATTTGAACCCTGATGGGCTGGGGATACCACAGTCCCTCAAACCATCCAACCACAGGTTGGTTCGCTTTCTAAATGGTACTTAATACCACTAATTCATTCTTCCTATTTTAATTTTGTTAGTTTTATCTTATTTTTTATTTTATTTTATTTTAAAGGGTAATACTAATGTCGATAATTCATTACTTATTAGTAAGTTTCTTTTTTGTGAGATTCCACTATTATATGCTTATTATAAAAACATATATTTTTTGTGTAAATTGCGTGCAAATTCATCATTATTTTTATTTATTGTTCCACTTTCTTTCTTATTAAAGTTAAAGACCAAAGCTGCTAATTCATTCCATTTTAGAAAATTTATATTTTATCTCTGTGTAATTATAATGCAAGTACTAAATAATATGTTTAAATTATGGCAGAATGTAAAAATTGAGTAGGGCGTTTCGGTAACCAAGCTCATCTGCACCCGGTTAGAAAAAAATCATAAATATTTCAAAACAAATTCAAAAAATTCCAATTCTTTTTTGTGCAGTAGGAAATTTGATGCGTGAGGCCCACTCCAAATTTCAAGTCATTTGGATATATGAGCAGCTCTCAGCAAAGAAGACAAATCAGGCTAAAACAATACCTAAACAGTAAACATTTTTACAGACCCCCAATTTGTCTTTTTTGCCGAGAGCTCCTCAAATGTCCAAATGATTTGAAATTTGGGGCGGACCTCACGTATCAAATTTTCTACAGCACAAAAACATTTTTGAATTTTTTGAGTTTTTCTAGTATTTTTTTCGAATTTTTTCGTCAGTGCGGGTGCAGATGAGCTCGGGTGCAGAGATGGATTTTCGGTAAAAAATGCACTACTATATACTTATTCTTTGCGCATTTCTAAAAGTGTAATTTCAGTGCAAAGTTGTTGGCAAGTTTTTAAACGTTTTTTATTTTCTTTCTTCTTAAAGGTTTCATTATTTCTTAGAAAAATTTATTATTTTAACTTTATTTTAGTTTTCTAATTTATTTCTTTTAAAAGGGTAATACCAATGCCACAAATTCATGTTTTCCTAGAAAACTTATTATTTTACTACTTTTTAATTTTAACTATATATTTTTCTTTTCTAAGTGTAATACCAATGTCACTAATCCATTCTTTTTAGAAAAAATGTGAAAAATTAACTATTATATGCTTATTTCTGCACATTATGATAATACATTTTATGTGTAAATTTTGTCCTTATTTGTTTTGTTTTTATTTTATTTATTATTAAAGGTAATAGCGATGTCACTAATTCATTCCCTCTTACTCCCTCTGTTTCAATTTATAGTGCGCATAGTTGCTAGCTCTTATACCAATGCAATGAGCTGGAGTTGTACTTTGTACCAAAATGACCCTGCATGCATGTTCTGCCCACACCCATGTGCAAGCGCTGCTGTGTGTCGCTGATTTCCATGCAAGGGGTAATTTGTCCAAACCACCAGCATGCACGCACTACATTTCGGAATGTGAGCAAAAAATCTATGCGCACTATAAAATGGAATGAAGGGAGTAGAAAACTTCTTTTTTGCATAAATTCCACTCCTATATGATTATTCTTGCATATTATACAAATGCACATTTTTTTGTAAATTATGTGCTATTTGTAATTATTTTTTGCATTACCTTATTCATTCCCCGTTAGAAAACTTTATTTTTTTTGTTTTTCTTTATTTTTGTTTTTGTTCATCAATTGGTTGTTTTTTTTGCGTTGACCAAAGAAGTTGTGGGCTTGTGTTAGTTTTGTATGAAAAAGGCTAAAGTTGTGCTATAACACTAAAATTGAGTAAAACATGTTTTGGCTATGTCGATTGGTTAGAATCGACTGGCCCAAATCATAGAATCAGGCAACTTCCCCGTAGTTATTCCTTCTCATGAAACTTCTTTTTTGCGAAAATGCCACTATCATATGCTTGTTCCGCATCCTATAAAAACCACAGTTTGTGTGTAAACTATGCGCTATTTTTTTTCATTATTTGTTTAATTTTTTTCATTTCCTTTCTTCTTAATGGTTACACCCGTGACACTAATTCATTCTCCCTTAAAAAACTCCATTTTTCTAGATTTGCTTTATTTTATGATATTTCTTCTTTAAGGATAATGCTAATGCCACCAATTCATTCTTTAGAATTTTTTTCTTGCAAAAATTTCACTATTATATGCGTATTCTTGCATACATTACCAAAAAACGCAAATTATGTGTAAATTTTGTCATTATTTGTTTATTTTTCTCATTTTATTTCTTCGTTTAGGGTAATACCAATGCCACTAATTCATTTTCCTTCAAAATATTTCTGCTGTTTAGGTTTTTTATGTTACTCCTATAAAGGATGCTGGAGGATCGCAATTTTGGCGCCTTGCGGGCGGAGAGGCCCTCCGAGTCATCCGTTATCGGGCAGCTTGCCGTGACGGCCTCTCGAGGACGATGCGAGTTGTCGGATCTGCCTAGATGGCTCATGCCTGGGAGACCCAGCTAGGATGTCCATGACGTGTGGAACGTGTGTCGGCCCGGGGCCACCATCATTAGGAATAGTCTGTGCGCCGACGAACCACCCAACGGGCTCGACGAGGAAGCCAGGAGCAGGGGGAAGGTGGTGGCATGGGAGCCGCAGCTGGAGGTCCTGGCCCACGAGGCCGTCGGCACCTTCTGGACACACTGCGGCTGGAACTCGACGGTGGAGAGCTTGTGCGCCGGCGTCGCGGATCAGACGGTGAACGCGAGGTACGTGACGGTTTAAGTGAAGCATGAGAGATCAATAGTTTCTTTAAAAGAAATCCACCACCGTGCTCTAAAAGATCTAAGTGAAGCACATAGAGCAAAATTATAACGCTTAAAAGATATAAGTGAAGCACATAGAGCAAAACTACATAGCTTAAAAAGATATAAGTGAAGCACATAGAGCAAAATTATAATGCTCAAAAGATATAAGTGAAGCACATAGAGTATTCTATCAAATTTTAATTCATGTATGGCTCTCTCAAAAGGTGTGTATAGCAAGGATGATTGTGGCATACTAAAACACAAAGACAAAAATAATACAAGACGCTCCAAGCAAAACACATATCATATTGGTGAATAAAAATATAGCTCCAAGTAAATTACCGATGGAAGTGGACGAAAGAGGGGATGCCTTCTGGGGCATCCCCAAGCTTTGACTTTTTGGTGTCCTTGGATTATCTTGGGGGTGCCATGGGCATCCTCAAACTTAGGCTCTTTCCACTCCTTGTTTCATAATCCATCAAAAAAATTCACCCAAAACTTGAAAACTTCACAACACAAAACTTAAAGTAGGAAACTCGTGAGCTCCGTTAGCGAAAGAAAACCAAAGACCACTTCAAGGTACTGTAATGAACTCATTCTTTATTTATATTGGTGTTAAGCCTACTGTATTCCAACTTCTCTATGGATTATAAACTATTTTACTAACCATAGATTCATCAAAATAAGCAAACAATACACGAAAAACAGAATCTGTCAAAAACAGAACAGTTTGTAGTAATCTGTAGCTAGCGCAAGATCTGGAACCCCAAAAATTCTAAAATAAATTGCTGGACGTGAGGAATTTATCTATTAATCATCTGCAAAAAGAATTAACTAAATAGAACTTTTCAAATAAAATGACAGAAGTTCTCGTGAGCGCTAAAGTTTCTGTTTTTACAGCAAGTTCAACAAGACTTTCCCCAAGTCTTCCCAACGGTTCTACTTGACACAAACACTAATTAAACACAAAAAAACACAACCAAAACAGAGGCTAAATAATTTATTTATTACTAAGCAGGAGCAAAAAGCAAGGAATAAAAATAAAATTGGGCTGCCTCCCAACAAGCGCTATCGTTTAACGCCCCTAGCTAGGCATAAAAGCGAGGATAGATCTAGGTATTGCCATCTTTGGTAGGCAATCCATAAGTGGATCTCATGATAGTTTTATATGGCAATTTTATTTTCTTTCTTGGAAAGTGTTCCATGCCCTTTTTTAATGGAAATTGAAATCTAATATTCCCTTCCTTTATATCAATAATCGCACCAACCGTTCTAAAGAAAGGTCTACCAAGAATAATAGAGCAAGAAGGATTGCAATCTATATCAAGAACAATGAAATCTACGGGCACATAATTCCTATTTGTAACAATAAGAACATCATTAATCCTTCTCATAGGTTTCTTAATAGTAGAATCCGCAAGATGCAAGTTTAGAGAGCAATCATCAAAATTACGGAAATCTAGCAAATCACACAAAGTCTTGGGAATAGTGGAGACACTAGCACCCAAATCACACAAAGCATAAAACTCATGATCTTTAATTTTAATTTTAATAGTTGGTGCCCACTCATCATAGAGTTTTCTAGGGATAGAAACTTTCAACTCAAGTTTTTCTTCATAAGATTGCATCAAGGCATCAACAATATGTTCGGTGAAGGCTTTCTTTTGACTATAAGCATGTGGAGAATTTAGCACGGACTGCAACAAGGAAATACAATCAATTAAAGAGCAACTTTCATAATTAAATTCCTTGAAATCCAATATAGTGGGTTTAGCAACATCTAGATTTTTATTTCTTTCAATCCCACTTTCATCAATTTCATCATAAAGATCTAAATACTCCGAATTTTTAGAACGCCTTCTAGGTAAAAAAAGATCATATTCAGTTGCATCAAGATTCATATTGCAAAACAAAGATTTAATAGGGGACACATCAATAACTTTTAGATCTTCATCTTGATTTTCATAGGAATTCGGTTTAGCGGCCATCTTATTGACTAAGGTGGCTTGCATATCCGAAATTTCAGCAGTCATCTTTTCTAGACAAGCAATTTGGGATCTTATACCATCAAATTCTTTAGACATATCATCAAGCTCTTTATTCATATAACTCATAAAACTTTTTTGTTCCTTAAGCTCGTTTCTAAAGAAATTATGATGCTCAAATTGCAAAACCATAAACTTCCTAACGTTGGTTTCGATCTCCTCTAACCTTTTAAGGTGAAGATCACCAAATCTCGGTTGAGCCATCGCGACAAACAAGCAAACTAGCACACGAGCAAACAAGAGCAAACGGGCAAAAGAGGCAAATAGAGAGGGAGGATAGAGAGAGAGAGAGAGGGCGAATAAAATGGCAATGATGAAGTGGGGGAGAGGAAAACGAGAGGCAAATGGCAAATAATGTAATGCGAGAGATAGAGATTGTGATGGGTACTTGGTATGTTGACTTTTTGCGTAGACTCCCCGGCAACGGCGCCAGAAATCCTTTTGCTTCCTCTTGAGCTTGCGTTGGTTTTCCCCGAAGAGGAAGGGATGATGCAGCAGAGTAGCGTAAGTATTTCCCTCAGTTTTTGAGAACCAAGGTATCGATCCAGTAGGAGGCCACGCTCAAGTCCCTCGTACCTGCACAAAACGATAGCTACTCGCAACCAACGCGATTAGGGATTGTCAATCCCTTCACGGTCACTTACGAGAGTGAGATCTGATAGATATCATATTTTTGATATTTTTGGTATAGAGATGCAAAGTGAAAAGTAAAAGGCAAAGTAAAAAAGCAAAGCAAGATTAAAGTGATGGAGATTGATATGACGAGAATAGACCCGGGGGCCATAGGTTTCACTAGTGGCTTCTCTCAAGAGCATAAGTATTCTACGGTGGGTGAACAAATTACTGTTGAGCAATTGACAGAATGGAGCATAGTTATGAGAATATCTAGGAATGATCATGTATATAGGCATCACATCCGTGACAAGTAGACCGAAACGATTCTGCATCTACTACTATTACTCCACTCATCGACCGCTATTCAGTATGCATCTATAGTATTAAGTTAAAAACAGAGTAACGCCTTAAGCAAGATGACATGATGTAGAGAGATAAATTCATGCAATATGAAATAAACCCCATCTTGTTATCCTCGATGGCAACGATACAATACGTGCCTTGCTGCCCCTTCTGTCACTAGGAAAGGACACCGCAAGATCAAACCCAAAAGCTAAGCACTTCTCCCATGGCAAGAACTACCAATCTAGTTGGCCAAACCAAACGGATAATTCGAAGAGACTTGCAAAGATAACCAATCATACATAAAATAATTCAGAGAAGATTCAAATATTATTCATAGATAGACTTGATCATAAACCCACAATTCATCGGTCTCAACAAACACACCGCAAAAAGAAGATTACATCGAATAGATCTCCACAAGAGAGGGGGAGAACTTTGTATTGAGATCCAAAAAGAGAGAAGAAGCCATCTAGCTACTAACTATGGACCCGAAGGTCTGAGGTAAACTACTCACACTTCATCGGAGAGGCTATGATGATGTAGAAGCCCTCCGTGATGGCAGCCCTCTCCGGCAGAGCTCCGGAACAGGCCCCAAGATGGGATCTCGTGGATACAGAAAGTTGCGGCGGTGGAATTAGGTTTTTGGCTCATGTTCTGACCGTTTGGGGGTACGTAGGTATATATAGGAGGAAGGAGTACGTAAGTGGAGCACCGAGGGGCCCACCACCCTCGTGACCGCCTCTTTGATGCCTTGGCGTAGGGTCCAAGTCTCCTGGATCACGTTCGGTGAGAAAATCATGTTCCCGAAGGTTTCATTCCGTTTGGACTTCGTTTGATATTCCGTTTCTTCGAAACACTGAAATAGGCAAAAAAACAGCAATTCTGGGCTGGGCCTCCGGTTAATAGGTTAGTCCCAAAAATAATATAAAAGTGGAAAATAAAGCCCAATATAGTCCAAAACAGTACATAATATAGCATGGAGCAATCAAAAATTATAGATACGTTGGAGACGTATCAACAACATCTGTCGCTATTTCTATCCACTTGATGAAGGAGTGTCGATAGTCCGAGCCTAATACCAAACAGACCTCGCACCTAAGCCTAACATCCAAAAGAGGAGGCCTTAGCCAAGCCATATACCTGGTCTGAGGCACACACCAGTCCGGCGCACTCACAGAGGCCGCCGCCGTCATCTTCCACTGATCCATCTTCAGAGCAGGTACTGACACCACGACCATGCCAGGTCTGCCATGGATGCCACCACGACGCCAGACTGCGCCATCCTCCCGCGCGAGTCCGTCTACACACATCGATCCTTACCGACAGAAAAAGATTGTAGTCAGGCTGATAATGGTCGAGTGACATTACTTCGTCGGTCCGAACTAAGGAATCTGTTAGAAAAACGCCGAGACTCCACTGCGCCACACCACCGAGATCCACAGTCGTCGATGCGTAAAATGAAACACCGCTCCACCAAAGATGCTGTCCGCTGGTCCCTCGAGCCCGTGCACACCTCCAAGACTGACGCCCCAAGGGGGAAACGACGCAAGAGCGCCGCCGTCATCTGATCTACCGATCTAGGGTTTCCCTGGAGGTAACAGATAGAGGTCTAGAACTTCTCCATGATGATGTCTTCAAGAAGAGAACGACACAGAAGAGCGCCGCCATCGTCGGCCTTGGCATCTAGCCGAGCGCAAGGATTTCACCCAGATCTATTCGAAGAGCCACCATCTAGTCTTGTGTACGAATTGCCGCCGTCTCTACCCGGGACTAGAAGTAGGATCCAGGCAGCCGTCGCCTGACCAGCTAGCAGCCGCGCCACCAGAGAGCCCTACACCAGACCCCACCGCCAGCCCAGGAGAGGACGACGCCACGTACGCCCAGCAGCCACTGCCGCCAGTCCGTGCCGCCGCGCCCTACGCCTGCGCCACGTCGCCACTAGAAGAAAGTGTCCCGCGCCGCCATCCTTGGGCAGGAGGAGAAGAAGGCCCCGCCGCCACCTAGGCCAAGCAGGCTTTGCCCGGCGACCTGCACCGACAGCAGGGAGGAGGGATGGAGGAGGGGCGAGGGGCGGCAGATCTGGGCTTCCCCTGACCGCCCGCAAAGACGGCGCGAGAAGAGGGACGAGGGGTCTGTTACGAGGAGAGGGCGGAGTGGTAAAATAATGCTACTTCGAGGCAGGAAGGAAGTGGCATCCGAGCAAGCAGGTGCTCCGATTTCCTAAACTTTTTCTATGACACCAATCGGGCAATGGAGGGCACCGGTGTCAAATGAAACAAAAGTGAATTTAACAGTGCTTTTAGCCTACTTTGTTTTAATATTGTCCGTATGTGATTGATGCAAATGAAGAGAAAGAAAAAAAAACAATAAAGAATACACTTTACCTATATGTAAGCCGTGTGGAAATTAATTTTTGGTTAGTCGATTTTTGAGACATTGATTTCTGCTTTAAGATTCGTGTATTTAATTTTCTGGGTTCATATGCGTGTTGTTTGGCCTGTGTTTTCTTTACTGACCCATATTTTGGGCCAATCAATTCTTTAATGGGCCCAAGCCTATTCCAGTGCGTCATTGCCTTCTTCGTTCTCTTTTGTTTTTTTTGTTTTTTTATGTGTTTTTTGTTTTTTTCCTTTCCTTTATTAGTTGATTTTTGGGTATTTTTGGATGTTGGGTTAGTGTGTTAAAATTTCACTGTTATATGATTATTCTTTGCATATTAAAAAATTGCAAGTTGTGTGAAAGTTTTTATATTTTATTTCTTCTTACAGGAAAATACCAACGCCATTAATTCATTCTTTCTTAAAAAACTTCATTATTTTGATACTGTCCTAGCTGTTATTTTATTTTCATTCTACTTTAAGGGTAATACCAATGACACTAATTCATTCGCTCTTAGATTGTTTTGCAAAAATTCCATTTTTATATGCTTATTCTCACATATTTTTAAAAAACCCAATTTTGTGTCTATTTTGTGCAAATTTTGTCACTTTTTGTCTTTGAATATTTTTTCTATTTTCTTTCTTTCTAAATGATATTTTTTGAACACAGTACAGACGCAAGCGTTCATATACATGTGTATACATCCACCCCTATGAACGCACACACGCACACCCTATCCCTATGAGCACCACTATCGCCGAAAATTCTGAAATAAATCCAGGAATAAATGCGAGCACCAGGATTTGAACCCTGATGGGCTGAGGATACCACAGTCCCTCAAACCATCCAACCACAGGTTGGTTCACTTTCTAAATGGTACTTAATACCACTAATTCATTCTTCCTTAGAAATTTTAATTTTGTTAGTTTTATCTTATTTTTTATTTTCTTTCATTTTAAAGGGTAATACAAATGTCACTAATTCATTACTTATTAGTAAGTTTCTTTTTTCTGAGCTATTATATGCTTATTATAAAAACATATATTTTTTGTGTAATTATTTTTATTTATTAGTAAGTTTCATCATTATTTTTATTTATTGTTCCACTTTCTTTCTTATTAAAGATAAATACCAAAGCTACTAATTCATTCCATTTTAGAAAATTTATATTTTATTTGTGTGTAATTATAAATGCAAGTACTAAATAATATGTTTAAATTATGGTAGAATGTAAAAATTGAGTAGGGTGTTTCGGTGCCCAGGCTCATCTGCACTCGGTTAGAAATAAAATCGTAAATATTTCAAAAGAAATTCAAAAAATGCCAATTCATTTTTGTGCAGTAGGAAATTTGATGCGTGAGGCCCGCTCCAAATTTCAAGTCATTTGGACATATGAGCAGCTCTCAGCAAAAAAGACAAACCAGGCTAAAACAATACCTGAAGAGTAAACATTTTGACACACTCCCAATTTGTCTTTTTTGCCGAGAGCTCCTCAGATGTCCAAACGATTTGAAATTTGGGGAGGACCTCACGTATCAAATTTTCTACAGCACAAAAACATTTTTGAAAATTTTGAGTTTTTCTAGTATTTGTTTTGATTTTTTTCGTCAGCGCGGGTGCAGATGAGCTCGGGTGCAGAGATGGATTTTCGGTAAAAAAATGCACTACTATATACTTATTCTTTGCGCATTTCTAAATGTGTAATTTCAGTGCAAAGTTGTTGGCAAGTTTTTAAAGGTTTTTTATTTTCTTTCTTCCTAAAGGGTTTCATTATTTCTTAGAAAAATTTATTATTTTAACTTTATTTTAGTTTTTTAATTTATTTCTTTTGAAAGGGTAATACCAATGCCACAAATTCATGTTTTCCTAGAGAACTTATTATTTTATTATTTTTTAATTTTAACTATATATTTTTCTTTTGTAAGTGTAATACCAATGTCACTAATCCATTCTTTTTAGAAAAAATGTGAAAAATTAACTATTATATGCTTATTTTTGCACATTATGATAATGCACTTTATGTGTAAATTTTGTCCTTATTTGTTTTGTTTTTATTTTATTTCTTATTAAAGGTAATAGCGATGTCACTAATTTATTCCCTCTTAGAAAACTTCTTTTTTTGCATAAATCGCACTCCTATATGCTTATTCTCGCATATTATACAAATGCACATTTTTTTTGTAAATTATGTGCTATTTGTAATTATTTTTTGCATTACCTTATTCATTCCCCGTTAGAAAACTTTATTTTTTTAGTTTTTCTTTATTTTTGTTTTTGTTCATCAATTGGCTGGTTTTTTTTTGCGTTGGCCAAAGAAGTTGTGGGCTTGTGTCAGTTTTGTATGAAAAAGACTAAAGTTGTACTATAACACTAAAATTGAGTAAAACATGTTTTGGTTATGTCGATTGGTTAGAATCGACTGGCCCAAATCATAGAATCAGGCAACTTCCCCGTAGTTATTCCTTCTCATGAAACTTCTTTTTTTTTTGCAAAAATGCCACTATCATATGCTTGTTCCGCATCCTATAAAAAACCAAAGTTTGTGTGTAAACTATGCGCAATTTTTTCATTATTTGTTTAAATGTTTTCATTTCCTTTCTTCTTAATAGTTACACCCGTGACACTAATTCATTCTCCCTTAAAAAACTCCATTTTTTAGATTTGTTTTATTTTATGATATTTCTTCTTTAAGGATAATACTAATGCCACCAATTCATTCTTTAGAATTTTTTTCTTGCAAAAATTTCACTATTATATGCGTATTCTTGCATACATTACCAAAAAACGCAAATTATGTGTAAATTTTGTCATTATTTGTTTATTTTTCTCATATTATTTCTTTGTTTAGGGTAATACCAATGCCACTAATTCATTTTCCTTCAAAATATTTCTATTGTTTAGTTTTTTATGTTACTCCTATAAAGGATGCTGGAGGATCGCAATTTTGGCGCCTTGCGGGCGGAGAGGCCCTCCGAGTCATCCGTTATCGGGTAGCTTGCCGTGACGGCCTCTCGAGGGCGATGCGAGTTCTCGGATCTGCCTAGATGGCTCTGTTGGGGAACATAGTAATTTCAAAAAAATTCCTACGCACACGCAGGATCATGGTGATGCATAGCAACGAGAGGGGAGAGTGTCGTCCACGTACCCTCGTAGACCGTTAAGCGAAAGCGTTATGACAACGCGGTTGATGTAGTCGTATGTCTTCACGATCGACCGATCCTCAGTACCGAACATACGGCACCTCTGCGTTCGGCACATGTTCAGCTCGATGACGTCCCGCAAACTCATGATCCAGTAGAGCTCGGGGAAGAGTTTCGTCAGCACGAGGCGTGGTGATGATGTTGATGAAGCTACCACAGCAGGGCTTCGCCTAAACACCGCTACAATATGACCGAGGTGGATTATGGTGGAGGGGGGGCACCGCACACGGCTGGGAGAGATCTTAGCGATCAACTTGTGTGTCTAGAGGTGCCCCCTGCCCCCGTATATAAAGGAGCAAGGGGGGAGAGGCGGCCGGCCAGGAGGAGGCGCGCCAGGGAGGAGTCCTACTCCTACCAGGAGTAGGACTCCCTCCTTTCCTAGTTGGAGTAGGAGAAGGGGGAAGGAAAGGGGGCGCCGCCCCCCTCCTTGTCCAATTCGGACTAGAGGGAGAGGGGGCGCGCGGCCTGCCCTGGCCGCCCCTCCTCTTCTCCACTAAGGCCCATCTTGGCCCATTAACCCCCCCCCCCCGGGGGGGGGGGTCCGGTAACCCCCGGTACTCCGGTAAAATCCCAATTTCACCCGGAACACTTACGATATCCAAATATAGGCTTCCAATATATCAATCTTTATGTCTCGACCATTTCGAGACTCCTCGTCATGTCCTTGATCACATCCGAGGCTCCGAACTTCCTTCGGTACATCAAAACACATAAACTCATAATATAACCGTCATCGAACTTTAAGCATGCGGACCCCACGGGTTCAAGAACTATGTAGCGGAACCTGGATGCTCATATTGGTTCCTACATATTCTACGAAGATCTTTATCGGTCAAACCGCACAACACTATATGTTGTTCTTTTTGTCATCGGTATGTTACTTGCCCGAGATTCGATCGTCGGTATCCAATACCTAGTTCAATCTCGTTACCGGCAAGTCTCTTTACTCATTCCGTAATACATCACCCCGTAACTAACTCATTAGTTATCATGCTTGCAAGGCTTATAGTGATGTGTATTACCAAGAGGGCCCAGAGATACCTATCCGACAATCAGAGTGACAAATCCTACTCTTGATCTATGCCAACTCAACAAGTACCATCGGAGACACCTGTAGAGCACCTTTATAATCACCCAGTTACGTTGTGACATTTGGTAGCACACAAAGTGTTCCTCCGGTATTCAGGAGTTGCATAATCTCATAGTCATAAGAACATGTATAAGTCATGAAGAAAGCAATAGCAGTAAACAAACGATCAAGTGCTAAGTTAACGGAATGGGTCAAGTCAATCACATCATTCTCCTAATGATGTGATCCCATTGATCAAATAACAACTCATGTCTATGGTTAGGAAACTTAACCATCTTTGATCAATGAGCTAGTCAAGTAGAGGCATACTAGTGACACTATGTTTTTCTATGTATTCACACATGTATTATGTTTCCGGTTAATACAATTCTAGCATGAATAATAAACATTTATCATGATATAAGGAAATAAATAATAACTTTATTATTTCCTATAGGGCATATTTCCTTCAGGTTCATGCCTGGGAGACCCAGCTAGGATGTCCATGACATGTGGAACACGTGTCGGCCTGGGGCCACCATCATTAGGATTAGTATGTGCCCTGGCCCATGCGTGAGAGCCTTGCCGGACCCGCATGTCGGTGTTTTGGGCGGAACCGGTCGCGTAAGACGGGCATGCGGTGCGGCCGCACGCATGGTGTGGTGGCACCAGCCGCGCTCGTTCGATGCGACCAACCCAGAGAGGGCCCTCTGCATCGTCTATTGTCGGGTGGTTTGCCGCAAGGGCCTCTCACAGGCGATGCCAGCCGTTCGATCTATCAGACGGTGATGGCTCTATATTTTACGCATTTATAGATCTCATTTGTTGCATGTTCTCTTTATATGCCATGTCCCGTTGAACCAAATATGTGTCCATTATGCATGATTACCAGGGTTTTTTTGCACTTATCATTGTGAGCATTGCATATTTGTGGTTTATTTAGTTTTTATCAGTTTTTTGTTTTTTTGTGTCTACACGTGTTTTGGAGCAACCTAGGATCAAACATGAGGAAAGGCCAAAGACATGTTCAATACGGAGGATAGATGACGCGGGACTTACGCATTTGGAAGGCCAAAAAAGTAATTTCTCCAAAGTGATACATACCAAAATCTAATACCCTTCGTGTGTTGGCGTCGCTCTCATGATTCCAGTGAGCCCAAGAACGTCAAAATCACAATCAGTATGAAGAAACGGGGACCAAAACACCAAAGACCTTGAGAGTGCAAGACAACATTTGGTACAACCGCGTGCGGTCGTATAGGCGGTCATACCAAGTGTTGAAATCCCCGAATGTTGCCTTTCCAGATTAGATTCTTCTCTGATTTCATCCCCATTGATGAGTGTTATTTTTACGCTCATCAAACCGAAGTTTAAACCGAGTTATTTCCTAAAAACCGAGATATCCACTCCGATATTGCCCCTAATGACTAATGAATGCAAAGGATTCCAAGTACCCTATCTTTATTTGTTTCCACAGAAAATGGGCTATTTGTGGACGAAATTAAGCCAATACATGGAAAGGAGTAAGGAGGAAATAATGGAGATCAAGTGGGAGGCACACATGAAGAAAGAGAGCAAAGACAACGCACGCGCTTGTTGCTACCTCTTGAGCACTTGCGTTGGTTTTCCCTTGAAGAGGAAAGGGTGATGCAGTAGAGTACGTAAGTATTTCCCTCAGTTTTTGAGAACCAAGGTATCAATCCAGTAGGAGGCTACGCGCGAGTCCCTCGCACCTACACAAAACAAATAAATCCTCGCAACCAACGCGATAAGGGGTTGTCAATCCCTACACGGTCACTTACGAGAGTGAGATCTGATAGATATGATAAGATAATATTTTTGGTATTTTTATGATAAAGATGCAAAGTAAAATAAAAGCAATGAAAATAACTAAGTATTGGAAGATTAATATGATGAAGATAGACCCGAGGGCCATAGGTTTCACTAGTGGCTTCTCTCAAAAGCATAAGTATTTTACGGTGGGTGAACAAATTACTGTTGAGCAATTAACAAAATTGAGCATAGTTATGAGAATATCTAGGTATGATCATGTATATAGGCATCACGTCCAAGACAAGTAGACCGACTCCTGCCTGCATCTACTACTATTACTCCACACATCGACCGCTATCCAGCATGCATCTAGAGTATTAATTTCATAAGAACAGAGTAACGCCTTAAGCAAGATGATATGATGTAGAGGGATAAATTCATGCAATATGATAAAACCCCCATCTTGTTATCCTCGATGGCAACAATACAATACGTGCCTTGCTGCCCCTACTGTCATTGGGAAAGGACACCGCAAGATTGAACCCAAAGCTAAGCACTTCTTCCATTGCAAGAAAGATCAATCTAGTAGGCCAAACCAAACTGATAATTCAAAGAGACTTGCAAAGATAACCAATCATACATAAAAGAATTCAGAGAAGATTCAAAACTTGATCATAAACCCACAATTCATCGGTCTCAACAAACACACTGCAAAAAGAAGATTACATCGAATAGATCTCCACAAGAGAGGGGGAGAACTTTGTATTGAGATCCAAAAAGAGAGAAGAAGCCATCTAGCTAATAACTATGGACCCTAAGGTCTGAGGTAAACTACTCACATATCATCGGAGAGGCTATGGTGTTGATGTAGAAGCCCTTCGTGATCGATGCCCCCTCCGGCGGAGCTTCGGAACAGGCCCCAAGATGGGATCTCGTGGATATATAAAGTTACGATTGTGGAATTAGGGTTTTGGCTCCGTATCTTATCATTTGGGGGTACGTAGGTATATATAGGAGGAAGAAGTACGTCGGTGGAGCAACAAGGGGCCCACGAGGGTGGAGGGCGCGCCTGGGGGGGGGGGGGGTAGGCGCGCCCCCTACCTCGTGGCTTACCTCTTGGTTGCTTGACGTAGGGTCCAAGTCTCTTGGATCTTGTTTGTTCCAAAAATCACGTTCCCGAAGGTTTCATTCTGTTTGGACTCCATTTGGTATTCCTTTTCTTCAAAACCCTAAAATAGGCAAAAAAACAACAATTCTGGGCTGGGCCTCCGGTTAGTAGGTTAGTCCCAAAAATAATATAAAAATGGATAATAAAGCCCAATAATGTCCAAAATAGAAGATAATATAGAATTGAGCAATCAAAAATTATAGATACATTGGAGACGTATCAAGCATCCCCAAGCTTAATTCCTGCTCGTCCTCGAGTAGGTAAATGATAAAAATAGAATTTTTGATGTGGAATGCTACTAGGCATAATTTCAATGTAATTCTTCTTAATTGTGGCATGAATATTCAGATCCGAAAGATTCAAGATAAAAGTTTAATATTGACATAGAAATAATAATACTTCAAGCATACTAACTAAGCAATTATGTCTTCTCAAAATAACATGGCCAAAGAAAGTTCATCCCTACAAAATCATATAGTTTAGTCATGCTCCATTTTCGTCACACAAGAATGCTCTCATCATGCACAACCCCGATGACAAGCCAAGCAATTGTTTCATACTTTAGTAATCTCAAACTTTATAAACCTTCATGTAATACATGAGCATGAGCCATGGATATAGCACTATGGGTGGAATAGAGTATAATGATGGGGGTTATGTGGAGAAGACAAAAAGGAGAAAGTCTCACATCAACGAGGCTAATCAATGGGCTATGGAGATGCCCATCAATTGATGTTAATGCAAGGAGTAGGGATTGCCATGCAACGGATGCACTAGAGCTATAAATGTATGAAAGCTCAACAAAAGAAACTAGTGGGTGTGCATCCAACCTGCTTGCTCACGAAGACCTAGGGCACTTGAGGAGGCCCATTGTTGGAATATACAAGCGAAGTGCTATAATGAAAAATTCCCACTAGTATATGAAAGTGACAAAACAAGAGACTCTCTATCATGAAGATCATGGTGCTACTTTGAAGCACAAGTGTGGAAAAAAAGATAGTAGCATTGTCCCTTTTCATTTCTCTTTTTTTGGGCCTTCTTTTTTTGGCCTTTCTCCTTTTTTTTATTGGGAAAATGCTCTATTAAATGATGATCATCACACTTCTATTTATTTACAACTCAATGATTACAACTCAATACTAGAACAAGGTACGACCCTATATGAATGCCTCCGGCGGTGTACCGGGATATGCTATGAATCAAGTGTGACATGTATGAAAGAATTATGAATGGTGGCTTTGCCACAAATACGATGTCAACTACATGATCATGCAAAGCAATATGACAATGATGAGTGTGTCATGATAAACGAGATGGTGAAAAGTTGCATGGCAATATATCTCGGAATGGCTATGGAAATGCCATAATAGGTAGGTATGGTGGCTGTTTTGAGGAAGATATAAGGAGGTTTATGTGTGACAGAGCGTATCATATCACGGGGTTTGGATGCACCGGCGAAGTTTTCACCAACTCTCAATGTGAGAAAGGGCAATGCACGGTATCGAAGAGGCTAGCAATGATGGAAAGGTGAGAGTGCTTATAATTCATGGACTCAACATTAGTCATAAAGAACTCACATACTTATTGCAAAAATCTACAAGTCATCAAAAACCAAGCACTACGCGCATGCTCCTAGGGGGATAGATTGGTAGGAAAAGAACATCGCTCGTCCCCGACCGCCACTCATAAGGAAGACAATCAAAGAACACCTCATGTTTCAAATTTGTTACATAACGTTTACCATACGTGCATGCTACGGGACTTGCAAACTTCAACACAAGTATTTCTCAATTTCACAACTACTCAACTAGAACAACTTTAATATCACTACCTCGATATCTCAAAACAATCATCAAGCATCAAACTTCTCTCAGTATTCAAAACACTCATAAGAAAGTTTTTACTAATCTTGAATACCTAGCATATTAGGATTATTTAAGCAAATTACCATGCTATTTAAGACTCTCAAAATAATCTAAGTGGAGCATGAGAGACCAATAGTTTCTATAAAACAAATCCACCACCGTGCTCTAAAAAATATAAGTGAAGTACTAGAGCAAAACTATATAACTCAAAAGATATAAGTGAAGCACATAGAGTATTCTAACAATTTCCGAATCATGTCTCTCTCTCTCAAAAGGTGTGTACAGAAAACATGATTGTGGTAAAATAAAAAGAAAAGACTCAAATCATATAAGACGCTCCAAGCAAAACACATATAATGTGGTGAATAAAAATATAGCTCCAAGTAAAGTTACCGATGGAAGTAGACGAAAGAGGGGATGCCTTCCGGGGCATCCCCAAGCTTTGGATTTTTGGTGTCCTTGGCATCCCCAAGCTTAGGCTCTTGTCACTCCTTGTTCCATAGTCCATCTAATCCTTACCCAAAATTTGAAAACTTCACAACACAAAACTTAAAGTAGAAAATCTCGTGAGCTCCGTTAGCGAAAGAAAACAAAAGACCACTTCAAGGTACTGTAATGAACTCATTATTTATTTATATTGGTGTTAAACCTACTGTATTCCAACTTCTCTATGGTTTATAAACTATTTTACTAGCCATAGATTCATCAAAATAAGCAAACAACACACGAAAAACAGAATCTGTTAAAAACAGAACAGTCTGTAGTAATCTGCAGCTAGCGCAAGATCTGGAACCCTAAAAATTCTAAAATAAATTTATGGACGTGAGGAATTTATCTATTAATCATCTGCAACACGAATTAACTAAATATCACTTTCCAAATAAAAATGACAGCAGTTCTCGTGAGCGCTAAAGTTTCTGTTTTTTACAGCAAGATTAACAAGACTTTCCCAAGTCTTTCCAACGGTTCTACTTGGCACAAAAATTAATTAAACACAAAAAACGCCGCAGCGGCTTGGGAAAATGTCTCGAGAACAACATGAAAGCCTCGTTTGAACAGGCTACCGGCGTTGTCGGTGTCAAAACCGGCGGATCTCGGGTAAGGGGTCCCGAACTGTGCGTCTAAGGCGGATGGTAACAAGAGGCAGGGGACACGATGTTTTACCCAGGTTCGGGCCCTCTTGATGGAGTTAAAACCCTACGTCCTGCTTGATTTATTCTTGATGATATGAGTATTACAAGAGTTGATCTACCACGAGATCGGAGAGGCTAAACCCTAGAAGCTAGCCTATGGTATGATTGTATGTTATCCTACGGACTAAAACCCTCTGGTTTATATAGACACCCGAGGAGGCTAGGGTTACACAAGGGTCGGTTACAAAGGAGGATATATACATATCCATATTGCCCAGCTTGCCTTCCACGCCAAGTAGAGTCCCATCCGGACACAAGACGAAGTCTTCAATATTGTATCTTCATAGTCCAACAGTCCGGCCAAAAGATATAGTCCGGCCGTCTGGAGACCCCCTAATCCAGGACTCCCTCAGTAGCCCCTGAACCAGGCTTCAATGACGATGAGTCCGGTGCGCAGTATTATCTTCGGCATTGCAAGGCGGGTTCCTTCTCCGAATACACCACGGAAAAATTTGAATACAAGGATAGTGTCCAACCCTGCAAAATAAGTTCCACATACCACCGTAGAGAGAATAATATTTCCACAAATCTAATCTGCTGACACGTTTTAGCAACATGACATTATGCCATGGCCCGGTGATTATTCGAACCGTTTCCTTTAACTAGCCCCGCACATAACACGAGGCAGTTTCTTAACACGTCTTGTCAAAGCAGAGATCGTGTCCCCCTTATTACGGGATTCTCATCAATACGGTCGTGAGTAACCCAACCACACCTATAGGGGCGTAAACGGATCGGATCGGATCGGATAATGCTTTTACCATATCCTTTACCATATTTTTTTGTCGGATTCGGAGCGGAGCGGATATTGACCGGATGCGGATTCGAATGCGGATTATATCGGACTACGGATTCGGAGCGGATTCGGAGCGGACTCGGACCAGAAACGGACAAAAAATATCGGATGATACATGCAAAAAAGATGAACCTTTTTCTACTTATCCAAACAATATGAAAACATGTTTCGATCCAACCGCATTACACTAGAGATTGGCCAAAAAAATTAAAGTCATAACTCACACCCATATGGCAACAATATATAGTACCGGTAAAATAATGGTAGCATTACACACGTCCAAAACAAAGGTCATACATAAGAAATACTTAATTCAATGTTCAATTGAAGTTTGTATATATTATAAAGGGCAAGTGGTCGGTCAAGTAGAAGCCCATAGCACATCCTTGACTTCTCTTCAACATGGTATTTCTTCCAGTCCACTTGCAACTTCCTGTGAGAATGATAAGAGATATTTAAAGCCTGTTCGGTAGCTCTCCAGACCGTCAACTCCGCTCCGCGCGAGGAGTTGGGTTCGAGCCACTCCGCCTGATTGCGCTGGCGCTCCCTCCGCTCCCGGAGCTGCAGTTGGGGAGCGGAGGGGATCCGAACAGGGCCTTAGATGCTATACTTGACAATAAGAAATGATAATTAGTTGTGGACAATGAACAATCAATTTGTTCGAACACACACGCATTATTCTAAGGTGTATGCATCCACCTGATTAACTTGCAAATTTTTAGCGTGTGTATATATAGAGAAGAGAAACATGAGGCATCACATATTATATCCACGCACTATATATACATGTATTGATGTATACACACGACATGCACACACTTATGGCTGTTATATCTTGTATGCTTTCTCACATGCAACAAAAACTAGCATGAGATGATGCATGGCTAATTAAATTATATTATAAAATCTGACCGGTAAGTAGGAACACACATATTCACTGTCAGGACTAGGGATCGGTAACCAGCAAGTATATATACGTGATTGGTAACTAGCAAGTAGCAACGGCAACGCACATATTCAAGCATGTGTGTGAGTCCAAAGAAAACAGACAAATATAAAAGAGACCGACGGTCTGACCATAGTTACATCGATTCAGCGAGACGTGTAAGTGCAAGAAGCTAACCCAAGGCCTAAGCAAGCAAGCAGTTGAATTGATATCTAGCTACTAGATTCGCTGCTTTCAATCAGGTGAGTGTAGAGGAGTACGTGCATACAGAGTACATGCTAGACTGCTAGTAGTCACGTTCCTATCAGATTTTACGGCCGCGCCGATGCAAACCCACGTTAGATCCATGGCGGACCGCCGTCCCGACGTGCGTGGGTCGCACGGGCGGACGCTGCCCATTGTCGTATCCGGGCTGCCGAGCATGGCCGCTGTAAGCGTCGGCCACGCCTGTCGGCCGTTGAGGCTCTACGAAGTTGGCGTGCCTGATGTCGTGGCACAGGTGTGCGGCTGCTCACGGCATCAACTGACAGCCGGACATGATCACAGATCATCGGGCTCTAAACTTGCGGAGGACTTTGTGCATCTACCAAATCATTTACCTCCGTTGTTGGAACGAACTGATCGGCTATGCACATCTTTGACCATCGTTAAACTAACAGAGATGCAAATGGCGGCCGAGGAGAAGCAACAATGCAAGATGGCGATGGAAAGAAGGATATGTACGCACTATCGCCGATATGCTACCAATTTTGGATGCGGTGATTGCGTACGATTATGGTAGAGTATATGGGGTGACTGCAAATCAACAATCACTAACCTAAATGGGCATACATATGGACCGGACGTTTGGGCTTATTTTGTCGGATATAATCCGGTTTACATACCTCCGATAATCCGCAAAAAATAGCGGATAATCCATATCCGCTGGATAGTAGGGATACCATATCCGTCGAATATCCGATTGGTCAAAATCCGTATCCGCATCCATATCCGGCGGATTCACATAATTGCATACCATATCCTCAAAAACGGGCGCGGATGCGGATTCGGAGCGGAAATTATCCGTACCATTTACATCCCTACACGCCTAGGACTCCTAGATTTTAGGCAAGTCCCAAACGGCCACGAGGAGGACGCTTGATATTCACCCTCTTTATAAAGTGTCAAGGCT
Source organism: Triticum dicoccoides (assembly GCF_002162155.2). Classification (NCBI taxonomy): domain Eukaryota; kingdom Viridiplantae; phylum Streptophyta; class Magnoliopsida; order Poales; family Poaceae; genus Triticum; species Triticum dicoccoides. The sequence continues at coordinate 26,164,887 of NC_041388.1, forward strand.
TTTACTTTTTTCCTCCCGTGCTCAATCGAATCCCTCCCCCGCCTCGAGTTCTAACACTCAAAGTCTAGGTCAGGTGCTTCGGATCTTCAATCATGTCCGGATCCAGCCTCCAGGGCCGGTGGATGCCCTCCTCCGTCACGGAAGAGGATATAAAGAAGTTGAGGGAGGCAAGATACCTGACCGCCGAAGTCTCACATCGGCTGCCCGCCCGAGGGCAGGTCGTCCCTACTCCTGAACCCAATGAAACGTCGTGTTCATCTCCCACTTCCTCCGAGGACTAGGCCTCACTCTGGATCCCTTCGTAAGGGGTTTGATGTTCTATTACGAGCTTGATTTCCACGATCTAGCCCCGGATTCCTTTCTCCACATCTCGGCATTTATTGTCGTATGTGAGGCCTTCCTCCGCATTACCCCTCACTTCGGCCTGTGGCTCAAGACCTTTGATGTGAAGCCGAAGACGGTCGAAGGGCAGTATGCAGCGTGCGGGGGTGCATTAATAAGCAAGATTGCCGGAGCTCCGTGGCCAAAAGGTTCCTTTCCAGAGGTGTCCGGATTATGGCAACGGGAGTGGTTCTACATCACCGCTCCCAGAAGTGCCAAGTGGGTAGCTTCCCCCGCCTTTCGCTCGGGCCCTCCACCACAACTGATGTCATGGATCAGCAGGGGGCTGAGCTGAGGTCCAGCCAAGGATGTGCCCATACTGCAGAGCCGCATCCGGGATCTCTTCGAGGGAGATTTTAGTTTAGTTATGGTAGTGCAAGTCATGCTGGTTCGTCAAGTCCAGCCTTGCAAATGCCGGCCCCTCTGCTTGTGGGAATTCAACCCAGAAGGACCGCGCACTATTCAGAATTTCCTCGGCCTGACGCACGAGGAGATGTACAAGTCGTTCTTCGGACCCCAAACAGAGTGTCCGGACACCTCCGAGGACGTGGGCCTGAGCAGCAACCGCACCGCGGCCCAAGTAAGTAATCCTCTAGCCGAACACACTGACTTTCATTTATCATGACGTCATTCTAAAGAGTCGCTTTTTGACCAGGACTGGATAACAAAGGCGAAGATGATCCGGTGTTCTGCCCCCCTTCCCGAAGGCTTGGACAATCCGGTGCTGGAAAAGATGCTCGAGCCAGCACCTTTCCTGGTGCCCTCAAAGGAAGATGAAGGGGGGGAATAAAGAGGGCGAAAGCAGGCCCCCACCGCTACCTATTCCAACCGAGGGAACATGCGCCTCCGTGAGGGAGGATAACCAAGGGAAGGAATCTGACATTCCCTCGCCCCGGGGGAAGAAGAGGACTACCTCTGATGACCCGGAAACCAAGGTTTCCAAACGGGAGAAGAAAACTCCACCAGAGGGTCCCGCCTCGGAGGGTGCTCTTGCCGCACAAAGTCCGTGCGGGGATCAGCCCTCTAACAAGCTGTAAGTAATCAAAAAGTACTTAATAGTGAAGATATAGTACCTTACTTCTGAGGAAGATAACCGAAGCATCTATCTTGCAGTTCGGATCTGAGCCCTTCTCAGCAGAACTCGTCTTCGGGGGATCTTCTTCCAGAGATGATGGAGAGCGCAACGCCTCCTCCGAACTCCCTGGCTCAAGAAGCGGGCGACCTTGAAGTGTCATCACAGAGAGTTTCTCCGGATCCGGCAAGGCCAGAAGGTAATCCCATGGTCACCCGAAGCCCTCAGTATCCGGCTCTTGAAGAGAGCAATCAAAAGAGTCCGGCACCACTTGGTATGCGGTTGGACATACTGAAGGGTCTGCTAGAGCGAGTGACTATCTCAGAAGAGCACTGTACATTAATGTGTACGGTGATTGAAAGGATTTCGTCCGCCGGAAACGGGTTGCATGAAGCCTTTATGAGTCTACTGATGGGCTTTGAGGTGCGTGGAATGATATGCGTTTGTGGTAGTACCACACATTTTTAGGCGCGCCCTGTGTAGATAGTAGCCCCTGAGACTCTGGTTGTCGTCGAGAACGGTGACGAACAGAGGATCATAGTCCCAGGTAATGACCAGACTGCCCTTATGTGTAGGTGTCTGAAGCTCCGGTGGCTAGCCGGACTGATGGGGTTGCCGAATTAAAACGGCAACTGGATGCGGTGGATGCCGACATCGAGCTTGTTAACAAGCGGCTTGACGAGGCACATGGTAGGTGATATTTATAGTGAATGTCACATAGTAAGAGCAGCATGATGCCAGTATCTTTAATATGTTGTGACTGCAGATGGAGCTGCCACTGTGGAGGCCCTGCGGGCGGAGCTTGCCCGAGCCAAGGAGCAAGCAAGGAGTAGTAATGCGGCCGCTTTGAAGGCGGCCGAAGATTTGAAAGCCGAGAAGGCCGCTCATAGCGAGAGCAAAGAGAAAATGGCCGAAATGGCTGTGAAGTTAAAAGACACTGCCGACCGCTGCCAGTTTCATGAGGAAGAAAACTGGGCGAAGGCTACGGACCTTGAAAAGGCCACAATGGCTACCAAAGACACCCGCTCTTCTATGAGAGCGAAGAAGGAGGAACTGCATGAAGCCGGGGACATTGTGGCTGGGAAGCCCTTTATGCTGTGGAGGAAGTTCGGCGATCCACGGTATGCCCCTCTGGATTGGTTGTGGAGTTTGACCGACGCATATCTGGACTTAGCGGTGAGCACTGTCGATGCGACCGAATACTTCTGAGATCAGACAGATCGTGAAGTGGACAAACTGTTCTGGTCGCAATTTAACGTTCCAGAGCGTCCGCTTCCATTGACTGATCAGCTTGCCGAATGGGCCAAACTCAATAGATTGTCCGGACTCACCATGAGGTCTGTCGTGGATCATCTGTGGCCGGAAAGGCCAAAGTCGAACATCTATTTTAGCTTGGTGCAGCAGTTCCTTGGTGCAGTGCCGCACATTAATGCGATGAAGAGGTCGGCGTGCATAGAAGGCTCGCGGATGGCCCTTGCCCGTGTCAAAACATACTGGGCGGAGATGGATGCCACCATTATCGCGGCGCAGGGTTCGGCCATAGGCCGAGTGGCTGCCGAGCACTATTTTGAAGAAGTTCTTGAGGGCGCTCGTACGATAGAGGCCCAGTGCTTGAAGAATGTTATGTTTGAGTGACATGTATTCCCATTGTAAGGACAACATTTTATTGAATTTATCAAGGTTGTATTTATACTTTTGCCCGAAAGTATTGTGATGCCTCCTGTGCGGCCGTTTTATGTATACATGTAGATAACCTGAAAGATTGCAGTCGTCAGCTTCAGCCCCCACGCATATAATGTGGGGGTGTTCGCAGAAGACGCGTACTCACACTTAATCCAACGTCTTGGTCCTAATAAGGAGGTGATAGCGCAGCGAACTAGGCAATCGGACTATAATGCTTTAACACTTTCACTTAGCCATAGGAGTTTGACAGTGGGGCTACTATATAGCCCCTGGTGGCTCCGCACTTGTCCGGATTCAGGGTGCGTACATGCCTGGCCGGGAAACGGCCCTTCGTTAATGCGGAGGAATCCCGAAGATTCCAATAGGTCATCGAGTGGTTGACCAGTCTCACGCTATATCATGACAGTCAGTTTTAGGCTTTCTCTACTGAGGTGCTCGTCCAGATGAACCAGGGCACAATCGCAGTAGTTCTCCTGGTGCCGCCTTAGCCGATAGAGCGGAACGTAAGGCAGCAAAACATAGGAGCCGGGCAAACCCAATATTTGACCAAAGACATGATTCGGATTTGATGCATATAAGGCCAAACTCGCGACGCTGAACACTCCCTAAGGTATTCGGTCTTTATGGTGTAAACCGGGTCTAAACAGTACCCTTTGTAATAAGCCCCTGGTGTCCAGGTACGTGCATTATTCTGGCATGGCCACATGCCAAGACGTCAGCATCCTTCTCGGTTGTACTGAGAATCTGAGGGATGTAAATCAACAAGAGACAGTAAAAAAGGTTCACGCAGGGTCTTAATCTACAAAGAATCCTTGGAACAGGTCCCTGCTGCACGTCTGCGCCTGTGTCTCCGTTGTGCCATATCCTGGACGGGTGTAGCACGATGGTCATCTAAAAAAGAGAGGAACTTAATTGAAAAGTTGCCGTGCAAAAGTTAAGTTATACTAAATAAACAATATATAGTTGAAAATGAGTAAAGGTGAGCCTTATTGCCACATTTGCGCGCGCGCTGAGCCCCTTGTATTGTAATAGAGGTATAGCAATCAAACCTGTATTAATTACATATAGCTGAGCTAGACTCGTCTAGCCGTGTCCGTGGTCTTAACGACCTGTCAAATGCTTGAGTTGGTGAGGCCGTTTAGTGTGCGGAGGCCAAGGCGGCCGCACCATCTTCGACGCGCAAGGAGCGCTCAATATTTCCATTTACTGTAATGATGCCGCGTGGACCGGGCATCTTGAGCTTGAGGGAAGCGTAATGCGGTATTGCATTAAAGCGAGCGAAAGCTTCATGTCCGAGTAGTGCTTGATAGCCACTTTGGAACGGAGCGACGTGGAAAGTTAAATTTTCGCTGCGGAAGTTGTCGCGGAAGCCGAATATAACCTCTAGTAGCAGGGAGCCCCTGAAGTGAGCCTCCGGGCCTGGCGTTACTCCTTTAAAGGTAGCAATGCTGCGGCAAATTTTTGTTGGGTCTATCCCCATTTTGCGGACTGTGTCCTGATATATCAGATTCAAACTGTTGCCGCCGTCCATCAGGACTCGGGTGAAGTGGTATCCATCAATTATTGGATCTAATACCAAGGCAGCCCATCCTGCACGCTGGATACTTGCCGAGTAATCCCAATGGTCGAAGGTGATCGGTTGGCACGACCTGTAGCGGAGCTCCACGGTGATAGGCCCTGGGGCATGTTCCTCTAATGGTGCCGCTTTGTCTCTCCCTTTTATCACGTGTAACACGTTGACTGTTTTGACTTTTGGTGGGAATTTCTTCTGTTCCCCTGTGCTTTGCTTGTGAGGCTCGTCCTCGTCTTCACTTGGTGTATCCCGCCCCTTGTGTTCGGCGTTGAGCTTGTCGGACTGTTTGAAGACCCAACATTCTCTGTGGGTATGATTTGCAGGTTTATCAGGGGTGCTATGGATCTGACATATTTGGTCCAAGATTTTGTTTAGGCTGGACAATTCATCTCTGTTGCCTTTGGAGGGCGGCTTCTGCTGCCCTGGCCGAGAGCTTCTAAATCCAGCGTTTACCGCCGTGCTCTTCGGGCTGTCTTCTTTATTCCTGCGCTTATTCTTGCTGCATCGTGATTTCCCATTTCCATCCCTGACTTTGGATGTACTTGGGTCGCTGGTGCTGCATCGGGCTAACTAGCTGTCCTCGCCCGCGCAAAAACAGGTCATGTGGCTTGTTAATGCTGCCATTGCTCTCGGCTTTTCTTGACCGAGGTGTTTGGCAAGCCATTCATCTCGAACGCTATGCTTGAAGGCTGCTAAGGCTTCGGCGTCTGGACAGTCAACTATTTGGTTCTTTTTAGTGAGGAACTAGTTCCAAAGTTTTCGGGCTGACTCACCGGGCTGTTGAGTTATATGACTTAAATCATCTGCATCCGGTGGTCGGACATATGTCCCTTGAAAATATGCCCGAAAGGCGTCTTCGAGCTCTTCCCAGCTTCCGACGGAGTTTTCGGGGAGGCTTTTAAGCCAGTGCCGAGCTGGCCCTTTGAGCTTGAGGGGTAAGTACTTGATGGCGTGGAGATCATCTCCTCGAGCCATATGGATATGGAGGATGTAGTCCTCAATCCAGACCCCAGGATCTGTTGTTCCGTCGTACGCCTCTATATTTACGGGTTTGAATCCCTCTGGAAATTCATGATCTAGCACCTCGTCGGTGAAACATAGAGGGTGTGTGGCACCCCTGTATTTGGGTGTACCGTGGTGTTCGGATGTTTGTTGTGTTGCATTGTATGTTGGAGCGCACCTGCGTGGTCCATAGATGGATCTGGTTGCGCCGTCCTTTTGATGCGAGCCCTTATGTGGATCGCGTACTGGTTTATGTGCGGCGTAGATTGCCGCTTTATGTTGGCTATGAGGTCTTATATCCAACCGGATGGCCATTTTATTTTTTAATTGTGGAGGATCTAAGGCCTCCTCATCAAATTAGGGTAGCAACTTTCGCTTCGGATAGCTCTTGGTGTGGCGATTACTGCCGTATTTCGCTGCAGTGTTGAGTACTTCACTCCATTTGATTTTGAGTGTGTCTTGTGCAGCCTTGAGCCTTTGCTTCTGTTTTTTCAGACTCCTCGCCGTGGCAACAAGCCTTTGATGGGCATTATGTTGCTCCTGGCGCCTGTCCGCTGTGATGTCGTCCGGACTATTATCTTCGACGTTGTTGGGTTGTTCGGCTTGATTTTCCGTGTTGCCGTGGTCGCGCAATGGTTCACCCTGCTCTAACGCTGGGTCTATGTGATCGTTTACGCTGCCGCTTTGACTGCTTCTCGAGGGAACAACCCTTCGCTGCGTCCTTCCGTTCCTCGTCGTTATTTTCTTTAGGTGTGTCCACCATGTATACGTCATGTGATGAAGTGGGTGTCCAGTGCCCTATGGGCAGTGGTTCCTCTTCGCCTCCCGCATCGTCGTCCATTGCGTCGATGTCTTCGGAGTCGAAGTCGAGCATGTCGGTTAAGTCATCGACAGTGGCTACTAAGTGGGTGGTGGGTGGGCGGCGAATTTCTTCGTCATCCGCATCCCAATCCTGCCGGACGTAGTTCGGCCAGGACTCTCTTGACAAGGAGAGAGACCTTAATGAGTTCAGTATGTCGCCAAAGGGCGAGTGCTGAAAAATATCCGCGGAGGTAAACTCCATGATCGGGGCCCAATCGGATTCGACAGGAACGGGCGTAGGCGGTTCGGAGTCCGTGGCCGGAGAAGGATCCGACAGTTCAATAACACGGCTCTCGTGAAGGGTAAGGTCGATATTCGGCTCGATCGCCGCAGAGGATACGGCCTCCGTGGCGGGGTCTATCCACCCGTTCATGGATGGTGCAACTGGCTCCGAAATTGAGGGTCGGGGCGGCTGCCGGTGCGATCTCCTGAACACTGTCCGATGGTAGAGCTAAATCATACTCATCGTGACCGCGTGGCGCACAAGGCAGGGGCTCGAATCCGTTGAAGATCAAGTCTCCACGGATATCGGCCGTGTAGTTTAAGCTTCCAAACCTGACCTGGTGACCAGGGGCGTAACTTTCGATCTGCTCCAGATGGCCAAGCGAGTTGGCCCACAGTGCGAAGCCGCCGAACACAAAGATCTGTCCGGGGAGAAAAGTCTCACCCTGGACTGCATCGCTATCGATGATAGTAGGAGCCATCAAGCCTAATGGCGACGACACAGAGGAACTCTCAATGAAAGCACCAATGTCGGTGTCAAAACCGGCGGTTCTCGGGTAGGGGGTCCCGAACTGTGCGTCTAAGGCAGATGGTAACAGGAGGCAGGGGACACGATGTTTTACCCAGGTTCGGGCCCTCTTGATGGAGGTAAAACCCTACGTCCTGCTTGATTTATTCTTGATGATATGAGTATTACAAGAGTTGATCTACCACGAGATCGGAGAGGCTAAACCCTAGAAGCTAGCCTATGGTATGATTGTATGTTGTCCTACAGACTAAAACCCTCCGGTTTATATAGACACCAGAGGGGGCTAGGGTTACACAAGGTCGGTTACAAAGGAGGAGATATACTTATCCGTATTGCCTAGCTTGCCTTCCACGCCAAGTAGAGTCCCATCCGGACACGAGACGAAGTCTTCAATCTTGTATCTTCATAGTCCAACAGTCCGGCCAAAGGATATAGTCCGGCCGTCCGGAGACCCCCTAATCTAGGACTCCCTCAGGCGTCATTCGGCAACCAAGGGAGGGAAATGAGAGGCTCTGGGCCGAGCACGACCCGCTGAGGGCAAAGATCGTCCAAAGTGCAGAGTAGCAGGAGGAGACCAGTGCCTTTTTGAAGAGGACCGGCGTCATTGTCAAGAAACTTATGGATGAGAATGACATGCTCCATATCGAGCGCCAAAGGCTGGTGAAGGAATCCGTGGATGCTCTCAAGCAGCGTCTTGAGGACACGATAGAGCTCATCGCCGCTCGCCACGGAGACTAGTTCCCGCGACCTGCAGCAACGGATCAAGAAAGTAGAGATCAACGAGCCAGATCGTTGTCTTCCTTCTTCTTTTGCCCTTGTGTATTTCGGGCGTAGCTGCATGTGGCTTTTTAATTATCTTCTTAATTATGTAAGACAATTATTATCCACTGTCGTCGTCCTTATATATTCACCAGTCTTGCTATAAGTCACAATAGATGTTATATAGGTCCGTCGGATCTTACATCAAGATCCGTGCAAAATTTTCTTTTCGGATTTTCTTTTCTCTCTCTTAAATCTTAGTCGAGTGAGGCATAGCCACGCCATTAAACAACTCGAGCGCCATTAATGGAGACCTTGCACTACTGTAAGATGCTGCTAACGCGACACTACGATTAGAGACCCTTCGAGAAACTGTGTGTGATGCCATAATCGCAAACGATGTTGTATGAAAACCGTCAGAAATGTGTAAAACGTTTGCGATGACGGATGCATCAAACATAGTTCAGGTTTTAGTTGCGTGTGTGATGAAGGGCATACAGTTCAGTTCAATGAACTGTTTGCGATGAGGAGGAACAAAAGAAACGGGCAGCTAGATGGAGGCGTGTGTGATACACAGCATACGGTCCACTCAGATGAATTGTTTGTGATTAGGCAACACAAAAGAAACGGTCAGCCAGATCAAAGGTGTGTGCGATATACGACATGCGGTTCAGTCGGATGAACTGTTTGTGTTGAGACATGAGAACAGAAACGGTTCAAATGAACAAGATGTGTGTGATACGACGCAAACAGGTCTGTAATCGGAGACGTGTGCGAAGACCGATAACAACACAAACGATTATTGCTAACAAGCCGTGTGTGTTGTGAGCAAACGATTGTTGGTATACGATTGTGAGTGATTGATGAAAACATCACCGACGGGTTCCATTGTTTAGTCCGTGTGCGATGTGATTTTCTTTGTCCGTACAACATCTACGCCCTGTCTACAGCATCAACATATATACTTAAAAAGACAACATTGCATAACCAAATTAAGCATAAAATTACACAAGTGACTACACACATAACATTTCCACACACCAAAGAAAGCAATCACAAGCATACTAAAGTAGGAGAAACAAGGATCTAATCGTCTACTTATTGTTGCGACGACGCTTGCCATTGCTCTGCTTCCTGCTGGCTCCCTGGCCATTTTGGGGAAGGAGGGACTTCCTCATGTCAATGATCCGCCTGTACATGTCGTAGCTCGTGTACGCCTCCTTGGCCACGTACACGACGTGAGCTTTGTCGAGTTTCTCCATCCAGGCCGAGTGCCAGGCATGATTGTCCTTGTTGCATGAATCCTTCACGTCTCTGTAGTAGGGGTCGATGATGGCCTCGGCGAGGTGAACCAGTGAGTCCTTCTCATGCTCCTTGCTGCCCCTGATCTTGTATTAGCCATGGATGTCGACAAGATTCTGGCAGGCAATGCCCGAATTCTTGAGCGCCTTTACATCATTGGTGATGTCGACCGTAGCGAACATGTAGTGGGGGCTGTTGACAAACCTGGTGAAACGCTCGCAAGGTCTTGTGGCCAGGCAGTAGTGGTAGACGAGGACGTGGTGGAGCACACACATCTGGGTGACGGTGACCTTGGGATGAGACCCGACACGAGCGCGGGTGTACTCGAGGTCGAACCCGACCACCTTGTACTTCTCCTCAACAAGCAACAGCTCCATGATGTGGATGGAGTGCTCCGCCAGACCGGGTAATTGGTGTACACCACTGAGGGGTCCATGAACCTTCTGTGGGTGTCCACCACAGCACGCATGGTGAACTGCTGCTCGTCGTCGGCAGCCTCTTGGAGCGCTATTAGAGCCGCGCAGGATACCCTCTAAGAATTTCTCATGGTGGGTGTGCTTCTTGCAATGGTGGGGCGCGATCGAAAGGTTGAAGAGACACAAGGGTAGGTTAAATGGCCGCTGTAATAAATGGGGGCCTTCCGGCCTGTAATCGTCACATCTTGTCACAGTGTTCATAATGGAGGATTCCAGAATCCAGTGCATGTTTGACAACACCGCACCCCTGGCGGGGGCTCGAAGAGCCTATTCCCGCACTACCGCGCTATTTACTGCGCAAGCTTCCTGCCCGTCTAGTTTGGCCACGCGTCGGCTAGAAGAGGGACAAATCGTATTGGCAAAAATCTTTGTAAAAATGAAGTGTGTGGAATCACTTCGGTCATAAGTTTACACTTGGATGATGAGGTCAAAGTTACATAGAAGGGTGATGATGGACACTCGAGTGCAATAATTAATTCTGCGCCCTACAGTGCACACGGTGGAAGAAACCAACTGTGTGCAATAATGTCAAAGATCACAGTCGAGTTAGCTATACAGATCGTGGGCTATGAGATCAACAAGGTAAACTGATTTGAGAATGGTTAATAAAATCTAAGACCATTGCATATTAAGGTCAAAATAGTGCTAGCAATATACAAGTCTCATACGATGCCATTTCAATGATTGTACCACAAAAGCTCGAAATGTTACAAGGTTCAAATTCCAGAGTTATATGGCTCAAATTCGAAGATTACAAGGTTCAAACTGATATTAGAAATGAAATTCAGCTCATCAGCTGCAAAAGCTCGCGCTGATGCGCTGAACATGGATATCAGAGAGGTTCAAACTAATATCACCGCTTCTAAGTCTGGCTTCAAAACCTCACAATTTTTGCCAAGGGGTCAGCCACTGAGAAGTCATGTATGGGGTTGACCCGATGACTTCCGATTACTCTGTCATCTGAAGTTCCAAAATGCAATTCAGCATTTTTGGAGCCTACTCCGTTCTGCCACAGGCGCCGGCGCTGATCAACAGACCATTCATTTTTGTGAAATAAATTTAGGGGAAACCTCATTTCCTTCAGCACCCTTGCTCTGAGAACAAAGAACCTGGCGAATATAATCTCCGGTAAGGTCCCTTGGTAGGAATTCAAAGTAATTTCTGAGAGATGCAGATCTAGGCATTTGACATGATTGTTATATTGTATCACATTATCCACCACTGGGCCTAATCTTATCTGCAAAAGAAGAAAATGTGTTAGTGCCTACATGTAGTTTTCTACATTTTACTACAGGCCTAGCTATTTGGTTTGCAGGATTTGTAAAATGCACTAACATGCCATCTTCGATCTGACATGATTAACATGGGCATTTGATTACATTCTAGAAAAATGTAGCCTTCTTCACAAGAGGTTGGAGTGGATGAAAAGTTCCCTAAGAATACTAGTATAGATGAATCCAAAGGAGAAACGCTTATTGATTGTAACCATATGGATCAAGCAACCAATATGGGGGGCATGTATGTACTGAAATCCTCCAAAAGAACCTTCAGAAATCGTAGTACATTGTCATTGTAAACTTGGAAAAAGGTGTTACAAATTGAACTCCCTTATGGTTAACATTTAACAGGAAGGGAACATCACCTCGATATATAGCTTCTCCAGGCACGGAAAGCATCTCAGGAAACTGACAACTTTCTCCAGGTCGGGCCTAATAGATTCTAGTGCCAAGACCTTCACTATGCGCAGTTTCAGGGTCAAGCTTGTCGGAATCATTTTCTGAATGACAGATGAACAAACATCTTCAAAATTAGAAATAATGTTAATTTGTAGAAGGAGAGGTAGAAGGCGGCTGTTGTACCTGAACGGGTGTGGATCCAATAACAAGTTCGGAGTATTTGTCAGACGAGTAGCCCACCAGTGTCAATTTCGGCGCAGAAATGACATTGATTCTTGTTGGACCTTCTTGATCAACTACAAGTAATCTCTCAAGCGCAGGTGTGTCCTGGATGACCATACCGTGGTCCACCTTTTGTGATGTCTTCTTGCCGCACCAGCAACACACATAAATAGTCCGAAGAGTCATGGAGGTGATGTGGAAGGTACTCAATCCATAGATCGCGTCAAGACGATGGTACTCGAGTGCAGTACAGCCACGGAGCAGGCGCTCCATGTCACCCTGTAGCGACCCGACCCGAATGGATCAAGTCTCTGTGCTTAAGTGTCATCCCTGGATCGATATGCTGACACACACAGTACTCGAGGATTTATAACAGAGGTAAATCACATGTATAAAGTAACATAAATACTATTACCTCAATCCAAATAGCGGAAGTAACAAGGTTGTGGATTCCCATCAACACCAACGACAAAGTTGAGTGTAGAAATCGTAACCCTAACGTATCACTTACTCGTCGTAAGAAATCCTGCAACATGAGACGTTGCAGCCACAGAGGGTCACTACATTGAATGTACTGGCAAATTCACACCATAGAGAATGATGAACAATGGCTATCACTACATGCATATTTGGCTGGTGGAAAAGCTCTATGGTTATAGTTTTTGCGAAAAGCCAAATTTTCCCTACCGCAAAGGAATAAATTTTATTTAACTATCATGGTGGTTGTTGAACATGGAGAATGGTTGACAGCATTCTCAATCCCAATTAAGTAACATCATTAAACCCAACAAAATTAATTTAAAGTAACATGATGAGATTCACATGATAATCCAAATACTAGATACTCAAGATGTCCATAACCGGGGACACGGCTAACCATGATTAGTTTATACACTCTGCAGAGGTTTGCGCACTTTTCCCCACAAGACTCGATCGCCTCCGTTTTGGTTTCTCGCACTTCATGGTGTTTGAGAAGATGGATGACCGAGACATAGTCTTTCAGAAGCGCTAGCACCTTACGATCGGGTAGACCGTACCACCTACATCCCCTACATCTGCTAGTCTACCACTGTAAGAGTTTGCATGACTTAGTCAACTATGCTAGAGCCCATAATAGCTTGTGACTGCACACGGAAGTTTCTAGTATGAATAGTCTCATGATCCCTTTGAGCCTGGGTGGCGGTCCATAAAAAAACAGGCAATCCTGGTCTACCCCGGTGCCTAGACAGGCAATCCGGGAATACCCAGGTACCTCAATCCACCCAGATGTGTGTTTAAGTTGCCACCTTAGATAAACCATTGAATTAACAAAACTCACATCTGTCATGGATATCACTCACCCAATCCACGTCTACTAGGATAGCATGGAGTAATAGGCAAACGTAGAAGTAACTCCCAAAGGTTTGATAATAAACAGGTAATAGGTACTACCTCAACTACTTCCCATCCCACAATTTAATTAGATCCTAATCATGCAATGTTTGAGGATGAAACTAATGCATAAAAACTGGGTATGAAAGGAATATGATCAAGGTGTGAACTTGCCTGCAATGTTGATGAAGATGATGCGCACTCAAAACTCTTGATAGTTCTACTCGTCACACTCCGGTCAATCTATCGTAAGCAAGCAATAGTAACCACACATAAGCAATCACTCAAAATATCAGAAAGATCGAAGAAGACAATTCAGGAAACATCAAAACCAAGCAAATAACTCTTGCAACATAAAACAATTTTCTAACAGTACCAAAATTCTATGAATTTGGCCTTATCAGAAAGTTTAGGTCAAGAGCTTCGGTTTGCAAAAAGAATAAACTCAAACGGAGCTACGAAACTCAAGTTATGATCAAATGGAGTTTGAATTCAAATCTGATCTAATTCAAATTTTAAACTTTTCAAAAACATGTTTGAGTTGTTTTACTGGATAGAGGGGATCATAACGAAGAAGTAAGCGTTGGTTTCGTTGGATTTGGATCAACAAGCGAAAAGTTGTGATCGTTTGAAGAACAGGGGCTAAACTGTAAAGAAAATCCTCACATATAGGTCCCTGGCCGAAATTAATAAGAAAAAGGAAAAATCTATCGAGCGAATGCTCGCTACAGAAACTTACAGAACGAAAATCGTTTGCTACCGAATCTAATCTGATGAACGTTCGCTAAGTAACTAAACTAAATATAAAAAACAGGTTCTTAAACAAAACCGAAGAAAACCTAAACCTAAAAGAAAACCGGCGAACCGGGGACGGTTTTTTATACCGGACCGGGAGAAACCGGCGGGTCGGGTGGTGGATCAGCCGGCGGGCGGTTCCAGCAACAACGGTGTTCCGGCGATCCTCGGCGACGGCGGGCAGCAACTCCGGCGACAGGACGGCGGCGCGGTGGCTCCGGCAGGGTGCGGCACTTGCGAGCGGGGCGGCAACGCAAGCGGCGGCGCAGGCGAGCAGTGGCGGCGGCGCCTGCAGCGCGGGGCGGCGGCGAGATGCATCGGCGGCGGCGGCATGATGCGGGACGGGCGGCGACGCGGCAGGAAGGAGGAGCGGGCGGCGGGTCCGGTGCATTTATAGGGGAGAAGGGGGAGGCGACGCCTTGGAGGAGGGGCAAGGGCGGCGTGGAGTCCGGCCATGGGACGGTGGCGGCGCGTACTGGCTCGGGAGTCCTTCCCGAGCTCAGGGACGACGAGGAGGTGGGCTGGGCCGCGGCCTGGCCTGGGAGCTGGGCCGGCCCAGTCGGCAATTTTAAAAAAAACATTTCCAGACGTATAAAATAATAAAAGCAAAGTAAATAAAAATATTATATAGGCATATAATATATCAAAATTTCAGAAAAAGATTGTCTACAACATGAACATTTTCCTAGCATTAAATAAAATTCACAAAAATTCTAATAATTCAGAGAGTGCTACTGGTCTAATAAAATCCAACAAAAATCAATTTAAAAATACCAAATGATTTCAAATTAATTTTTCTCCAATTTTCCATTGTAGGGAATCATGTTACCCTATTTTCCATGTATTTTATTTTTGGAGAAAATAATTTGAATAAAACTCAAATAAATCTAAGATGAAAATAAATTCAAAAGAACTTTGAATTTAATTCTTTGAAACTCCCAACTCATATTTCATATAACTTGAAGAAGTCATTTTATCTTCTCTCATGAAAATCATTGAGCTGCATGAAGTTTATGAATTGAAATATTTTCAAATGAAATTCAAATGTTTTCAAAAACCTTTGTCATTTAAATAAATGGAAGAAGTCATGTCATCTTCTCTCGAGGGTTTTGTATTTGAAAAGAATTTGAATTCACGGAGATCTAAATGCAAAAATGAAAGTTTGGGAAAGTCCTTTGATTCCCTCTCATTTAACTTTCAAAAAGTTTCAAATTCACTCACTTTCAGTCAATCAACAACAATCAAACAAATCTATCTATTTATTATAACATTCCAAAATTTAGAATTTTGGGATGTTACAAACCTACCACCCTTAAAATGAATCTCGTCCTCGAGATTCGGAGAGGCTAGGAAGAAATATGTTAGGTTCGAGGTCTCTTCAAAATTTCATCAATCATCTCCAGGGTCTGGGGTGCTACCACCCTTAGAAGCATTGTTACGGTTCCATCAAAACTCATATACTCTTCTTGGATCTTCAGGATAATTCCTTATTCGGGCTCTTCCAGTAGTGGCATAACCTTTACCACAATTCTTCTGTCTTTCATCTAGGTAAGGTTCTTCCGAGACTGGTCTTCTTAGCTGACGAGTCTGGCGCCAATACTAATCAACTATCGATATGTCTCATGGTGGTTAACAATTTAGGGTTCCTCCTGCAGGAAATGGGTCTGGGTTGATCCTCACCGTATAACCTACGGTTGGCAAAGCTGCCTTGTACAAGGGAAAAATACCTATACCATTCTAAGGCTTAAACAAGGTTTTGATCGTCGGCTCTCTACTATAGGTAAGTCACTTAGATTTACCATCCCATATATCACGGCGAACAATAAGAGTAAGTCGGTATGGTGATCAATCCATCCCGCACCCAAATCATTTCCTTGTATACGGTTTAGCGAATCTCGGATTCTAACACTCGGTCATCCTCACTGCAAAATTTCTCTTGTCCATGAACTGCGTTCAGAATAATCCATTGATTCTGCAAACCAAACAAACATCTATCATTCCTTCACAACTCTCAGGTTTTGCGTTACTCCTATAAAATCGTCTGCCGATAAACGTCGTATCTTCCTCTAGGGTTTTTCCTTCAGCAAGAATGTGCTTGCTTCTTGGCAGGTCCTGGGGCATGTGGGTTATGGCCCATTTCATCACTTGTAGTCCTTGAACTTATCATCGGGCAACTGATCATTATTCCAACTTCCAACTTCCTAGTATTCTTAAATCCATCCAATTGTATTGTCTTACTTCCTTTTATTGGCACCAAACTAGGACATGATTACTCAGACTCATCATGGAGTTTCCATTGATCCATATTTCCGGCATCATACCTCCTTTATATCCAATTGTAATTTATATCTTCATCCTCGTGGGATATCCCTCATACCAAGATAAAAACTTATACTTATGAAGTCCATATTCCACTTCGTGGAACATCATTATCCTTTCCAGGGTCAAGCATCCTTACAGGGTAATATTGGCCATCTCTGCATGGCACTTCTTCAACTGGGAAGCGTGAAACACATCATGAACTCCTGACAGTCCTTCGGGTGACTCCAACTTGTTGGCCACTTCTCCCATACGCTCCAAAACTTGGTATGGTCCTACAAATCTCGGGGCTAACTTTCCCTTAACTACAAATCGTTTAACTCCTCGCAGAGGGGACACACGAAAACATGCTCTGTCTCCAATTTCATAGACTACCTCCTTGCATTTTTTAGTCTGCATAACTCTTCTGCCTGGACTGAGCTACCTTCGGTCTATCTCGAATCAACTTAACATTCTCTTCTGACTCGTTGATCACATTTGGTCCAAACAACTGACGGTCTCCAACTTCATCCCACACACTCTTGGGGTATCACACATATCAAGACAAAACTCGCATTCATTTTGTCCGAAATCCACTCAGTGGAGTATCCTTATCTTTTCCAGGGGTCAACGGTTCTTACAGGGTACTACCACCCTTTAAATGCACAAATCTTCCATAGACCATATTTCTCATATCCTTAGAATGGCCAAAATTCTTCTTCATAGAGTAACAACTCATAAAATCCATATCAGTACCAACGATGCTAACTTTATTCATTCTCAGGTGATTACAATCTTTCGCTTTTCCATTACATGTCTCAACTCAACACCTCAATATAAAAGAAAATGTTCTCACTTCTACTACTCCATTTCTTTTGTTGCAAACTCAACTATCTAGCACAAGTTTCCTTCTCCTTGGGGCATTCTCTGGCAAAGTGCCCTGCTCCATTACAACTAAAACATATAGCTTCTGAAAAGTATCGAGGTTTCCTTTTTGGGCAACTGTTGAGGTAGTGCCCTGACTCCTTGCACCTATAACATGTGATATGACTCAGATCCTTCCTGGAATCCACTCTGCTTCTCTTTCTGGACTTTTCCATTCCAATCAGGGCTTCTATTTCCTGTGGGTCATACTCTATTTCCTCCGTCGGGAATTCTACTAGATCCCCATTCATACAATTCTGGGAGATGTGTCCTTCTTCTCCACATGAATAGCAAGACTTGGTGCAGGGTTTAATTGGTTCTTCTTTGGGTGTGTCCTCCACCTCTTCCTTCATCACAGGTTCTTCTAAACTTTCCATAAGGGCTCCTTTCATTGCTTCTTTCTTCTGTTGGATGGTTCTTTGTACCAAGGGGTAAATGTGACACTGAGCAGGGTAGTGGGTAGTCCCTTCACACAAGAAACAAGTAATCTGCCTAATTGGGCATTCTTCAACTGGGTGACTTCCTTCACAGTTAGGGCATTCATCCTTGTGTTCTTTATGGGTGTGTCCTATTTCTCCACAAATCTTGCATGCACAAGGTTTCTTCATATCCTTTCCATAAGGCTTCAACTTTTGGGACACAAGGTGAGATCTTTGCAAAGTCAACTTAAATTCTTTCCAAGTGGTTACTCCTTGCCATCCATTGATGGGTTGGTACATCCTCCACCAAGTAGCAGCACCTCTTTCAAAGCACTGAAGAGCATGCTGGGTCATATCATGTCCAACTATATGGTTATTCTCCATGTGATCCTCCATATTCTGAATCCATCGGTCTGTCTCCAACTGACTCATCGGTCCAGAAAGCTCATCTCCATTCATCCTCTATTGGGTCCAAGGGTTTGGGGTGAGATAAGAGAGATAAAGAGGGGATACACACAATGCAAACAAAAGTTTTGAAAAGGCAGATTTTATTGTGGCTGTCGGAAAACATCAAACAAATGAAAGCTCACAATCATCGCATCTAACGTAGGTATATAACAGGGGTTTGGTCTTCTAAAGGTCAACGTCGCCAAACTCTTCAAGTCTGGTTCCTGTCTTCGATGGCTTCTTTCGATCATGCTTGTCTTTCTCAAATCCTTTTGCCAGATCATCTCTGTTGATGCGAAGTCTCTCGTGACATCCTTTAATATTCTGTAGTTTCATTTCAACTTCTAGGTTTCAACATCCTTGGCATGAACCATGTCCTCTGTCCTTTAGTTCCTGACGAATCTCCGGTATCTCAAGGTTTTGCTCCTCTAGCTTGGCGACTTTCAGTTTCTGGGTCATGAGTTCCTCATGAAATACTTCCTTGTCAAAATACTGCTTCTTGTAGGTCAATCTTAACTTCTTGATGTAACACTCCAGATCCTGGTGATACACCAGCTAAGGTTAAAACTGCATCCTTAACTCAGCATGGTGACAATAGCATCAGCGGGCGATGACATCACGGATAACCGTGTTTCTGCTCTTGTCATTCCCATGAGCTATCATTCCCTAGTTGATATCTCTTGCCTTAGGGTTTTCTTTGACAAAACTTCGAGTTCTCATGCTCCTTGTTTCAGTCTTTCTCCAATACACCTTGATCTCGGGTATTGACAACTTCCATAATCTGTTAAGTTCCATCAGGGTAGCCTTCCTAGGTCATACAAATCTAGGGATTCTTCAGAGCCTTCAAATCCTACTTGTCTTCGATCTTCAACCGTTGTAGTTTCCATTATTCAGATGCACGGAAAATACTCTTCATTCCGAAGTGGTCTTAGTTGTCCGATATCTTGTACTTCTTGGAGTGGTCTCATCAGTCGAATCTTCGTGTGGTCAAAAGGGGAAAGGGGTATGGTCTTACAAAAGGGAATTTTTGAATAAGCTCAGAAGAGAAGAGAGGTAAACGATCTTTTTGAAAGGGAAAGTTGTAGAGAAAAATCTTTGCTATGGGCTTGCCAGTTTCTAGGGTCACGTCCTACAGTCAACATGTGCTCTGATACCATCTTGTAGCGACCCAACCCGAATGGATCAAGTCTCTGTGCTTAAGTGTCATCCCTGGATCGGTATGCTGACACACACAGTACTCGAGGATTTATAACAGAGGTAAATCACATGTATAAAGTAACGTAAATACTATTACCTCAATCCAAATAGTGGAAGTAACAAGGTTGTGGATTCCCATCAACACCAACGGCAAAGTTGAGTGTAGAAATCGTAACCCTAACGTATCACTTACTCGTCGTAAGAAATCCTGCAACATGAGACGTTGCAGCCACAGAGGGTCAGTACATTGAATGTACTGGCAAATTCACACCATAGAGAATGATAAACAATGGCTATCACTACATGCATATTTGGCTGGTGGAAAAGCTCTATGGTTATAGTTTTTGCGAAAAGCCAATTTTTCCCTACCGCAAAGGAATAAATTTTATTTAACTATCATGGTGGTTGTTGAAGATTGAGAATGGTTGACAGCATTCTCAATCCCAATTAAGTAACATCATTAAACCCAACAAAATTAATTTAAAGTAACATGATGAGATTCACATGATAATCCAAGTACTAGATACTCAAGATGTCCATAACCGGGGACACGGCTAACCATGATTAGTTTATACACTCTGCAGAGGTTTGCGCACTTTTCCCCACAAGACTCGATCGCCTCCGTTTTGGTTTCTCGCACTTCATGGTGTTTGAGAAGACGGATGACCGAGACATAGTCTTTCAGAAGCGCTAGCACCTTACGATCGGGTAGACCGTACCACCTACATCCCCTACATCTGCTAGTCTACCACTGTAAGAGTTCGCACGACTTAGTCAACTATGCTAGAGCCCATAATAGCTTGTGGTTGCACACGGAAGTTTCTAGTATGAATAGTCTCATGATCCCTTTGAGCCTGGGTGGCGGTCCATAAAAAAAACAGGCAATCCTGGTCTACCCCGGTGCCTAGACAGGCAATCCGGGAATACCCAGGTACCTCAATCCACCCAGATGTGTGTTTAAGTTTCCACCTTAGATAAACCATTGAATTAACAAAACTCACATCTGTCATGGATATCACTCACACAATCCACGTCTACTAGCATAGCATGGCATAATAGGCAAACATAGAAGTAACTCCCAAAGGTTTGATAATAAACAGGTAATAGGTACTACCTCAACTACTTCCCATCCCACAATTTAATTAGATCCTAATCATGCAATGTTTGAGGATGAAACTAATGCATAAAAACTGGGTATGAAAGGAATATGATCAAGGTGTGAACTTGCCTGCAATGTTGATGAAGATGATGCGCACTCAAAACTCTTGATAGTTCTACTCGTCACACTCCGGTCAATCTATCATAAGCAAGCAATAGTAACCACACATAAGCAATCACTCAAAATATCAGAAAGATCGAAGAAGACAATTCGGAAAACATCAAAACTAAGCAAATAACTCTTGCAACATAAAACAATTTTCTAATAGTACCAAAAATCTATGAATTTGGCCTTATCAGAAAGTTTAGGTCAAGAGCTTCGGTTTGCAAAAAGAATCAACTCAAACGGAGCTACGAAACTCAAGTTATGATCAAACAAAGTTTGAATTCAAATCTGATCTAATTCAAATTTTAAACTTTTCAAAAACATGTTTGAGTTGTTTTACTGGATAGAGGGGGTCATAACGAAGAAGTGAGCGTTGGTTTAGTTGGATTTGGATCAACGAGCGAAAAGTTGTGATCGTTTGAAGAACAGGGGCTAAACTGTAAAGAAAATCCTCACATATAGGTCCCTGGCCGAAATTAATAAGAAAAAGGAAAAATCTATCGAGCGAACACTCGCTACAGAAACATACAGAACGAAAATCGTTTGCTACCGAATCTAATCTGATGAACGTTCGCTAAGTAACTAAACTAAATATAAAAAAACAGGTTCTTAAACAAAACCGAAGAAAACCTAAACCTAAAAGAAAACCGGCGAACCGGGGACGGTTTTTTTATACCGGACCGGGAGAAACCGGCGGGTCGGGTGGTGGATCGGCCTGCGGGCGGTTCCAGCAACGACGGTGTTCCGGCGATCCCCGGCGACGGCGGGCAGCAACTCCGGCGACGGGACGGCGGCGCGGTGGCTCCGGCAGGGTGCGGCACTTGCGAGCGGGGCGGCAACGCAAGCGGCGGCGCAGGCGAGCAGTGGTGGCGGCGCCTGCAGCGCGGGGCGGCAACGCAAGCGGCGGCGCAGGCGAGCAGTGGCGGCGGCGCCTGCAGTGCGGGGCGGCGGCGAGATGCATCGGCGGCGGCATGATGCGGGACGGGCGGCGGCGTGGCAGGAAGGAGGAGCGGGCGGCGGATCCGGTGCATTTATAGGGGAGAAGGGGGAGGCGACGCCTTGGAGCAGGGGCAAGGGCGGCGTGGAGTCCGGCCATGGGACGGTGGCGGCGCGTACTGGCTCGGGAGTCCTTCCCGAGCTCAGGGACGACGAGGAGGTGGGCCGGGCCGCGGCCTGGCCTGGGAGCTGGGCCGGCCCAGTCGGCAATTAAAAAAAATATTTCCAGACAAACAAAATAATAAAAGCAAAGTAAATAAAAAAATTATATAGGCATATAATATATCAAAATTTTCAGAAAAAGATTGTCTACAACATGAACATTTTCCTAGCATTAAATAAACTTCACAAAAATTCTAATAATTCAAAGAGTGCTACTGGTCTAATAAAATCCAACAAAAATCAATTTAAAATACCAAATGATTTCAAATTATTTTTCTCCAATTTTCCATTGTAGGGAATCATGTTACCCTATTTTCCATGCATTTTATTTTTGGAGAAAAATAATTTGAATAAAACTCAAATAAATCCTAATTGAAAATAAATTCAAAAGAACTTTGAATTTAATTCTTTGAAACTCCCAACTCATATTTCATATAACTTGAAGAAGTCATTTTATCTTCTCTCATGAAAATCATTGAGTTGCATGAAGTTTATGAATTGAAATATTTTCAAATGAAATTCAAATGTTTTCAAAAACTAAATAAATGGAAGAAGTCATGTCATCTTCTCTCGGGGGTTTTGTATTTGAAAAGAATTTGAATTCATAGAGATCTAAATGCAAAAATGAAAGTTTGGGAAAGTCCTTTTATTCCCTCTCATTTAACTTTCAAAAAGTTTCAAATTCACTCACTTTCAGTCAATCAACAACAATCAAACAAATCTATATATTTATTATAACATTCCAAAATTTAGAATTTTGGGATGTTACACACCCTTTGAGAGGCAGACGACGACGAGCTCGAGGTGCTTCAGTCGTGGTAGAATAAGAGCGGGCACGTCATTAAGGGGCGGGAAATGGCAGTTCCTGAACTTGGCGACGCGCAGCATGGGCGCGAGGCGGAGTGCGTACGTTGGCAGCGACCGCATATGCCCATCATCAAAAGTGAGCTCCTCGAGCTGATCTAGGGTGGGGGAGTGGAACCAGTCATCAAGCTTGGCTCGTTCCATGCCGTTGGAACGGAACTAAGGCCTTTGGTTGGGCCAAGGTGACCGCCGAGGATTTTGGAGAACGCATCCAAGCTTTTGCGATAGCCATAGCAAAGCTCGTGGGTGTCGATGAGGTCGAGAGGGTAGGAGTTCCATAGGGGGCGCCACCATTGAGAAAGGAGGGTTGTCCGTGCCCCATGTTTGATTGAGAGGAGGGAGATGATGACTCTCAACATATCATCGGGGAGGCTACTGATTAAGTCTAGGCCTGCTGGAGTCGCTTGCGGTTCTAGCTCGCCCCGCCTCCGCTTGTTGGAAGCCCCGTGCTCCACCTCTGGAGTCTCCTTGTTAGTGGTGCTTTCTGATAGAAATGGGAGTACAACGAATATTTAGTTAAAACATGGCAATAGAAAAGTGTATTGGTAACTAGAAGTTATTAGGTAGGAATATAGTAAGATAAGGGAATAGCAATTGGTTGCTTAAAACTACACAATTCATTTGACATTTCTGGGTAAGTCAACATATGCAGATAGTTGAAAAGAAAACTTACTTCGAACAAAGTCTGGACGGATGATTTTGTCGGGGAAGTTAGCATATATCTCATGACCAGGCCCTTCTATGTGCAGTGCAATTTTAGTGCCAGCTTTCATTACATAAAACTTTGCAATTTCATTCCAAAAGCCAGTGCCAAAATAGGAGTCACCACGTTCATCAAGTCTTACAGTAGCAATGATTGTAAATCCATGGTTTGTGCGCAGTATGACATTCATGGAGCCTTGATGTATGTAAAGGGAAAAATTGTGCACTACATAATATGTTGCATAGCGAGGGATGTCCTGCAGAAAATGGTAGGGTTGTTAAAGAAAATATGGTAACATGCAAATATGGGCCCAAATTGAAAGAATTGTACAGCAGTTGAAATCGAAGGACAAAAGTCTATAATTAAACAAATAGGGTAAACATGATGTCATGGAAATATGAGAGTAATCAAAAGAACGATACATCATTAATTTGCCTAATATAGAAAGAAGAGGGGGGAAATCCCCTTTGACGTATATGGTGCATGTGGCACCTTTTATCCAAATGTAGCAATATTTAGAATGTGTTCAGGAAAGTAGGCCATGCCAACCGATTTAGGGTGAGAATGAACATACCGCGCGTCCTCAAGTTATCTGGTATAATGAGATGGAATCTCTGGCGGTGGTCGCCAAGTCCTGAAGTATCGGCGCACTATACATTCTATGAATGAAAGAAAACCCTCAAATTGGCTCAAATAAAAATGAATTCACGGCGATTTCCGCCGGGTGATTAAAGGAGGCAGATGAACTGGGATAAGAGATGTGATAATATCTCGTTAAATTAGTTACCTTGTCGTCCATGAGAAAGAACCCTCAGTACGGCAGATTCCCCAACCGAGCGGAGCTGGGTCGACCGCGAGCAGCGTCAAGGAAGTCGATGGCGATAGGCAGCGACAAGCGGAAGTGGCAAAATGCGGTGGGCTTTGCCGACAGCCTGGTGGCGGCGGCAGGTGTCGAGCTAAGTGTTTACCGCCACGATAGGCGGTGCCATGGCATAGACGCGGAGGAGCTTGTGCAGGTGTGAATGGGGAACGTACCGGAGGGGCCGAGGTGGGTGGCGGGCAGGGTGAGGGTTTTTGTGACGTGGGGATGGTGAGGGTTTTCTTTTTTCTTTTTTGAATTGGGTGGTGAGGGTTTTCTGTCCCACAAAGAATTTTGGGGGTGATGGTTTGCTAGAGCGAACCGTGTGTGATTGACGCAGCAGGCAAAATGATAGTCATTGCACACGGTTCCAATTTTGGGAACTGTGTGTGATTGACGTCCTACCTCCGTCCTGGTTTATTGGTCCCATGTTGTAATTTTTACCAAAATTTGGCGAAATATTTAACATACTCAGACATAGATAATAAGCGTACACGTACATAAGCATAGTTCAACCATAAGTACATAGTTCAACCGTCATTAAGCATACTCAAGCGTACATAGTTCGATCCATCCCACGTCTCATCTCACATGCGGCTGGCACAATCCTGAAGCTTCTCCAAGTACTCGGTGTATGCGCCATGCGCCACCCTGCGAGAATACTTATGCTTGAAGGAGCCAATGGCCCGTCCTATTGCATGCGCAAGAACACTTAGATACGCGTCATGAATCTTGTGGTTGCCAAATGGGCATCCATAGCAGTCGTTCCAAGTCCTAATACACCTGTTATGCATTCCCGTATAAAGCTTCCTCATGATTCGCCTCTTGTACCTCCTCTGGGCATCTTAATCCTTACTATCCACATCGTCAAACAACACCTATACATATAGTAAAACAAATTTGGCATCAAATCATTGATTACATGTCGTGAAGTAGGATCAGGAATTTATGGCTATTTATTTATACATATTGAGAGATTATGGTTCAGTTTTTAAGCACAGTTGTCTATGTACTGACCAATCTTGAAGAAAATAATGACACAAACATATGTAGGTCATTCAAAATCAATTGTCAAGTCCTGGCTAGGAATTATTAGCACAAACACTAACCCTAGTCGGATTACTAGCAGAAATCATTTGCACAGATGAAACAACTAATCACTTATCGCCTGTACCATTCAAACAATCAATACACTACACGGATCTAACGAAACTTACTCAGATTTCATGGATTGGGAGAACATAACCACAAGATTTCTATTCCAAAAAGGGGGAGGTAGGAGTAACCAAAGAAACCCTATGATCTATTTAACACATAAATGGGTATAGATGACTAACCAGCTGTCCGTCATCGTCGGAGTCATCGCCGGAGTGGTCGTCGGGGTCATCGCAGGAGTGGTCGTCGGAGTCGGTGTGGAACTCCACCTTCGACTGTGGAAGCTCGACGCCGTCGACGACGTCAGGGTGCAGCGATAACTCACTGGCAGTGACGACAACCTCTGTCTCCATCTCCACGCCGTGCTCCGGTGCTTTAGCAGGCCCGGCGTTGCCACTCCCTCCGATGGGGCGCTTCGGCGACATCCTCATACACTGACGGCTTTGAGGACTGAGAGTGGTGTCGAGGTTGCAAGCGGAGAGAGAGGATTGTGTGTGTGTTGCAAGGATGGGTGGTGCGGCCGCTCGGGCGCACCATTAATATGGAGTAGTGGGAGTTGTGGGAGAGAGGCGGACGGTGGTCAAACCAATGGCTCACCTCCCAGTGAGCCTGCACACCGGACTGGTGGCATGCCTACCAAAGTTTCACACAGCTACTCACACGCCTCCCGATGACACTACGCTGCGAGCATGATACGTCTCCAACGTATCTATAATTTTTGATTGCTCCATGCTATATTATCTACTGTTTTGGACATTATTGGGCTTTATTACCCACTTTTATATTATTTTTGGGACTAACCTATTAACCAGAGGCCCAACCCAGAATTGTTGTTTTTGCCTATTTTAGGGTTTCGAAGAAAAGGAATATCAAACGGAGTCCAAACGGAATGAAACCTTCGGGAACGTGATTTTCTCACCGAACATGATCTAGGAGACTTGGACCCTACGTCAAGAAATAAAGGAGGAGTCCATGAGGTAGGGGGGCGCGACTACCCCCCAGGCGCGCCCTCCACCCTCGTGGGCCCCCTGTTGCTCCACCGATGTACTCCTTCCTCCTATATATACCTACGTACCCCCAAACGATCAGATACGGAGCCAAACCCCTAATCCCACCTCTGTAACTTCCTATATCCACGAGATCCCATCTTGGGGCCTGTTCCGGAGCTCCGCCGGAGGGGGCATCCATCACGGAGGGCTTCTACATCAACACCATAGCCTCTCCGATGAAGTGTGAGTAGTTTACCTCAGACCTTCGGGTCCATAGTTATTAGCTAGATGGCTTCTTCTCTCTTTTGGGATCTCAATACAATGTTCTCCCCCTCTCTTGTGGAGATCTATTTGATGTAATCTTCTTTTTGCAGTGTGTTTGTTGAGACCGATGAATTGTGGGTTGATGATCAAGATTATCTATGAACAATATTTGAATCTTCTCTGAATTCTTTTATGTATGATTGGTTATCTTTGCAAGCCTCTTCGAATTATCAGTTTGGTTTGGCCTACTAGATTGATCTTTCTTACAATGGGAGAAGTGCTTAGCTTTGGGTTCAATCTTGCGGTGTCCTTTCCCAGTGACAGTAGGGGCAGCAAGGCACGTATTGTATTGTTGCCATCGAGGATAACAAGATGGGGTTTTCATCATATTTCATGAGTTTATCCCTCTACATCATGTCATCTTGCTTAAGGCATTACTCTGTTTTCATGAACTTAATACTCTAGATGCATGCTGGATAGCGGTCGATGAGTGGAGTAATAGTAGTAGATACAGGCAGGAGTCGGTCTACTTGTCTCGGACGTGATGCCTATATACATGATCATACCTAGATATTCTCATAACTATGCTCAATTTTGTCAATTGCTCAACAGTAATTCGTTCACCCATCGTAAAATACTTATGCTCTTGAGAGAAACCACTAGTGAAACCTATGGCCCCCGGGTCTATCTTCATCATATTAATCTTCCAATACTTAGTTATTTCCTTTGCTTTTATTTTACTTTGCATCTTTATCATAAAAATACCAAAAATATTATCTTATCATATCTATCAGATCTCACTCTCGTAAGTGACCGTGAAGGGATTGACAACCCCTTATCGTGTTGGTTGCGAGGAGTTATTTGCTTTGTGCGGGTACGAGGGACTCGCACGTAGCCTCCTACTGGATCGATACCTTGGTTCTCAAAAACTGAGGGAAATACTTATGCTACTTTGGTGCATCATCCTTTCCTCTTCAAGGAAATCCAAAGCAGTGCTCAAGAGGTAGCAAGAAGATTTCTGGCGCTGTTGCCGGGGAGTCTACGCAAAAGTCAACATACCAAGTACCCATCACAACCCTTATCTCCCGCATTACATTATTTGCCATTTGCCTCTCATTTTCGTCTCCCCCACTTCACCCTTACCGTTTTATTCGCCCTCTCTCTCTATCCTCCCTCTCTTTCTCTATTTGCCTCTTTTTGCCCGCTTGCTTTTTGTTTGCTTGTGTGTTGGATTGCTTGCTTGTCACGATGGCTCAAGATAACACTAAATTGTGTGACTTTACCAATACCAACAACAATGATTTTATTAGCACTCCGATTGCTCCTCTTACCGATGCTGAATCTTGTGAAATTAATGCTGCCTTGCTGAATCCTGTCATGAAAGATCCGTTTTCCGGCCTTCCTAGTGAAGATGCCGCTACCCATCTAAATAGCTTCGTTAATTTATGTGATATGCAAAAGAAGAAAGATGTGGATAATGATATTCTTAAATTGAAGCTATTTCCTTTTTCACTTAGAGATCGTTCTAAAGCTTGGTTTTCGTCTTCGCCTAAAAATAGTATTGATTCTTGGAACAAGTGCAAAGATGCTTTTATCTCTAAGTATTTTCCTCCCGCTAAGATCATCTCCTTTAGAAACGATATTATTAATTTTAAGCAACTTGATCATGAACATGTTGCACAAGCTTGGGAAAGGATGAAATTAATGATACACAATTGCCCTACTCATGGTTTGAATTTGTGGATAATTATGCAAACAATTTATGCCGGATTGAATTTTGCTTCTAGAAATCTTTTAGATTCGGCCGCGGGAGGCACTTTTATGGAAATCACTTTAGGAGAAGCTACTAAACTCCTAGATAATATTATGGTTAATTATTCTCAATGGCATACTGAAAGATCTACTAATAAAAAGGTGCATGCGATAGAAGAAATTAATGTTTTGAGTGGAAAGATGGATGGACTTATGAAATTATTTGCTAGTAAAAGTGTTTCTTCTAATCCTAATGATATTCCCTTGTCTACTTTTATTGAGAATAATAATGAATCTATGGATGTGAATTTTGTTGGTAGGAACAATTTTGGTAACAATGCGTATAGAGGAAAATTTAATCCTAGGCCTTATCCTAGTATTCCCTCTAATAATTATGGTAATTCCTACAACAATTTTTATGGAAATTATGATAAGATGCCCTCTGATTTTGAATCTAATATTAAAGAATTTATTACTTCGCAAAAGAATTTCAATGCTTTGATTGAAGAAAAATTGCTTAAGATTGATGAGTTGGCTAGGAACGTTGATAGAATTTCTCTTGATGTTGATTCTTTGAAACTTAGATCTATTCCTCCTAAGCATGATATCAATGAGTCTCGAAAATCCATGAGAATTTCCATTGATGAGTGCAAAGAAAGAACCACTAGAATGCGTGCTAAGAAAGATGCCTTTATAAGAGCGTGTTCTTCTAGTTCCTATGAAAATAAAGATGAAGATCTAAAAGTTATTGATGTGTCACCTATTAAATCTTTGTTTTGCAATATGAATCTTGATAATGATGGGACTGAATATTCGGAGTTTTTAGATCTTGATGCTAAATTTGATAAACGTGGGATTGAAGAAATTAAAACCCTAGATGTTGCTAAAACCCACTATTTTGAATTTCAAGGAATTTAATTATGAAAATTGCACTTTGATTGATTGTATTTCCTTGTTGCAATCCATGCTAAATTCTCCTCATTCTTATAGTCAAAATAAAGCGTTTACTAAACATATCGTTGATGCCTTGATAAAATCTTATGAAGAAAAACTTGAGTTGGAAGTTTCTATCCCTAGAAAACTTTATGATGAGTGGGAACCAACTATTAAAATTAAAATTAAAGATCATGAATGTTATGCTTTGTGTGAATTGGGTGCTAGTTTTTCCATGATTCCAAAGACTTTGTGTGATTTGTTAGGTTTCCGTGATTTTGATGATTGCTCTTTAAACTTGCACCTTGCGGATTCCACTATTAAGAAACCTATGGGAAGAATTAATGATGTTCTTATTGTCGCAAATAGGAATTTTATGCACGTAGATTTTATTGTTCTTGACATTGATTGCAATCCTTCATGTCCTATTATTCTTGGTAGACCTTTCCTTAGAACGATTGGTGCAATTATTGATATGAAGGAAGAAATATTAGATTCCAATTTCCGTTAAGGAAAGGAATGGAACACTTTCCTAGAAAGAAAATTAAATTACCTTATGAATCTATCATGAGAGCCACTTATGGATTGCCTACCAAAGATGGCAATACCTAGATCTATCCTTGCTTTTTATGCCTAGCTAGGGGCGTTAAACGATAGCGCTTGCTGGGAGGCAACCCAATTTTATTTTTATTCCTTGCTTTTTGCTCCTGTTTAGTAATAAATAATTTACGTAGCCTCTGTTTTGGTTGTTCTTTTGTGTGTTTAATTACTGTTTGTGCCAAGTAGAACCGTTGGGAAGATTTGGGGAAAGTCTTGATATCTTGCTGTAAAAAACAGAAACTTTAGCGCTCACGAGAACTGCTGCCATTTTTATTTGGAAAGTTAAATTTAGTTAATTATTTTTGAAGAAGATTTAGAGATAAATTCCTCACGTCCAGCAATTTATTTTAGAATTTTTGGGGTTCCAGATCTTGTGCTAGCTACAGATTACTACAGATTGTTCTGTTTTTGACAGATTCTGTTTTTCGTGTGTTGTTTGCTTATTTTAATGAATCTATGGCTAATAAAATAGTTTATAAACCATATAGAAGTTGGAATACAGTAGGTTTAACACCAATATAAATAAAGAATGAGTTCATTACAGTACCTTGAAGTGGTCTTTTGTTTTCTTTCGCTAACGGAGCTCACGAGATTTTCTAGTTTAAGTTTTGTGTTGTGAAGTTTTCAAGTTTTGGGTAAAGATTTGATGGACTATGGAACAAGGAGTGGCAAGAGCCTAAGCTTGGGGATGCCCAAGGCACCCCCAACATAATCTAAGGACACCTAAAAGCCAAAGCTTGGGGATGCCCCGGAAGGCGCCCCCTCTTTCGTCTACTTCTATCGGTAACTTTACTTGGAGCTATATTTTTATTCACCACATGATATGTGTTTTGCTTGGAGCGTCTTGTATGATTTGATTATTTATTTGTTAAGTTACCACAATCATCCTTGCTGTACACACCTTTTGAGAGAGCCATACATGATTTGGAATTTGTTAGAATACTCTATGTGCTTCGCTTATATCATTTGAGTTATATAGTTTTGCTCTAGTACTTCACTTATATCTTTTAGAGCACGGTGGTGGAATTGTTTTATAGAAACTATTGATCTCTCATGCTTCAATTAGATTATTTTGAGAGTCTTAAATAGCATGGTAATTTGCTTAAATAATCCTAATATGCTTGGTATTCAAGAATAGTAAAAACTTTCTTATGAGTGTGTTGAATGCTATGAGAAGTTTGATGCTTGATAAATGTTTTGAGATATAAAGATGGTGATATTAAAGTTGTGCTAGTTGAGTAGTTGTGAATTTGAGAAATACTTGTGTTAAAGTTTGTGATTCCCGTAGCATGCACGTATGGTGAACCACTATGTGATGAAGTCAGAGCATGATTTATTTTCTGATTGTCTTCCTTATGAGTGGCGGTCGGGGATGAGCGATGGTCTTTTCCTACGAATCTATCCCCCTAGGAGCATGCGTGTAATACTTTGCTTTGATAACTTGTAGATTTTTGCAATAAGTACATGAGTTCTTTATGGCTAATGTTGAGTCCATGGATTATACGCACTTTTCTTCCTTCCACCATTGCTAGCCTCTCTAAAATACCACTCACCTTTCGCCAGTATCATACACCCACCATATACCTTCCTCAAAACAGCCACCATACCTACCTATTATGGCATTTCCATAGCCATTCCGAGATATATTGCCATGCAACTTTCCACCGTTCCATTTATTATGACACACTCCATCATTGTCATATTGCTTAGCATGATCATCTAGTGACATCATATTTGTGGCAAAGCCACCATTCATAATTATTTCATACATGTCACTCTTGATTCATTGTATATCCCGGTACACCGCCGGAGGCATTCATATAGAGTCATATTTTGTTCTAAGTATCGAGTTGTAATTGTTGAGTTGTAAGAAAATAAAAGTGTGATGATCATCATTATTAGAGCATTGTCCCTGTCGGTGGGAACGACACCTATGGGATCACAAGAATCCCTACTACGGTTGCGGGGCGCGGGGTCGTGAGAAGAGCGGATCAAACAGATAGCACACGGTTCGTTTATCCAGGTTCGGGCCGTGAGGATGCATAAAACCCTACTCCTTCTTTGGAGGATTGTATATCTGTGTTCTTGAGCTAGCTATGGGGTGTGAGGAGCTCCAAAAAGCCGAATCCTCCTCCTGGTCGCCTCGGGCCTCCTTTTATAGGAAAGGGGTTGCCATAGTGGCACACAGGAGGTGGAAAGGGCACAGTGATGTGAGGTTATCCCTCGCATTACATGACAAGGCGCATTTAATGCGTCTTACCTAGGTGTCCTTGCTTTATCGGGGACGGGGGAGAGCCCTGTCTCGTCCGTCGCCGCTTCCACTCGTGTCGACACGCGCCCTGGCCAGCGGTGCCCGCGGTGCCATGTAGGCAGGCAGGCAGCTGAGGTGGCGCAGTGGTGGGTCTCCACGAATATTCGCGTGCCACCACGCAGGTGCCTGCCCAGCTGGTTGGGTCGGCAGCTGCATGCGAACGACGGTGGAAGGTTTGACTGGCGTGGGCCTGATGGTGGCCCTATGGGTGTTCTTGGCAAGGGCCTTGCCGGGGCCCCGGCAAGGGTCTTGCCGTGGTGCCTGCTGTCATCCCCGGCAAGGCTCTTGCCGGGGGCCTTGTGGTCCTCCTTGGCTGGGATCCCGCCAAGGATCATCATCTTCTAAAGGGTGTATATGATCTTGAATGTCTTCACAAAGATCTGCATGCCACCACGGGGATGTCTCCCGAATCCTTGCCCCATGGGGGCAGTGGACACAAGGGTGACTCACTCCGTAGGTGTGGGGCGAGCTGCCACGACAAGGGTCTTGCCGGGGTTGTTAAAACCGCCTCCCGGCAAGGATCTTGCCGGGGGGGTCCGCTTCGTCCCCTTTGCTCTTTGTGGTCTTGGTCTTGGCGTCGTTCTGCTTCTCCTGAGCTTCGGCCTTACCTTGGCTCACCTCCCTTGCCTTGCTCAGTGTGGTGGTGCCCGTGGCTCAGACTGCCTGTGCACAGTTATAGGGGTACAAAAAGTATACCCCTCTTTTTGTACACCGACAGGAGCCCCCGGGCCTGGGCCACACGTAAGCGCAATCGCGTCGTTGGGCTAGGCCCAAAAACG
The DNA here is from genome assembly GCF_002162155.2 of Triticum dicoccoides. Taxonomy (NCBI): domain Eukaryota; kingdom Viridiplantae; phylum Streptophyta; class Magnoliopsida; order Poales; family Poaceae; genus Triticum; species Triticum dicoccoides. The sequence goes on from NC_041388.1 coordinate 26,197,727, forward strand.
GTGCGCGGGCAGGCGGGGCGGTTTTTACCGCGGTAAGTCTCTTCGCGTGCTGTGCTTCCCACGCTTCCCGCATGTGGCGCGGCGTGGGGAGGTGTGTGTGACGTGGGAGGCATGCGTGGGTTTGCTTCCCGCGGGCATGCGTCACATCATGGTTAATGTGAAAGGAGGCGGCCCGCGTTTTTCCCCCATAAGAAGGAATAACCGTGGGCACACTGCTCACTTTCTCCTCTTCCCTCATGCCTTTTCCAATCTCAGAGCCGCTATTCCCTCTCTTCCTTCCTTCCTAAGCTTCCGCTGTTGTCCGCCACCGCTGCTTTGCCACTCCCTTTTCTCAACCCTCTAGACTTCTCGGCCGCCATGGCGCCCAAATTCGCCAAGGGCAAGGGGGTGGCTAAGGGCTCTAGGACCGTGGAGCCGCCGGAGAGCGCGTTGTTGGGGGACAAGACGAAGTACGCCTTCTTCTTCCCCTCGACGGTTGATGTTCATGAGCTCTGGGCCTCCTTCAAGCCCCTATGGGGAGTGAATACGGGGGGAGAGGATTCGGGACACCCGGCAACGCGCGTCATTCCTGCTGTTTGCGCCGACCCTGCTCCAAATCGGTATCCCTTTTTCGTCGATTATCTTTCTTGCGGGTTATGCCCTCCTTTCTCCGATTTCTTCTGCGACATTATGCGCACCTTCGGCTTTCGCCTCTTGGATTTTACTCCGAATGCGATGGCGTGCATGGCTTTCTTCGCGCATCTTTGCGAAGGCTTTGCCAGGGTGCAGCCCAACACGGCGCTCTTCCGCCATTATTTCTATCCTCAAATCCAACCGGGAGGTGCCGTCTCTGGTTGCGTCACCTGGATCCCAAGATCTAAGGATGCGTACCCGGACGGTGCCGTGAAGGAGGTGGGAAGAATGGCGTGACCGGTGGTGCTGGATTGAAGACGAAGACCCGCCGGAATTTTGCAAGGTCCACCGTATGCCGCCGGTCCGCGGCAGCGATTGGGGTGATGTCGACGCCACCGACGGGAGGCTTACTGTCGCCACCACCAGGATTCTTCGGCGGACCCGGGCTGGGCTCACCCTTGAGATGATTGGGGCGGACTTAATTCGCCGCCGGATCGCCCCGTTGCACAACAAGGGGAGGCCAGCCTGGCTTTTCACGAATCCGGCTGACATTATGCGGTTCCGCCCTGGCCTCGACCACAACTTCACAGTGATGGCACATGCCCACTTATGCCAGCGGCTCTTTCAGCTGGATGTGGGTTGCGACGGCGAAGTTGAGCGGACCGGCAAGGCCGCGAGGGTTGCCGTAAAGGTCGGCAAGGCCGTCAAGGGGCCGTTCTTCAAGTTGCCAGCGGGGGTGGTCCCGTTGTGCAATAATTCACGCCGGTCCGAGATCATCGCCATGATGCCAGACTGCAATGTGCACGGCCCCGTCCCGAGCTGGAGGGAGCCGTCGAACGCAGATGTGCAGCAATTCTTCGACACCTTGATTGAGGTGTACGTCAATGCTGACACCGAGCGGTGGCTTGTCATGGACACCACCCAGGCAGAGCTGGACTACATCGCCATCAGGGCGAGGGAGGCACAGCTTGCCATGGAGGCCGGCAGCGCCGGGGGCGTGGAGGACAAGGCCGCAACGGCCGCAGAGGAGGAGCAATTCACCCTGTGGGCGGCGGCCACCGAGGAGGCCAGCAGCGCCGACACCGGAGCTCCGCTTGTCGAGGACGCGGCCGACGAGTCGTCGAGGAGGAGGGCGTGGCGGCGGGCTCGACGCCAACCAGGGGAAGAGGGCGAGTCCTGTGGCGGTCTGGCTCCGGTGAGCCGGTCCGGCCCGGCAGGGCTACGCGGCCTCAATTGACCCTGGAGGGGTCCGGGCGCCACACGAGGGCCACGGCAGCGAAGAGGCTGATGAAGGCCGCCGAGAAGAAGAAGGCGACAACCCCTTCTTCATCCGGGCGCGCACAAACCCCGCCGCCTCCTCCAGCAGGCGTCGACTCAGATGATGATGTGGAGTTCCCTTTTGATCTCGGGCCTCTCAGCCTGGAGAGGAAAAGGAAACTGGTGGAAGAGGAGGAGACGGATGATGAGTAAGTTCTCTGTTCCTTACTGTCATTTCCATTTCCTCGAATTGGGTTGCTTTTCTTGATCCATTTTTGCTTCTGTAGGGAGGCAGAGACGTTGGCCCAGAGGATGAAGAGGGCGAGGACCTGGGCGAGCAGCCAGCCCCCAGATGGGGCTTCAAAGACACCACTGGTGGTGCTGAGCAGCCCGGACAGCAGCCCCCGGCGCAGCCCCCAGCGTAAGTTTGTCACCCTCTTCTTACTCGACATGTGGTAGGCGCTCGATGCTATGATACTGACCTTGCCGGGTTTGCAGGAGGGGAGCGGCAGCAGGAGTAGCCACAGAGGGCTACTCCTAACAGACCACCCCCATCGACTACGCCACCGCGGGGGGCGTCCCTAGCAAGGGCATCAGGCACGGAGCCCACACACATGGAGGAAGAGGGGAACTTGGGGCGCTGGTGGCTCTGCCACGGCGCCAAATGCTGGCGGAGAGGGGACTTCTGCTTCACAGCCTGGCACTGGTGACTCGCCTGTCCTTCGTCTCTGTTTTTCCCTTATTCTTTTCTTAGCTTCATTGCTCCCGTTGCTGCCCAGGACCTCCTTCAACAGACATGGAGGACGTGGACACTGTTGTCGGGATATTGCTGAGGAGGCCACGGCAGAGGCCAGCAGGATTGCCGCCGAGGAGGCCGCCAAAGACGCTGACAAGGCTGTCACCGACGAAGCCGCCAAGGGTGCCGCCGGGGACGCCGCTGCGGGGGCTGCCAAGGCGACCGGTGAAGCTTCTGCCGAGGGCGCCAGCGGTGGACCTGCCGGTGAGGCCGGCAAGGCCTCCGCCGAGGAAGAGGTGGTGGGTGACCAGCCTCCCTCCTCCTCAACCTCGGTCCCCGGCAGATATCTAAAGGTGGGCGACGATCTCTTTGTCCACCTCCCAGGGGCGTCAAGCCGGGCGCCCGCCGAAGGGGAAGTTTTTGACGGCGAGGTGCTTGCCGCCACCGGGCTCGAGGTGGTTGATGAGCTGGGCGTTGGTGACGACGGTTCTCCAGAAGAGCAGCTTTTCCGTGCCATGGGGGCCAATTTCCGGAAGCTCCAAGTGCTCTACCGTGCTCGCCTGGACAAGGTTAAGTCCAGGATGGCAACGGTGGACAACGCGGAGGTGGACTTCAAGGCGCGCGTTGCCGAGACGTAGACCTGGTTCCACCAGACTCGCGAGGAGCAGAGGGCCTTTCAGGAGAAATTGGCCGAGCGCGATGTGGAGCTCACCATGAAGATGGCCGACATCAAGAAGGACCAGGAAAAGGCGGCGAACTTGGCTGCCGCGGCCGAGGCCGCCTGGAACCAGCATCAAGCCACCTTGGATTCCCAGGAAGAGGACCTGTCTGCGCATGAAGCGAAGCTTGCCGCAATGCTTCGCGGCAAGGATGAGGAGCTTGAGGCCCTTGTTGCACAGCGGACTCGCGAGCTGGAGGAGAGGCACAAAGAGGCACTCGATGCCCAAGCTCTGGCCCATGCCGGCAAGGTGAAGGAGCTGGAAGCAGAGCGGGACGAGCTGAAGGAGCAGGCCCTCAAGCTGTCCGGCGAGAAGAGCATGCTCAACCGCGCCTTGGTGGAGGCGCAAGGAGCAGTCATCAGCTGGACTGGGGAGCTCTCCGACGCACAGAACCCCATCAGAGACCTCAAGCTGAAGCTAGAGGATCTCGAGAAGATGTTGTCGGAGAGCAGGGCTCGGGAGGAGACCTTGACCAGGAGCCTCGAGGAGGAGAAGCAGATGCGGGCGAACAAGGCCGCCTCCCACCAGGAATATGTGGCGGGTGAGAACAGGTGGATCAGCCATCTGGAGGTCGTCGCCGGCAGGGTTACCTTGCAATTGGCCACCATGGGGCTGCCAAACGTGAGGTATGCCCCCGAGCGCAGCGGGACCGTCAACGCCAAGCTGACCCAGTTCTTCGAGGGCGTCTTCGGAGCCTTGGCCTATCTTCACTCCAACAGGACGGCCACGCTGGCCGAGGAGGCCCGGCGACTTTGCTGGAGGGTTGTGACCAAGGTCCTAACCAAGATGGCGTACTGGAATCCCGATCTTGACTTTGCGGCTGCGATGAAGAGCTTGCCGGATGGTGCTGACCTCACGGTGCTCAAGGAGAGCATCAAGCCCATCACCGACTGCATCGACGAAATCAAGAGGGTGGAAGGCCAGCGCCGGGATTAGGCATCCCGTTCTTGTTCGCCGCTGCGGGTTCCCGACCAAGACAAATTTTATCTTTAGTTAGAACCGCAGCTATGATGTGATGTAATATAACTTTGAAGTACTTTTAATTTCATGCATGTTATTTCCCTGTTCAATTCCTCTTTGTATGCGCGCCCTACGCCAATTGGGTAGGCTCGCCGGCGCGGAAGCCCCGAGCGGCGTTTTGGGGACGGATCCCCATGGGCCTGCTGGGTACACGTGCTGCCAGACAAGCCACCTTTCTGTTCCGAACGCGGCCGCTCGAACTGTCGAGCTTGACTCGAGTCAGAATCGAGAGCGTTGTTGGTCGCGGAAGGTTACTCTGCCATTCTCGACGCAGCCGCTTGAGCTGTTGAGCGGACTCGGGGAAAGGGCGTTGCCGATCGTGGGAGAGCCCCCTGGCGTGCAGGTTTCCCATACAAAGGCGTGACATCTCCGGGGGGGGGGGGTAACCTCATATAAAAAGGATAGAACAAATAAGGGTTCAGTGCAACTTAGCTTCTGTTTGTAGTCACTCGAGCGCTAATCTTCCGGCCTCTGTCCTTCTCCAAGAGCCACGAAGACCAAGGAGTGCTGAGCTGATTGCTAGAGCTGATTCTCACAACTGCGCCCCCTACCTGGCACGCCAAAGATGTCGGTAGGAATGACACCTATGGGATCACAAGAATCCCTACTACGGTTGCGGGGCGCGGGGTCGTGAGAAGAGCGGATCAAACACATAGCACACGGTTCGTTTATCCAGGTTCGGGCCGCGAGGATGCGTAAAACCCTACTCCTGCTTTGGTGGATTGTATATCTGTGTTCTTGAGCTAGCTATGGGGCGTGAGGAGCTCCAAAAAGCCAAATCCTCCTCCTGGTCGCCTCGGGCCTCCTTTTATAGGAAAGGGGTTGCCACAGTGGCACACATGAGGTGGAAAGGGCACAGTGATGTGAGGTTATCCCTCGCATTACATGACAAGGCGCATGTAATGCGTCTTGCCCAGGTGTCCTTGCTTTATCGGGGACGGGGGAGAGCCCTGTCTCGTCCGTCGCCGCTTCCTCTCATGTCGACACGCGCCCTGGCCAACGGTGCCCGCGGTGCCATGTAGGCAGGCAGGCAGCTGAGGTGGCGCAGTGGTGGGTCTCCATGAATATCCGCATGCCGCCACGTAGGTGCCTGCCCAGCTGGTTGGGTCGGCAGCTGCATGCGAACGGCGGTGGAAGGTTTGACTGGCGTGGGCCTGATGGTGGCCCTACGGGTGTTCTTGGCAAGGGCCTTGCCGGGGCCCCGGCAAGGGTCTTGCTGTGGCGCCTACTGTCATCCCCGGCAAGGCTCTTTCCGGGGGCCTTGTGGTCCTCCTTGGCTGGGATCCCGCCAAGGATCTTCATCTTCTAAAGGGTGTATCTGATCTTGAATGTGTTCACAAAGATCTTCATGCCACCACGGGGATGTCTCCCGAATTCTTGCCCCAGGGGGCAGTGGACTCAAGGGTGACTCACTCCGTAGGTGTGGGCCGAGCTGCCACGACAAGGGTCTTGCCGGGTTTGTTAAAACCGCCTCCCGGCAAGGATCTTGCCGGGGGGTCCACTTCGTCCCCTTTGCTCTTCGTGGTCTTGGTCTTGGCGTCGTTCTGCTTCTCCTGAGCTTCGGCCTTACCTTGGCTCACCTCCCTTGCCTTGCTCAGTGTGGTGGTGCCCGTGGCTCAGACTGCCCGTGCACAGTTATAGGGGTACAAAAAGTGTACCCCTCTTTTTGTACACCGACAGTCCCCGTGAGGAAAGGATGATGGAGACTATGATTCCCCCACAAGTCGGGATGAGACTCCGGACGAAAAAAAGAGGCCATAAAAAGAGAAAAGGCCCAAATAAAAAATGAGAGAAAAAGAGAGAAGGGATAATGTTACTATCCTTTACCACACTTGTGCTTCAAAGTAGCACCATGATATTCGTATTAGAGAGTCTCTCATTTCGTCACTTTCATATACTAGTGGGAATTTATCATTATAGAACTTGGCTTGTATATTCCAATGATAGGCTTCCTCAAAATGCCCTAGGTCTTCATGAGCAAGAAAGTTGGATGCACACCCACTTAGTTTCTTTTGTTGAGCTTTCAGCTCTAGTGCATCCGTTGCATGGCAATCCCTACTCACTCACATTGATATCTATTGATGGGCATATCCATAGCTCGTTGATACGCCTAGTTGATGTGAGACTATCTTCTCCCTTTTTGTCTTCTCCACAACCACCATTCTATTCCACTTATAGTGCTATATCCATGGCTCACGCTCATGTATTGTGTGAAGATTGAAATAGTTTGAGAATGTCAAAAGTATGAAGCAATTGCTTGGCTTGCCATCGGGGTTGTGCATGATTTAAATACTTTGTGTGATGAAGATAGAGCATAGCCAGACTATATGATTTTGTAGGGATAACTTTCTTTGGCCATGTTATTTTGAGAAGACATGATTGCTTTGTTCGTATGCTTGAAGTATTATTATTTTTATGTCAATATTAAACTTTTATCTTGAATCTTTAGGATCTGAATATTCATACCACAATTAAGAATAATTACATTAAAATTATGCCAAGTAGCACTCCGCATCAAAAATTCTGTTTTTATCATTTACCTACTCGAGGACGAGCAGGAATTAAGCTTGGGGATGCTTGATACGTCTGCAACATATCTATAATTTTTTATTGCTCCATGCTATATTATCTTCTGTTTTGGACATTATTGGGCTTTATTATCCACTTTTATATTATTTTTGGGACTAACCTATTAACCGGAGGCCCAGCCCAGAATTGTTGTTTTTGCCTATTTTAGGGTTTCGAAGAAAAGGAATATCAGATGGAGTCCAAACGGAATGAAACCTCCGGGAACGTGATTTTCTCACCGAACATGATCTAGGAGACTTGGACCATACGTCAAGAAATAAAGGACGAGGCCACGAGGTAGGGGGCGCGCCTACCCCCCCAGGCGCGCCCTCCATCCTCGTGGGCCCCCCTGTTGCTCCACCGACGTACTCCTTCCTTCTATATATACCTACGTACCCCCAAAAGATCAGATACGGAGCCAAAATCCTAATTCCACCGCCGTAACTTCCTGTATCCACGAGATCCCATCTTGGGGCCTGTTTCGGAGCTCCGTCGGAGGGGGCATCCATCACGGAGGGTTTCGACATCAACACCATAGTCTCTCTGATGAAGTGTGAGTAGTTTACCTCAGACCTTCGGGTCCATAGTTATTAGCTAGATGGCTTCTTCTCTCTTTTTGGATCTCAATACAATGTTCTCCCCTCTCTTGTGCAAATCTATTCGATGTAATCTTCTTTTTGCGTGTGTTTGTTGAGACCGATGAATTGTGGGTTTATGATCAAGACTATCTATGAACAATATTTGAATCTTCTCTGAATTCTTTTATGTATGATTGGTTATCTTTGCAAGTCTCTTTGAATTATCAGTTTGGTTTGGCCTACTAGATTGATCTTTCTTGCAATGGGAGAAGTGCTTAGCTTTGGGTTCAATCTTGCGGTGTCCTTTCCCAGTGACAGTAGGGGCAGCAAGGCACGTATTGTATTGTTGCCATCGAGAATAACAAGATGGGGTTTTCATCATATTGCATGAGTTTATCCCTCTACATCATGTCATCTTGCTTAAGGCGTTACTCTGTTTTCATGAACTTAATACTCTAGATGCATGTTGGATAGCAGTCGATGAGTGGAGTAATAGTAGTAGATGCAGGCAGGAGTCGGTCTACTTGTCTCGGACATGATGCCTATATACATGATCATACCTAGATATTCTCATAACTATGCTCAATTTTGTCAATTGCTCAACAGTAATTCGTTCACCCACCGTAAAATACTTATGCTCTTGAGAGAAGCCACTAGTGAAACCTATGGCCCCCGGGTCTATCTTCATCATATTAATCTTCCAATACTTAGTTATTTCCTTTGCTTTTTACTTTGCTTTTATTTTACTTTGCATCTTTATCATAAAAATCCCAAAAATATTATCTTATCATATCTATCAGATCTCACTCTCGTAAGTGACCATGAAGGGATTGACAACCCCCTATCGCATTGGTTGCGAGGAGTTATTTGCTTTGTGCAGGTACGAGGGACTCGCGCATAGCCTCCTACTGGATTGATACCTTGGTTTTCAAAAACTGAGGAAAATACTTATGCTACTTTGATGCATCATCCTTTCCTCTTCAAGGAAATCCAACGCAGTGTTCAAGAGGTAGCAGAGCACGCCTCCGTCAATTCACACACCTGCATGCACACCTCCCCGTCTGCCTGCACGACGGACTGCTCGCATGCATGCCGTCAACTCACGCCTGCTCGCACGCCACACGGGTCGCGCGGCGGCACGTATATTGTTTTTCTATTTGAATGATTAATGCTGCCGCTTTATTGCTTAACTGATGCATGGCATGTATCCATTGTTGGTCTAATGCTCACGGTTCAAATAAATAATCCATTTGGGATATTGGTTCCCAATTATTAATAATCTCCCATCTGTAATTAGATAAAGATTACATCAAAACTGGTCTCAAATTTGAAAAAAAAAGTACAATGCCACTTTGTATTGGTGTCCATATGACAACACGATAAGTTTCATGAACTTCAAATAAGTTTTGGATGTACTAGAATTTAAAAATCAAGATTCTCAATGTTTGAAATTTGTAGCACGGGGAGTAAACATGCACCCAGTGAGACACATGTGTTTTTGCAATCCATTTAGGTGCACTGTCACGTGTGCATATAGCTCAAATTTGATTTTTGCACATTATACCCATAGAAAATCAACCAATCAATGTACTAAAATGTCTTAATGATCTCTGTGAATTTTTTCAAATTAAAACATCCCTCCTTTGGTAACATGTATGTTCATCACGGGATAATTAATTTAACATGCATCGTAGTTGCGGTGGATTCGCGGTGTGTGTCGGTGTGTGCATTTGGGGGTGGCGGGTGGCTCGCAGTACACTACGAGTTGTGAGCCACCGTGTGGGTTGGCCGTTTTGTTAGGTAGGCTGGTGCCACATCAGAGTCATGAAGTCGTTATTTAAAACATTACACAACCCTTTCATACATAAATGTTTTGGCCACATGCAGTCGATGGTTGTCCTACACGACACTCTATACTCGCGTGTGACGCTTTCTATGGGCCCGCGAGGTCGTCGTCCATCACTTTGACAAACAGTCGGCAGTGAGGTTAATTTGACCAGCAAGGTATAAACTTTTTTGTTTGTGTTATGGTGGTATATGGTACGCATCGGAGAGGTGGGAGGGGACTAGCATATATACTATATGTATGCGTCCATGAACAAGTACACCTCACTCAGTGTCGGGACTTTTTGGTTGCCGAGGCACGTGCCACATCAAAATTATGAAATTGGTTATTCAAACATCACACAACACCTTTTTGGGCCACATGCATATATATCCTAGCTAGGACACTCACGTGTGACGCTTCCATCTATGGGTCCACGAGGCCATCGTCGATGCATGCATGCATGCATCACTTTGACCTACATCGGGAGAGGTTAATTAATTTCACCATCGATGAGGATTCTTTTGTGTTGTACATATATTACAGCAGGAGCATATAGTATGCGATGAAGAGGGCGGAAGGGGACCATCATATGTAGTACGCTTGATATGAACCTCGCTCTGTGTTGGTCCATGGTTTTCGGTTTTGAGGCATGCGACACATCAAAGTTATGCATTTTGGGTATTCAACATATATATGTTTGTGTTGACACCAGATTTTGGCACGGCCAAGAACTTAATTAAGATGGCCTCAAATGGAGAAGTGCTCAAAGTGAGAAAGTTCTGTATCATCAAAAGAAAAAACTTTGATATTTGGGCCATAGTCATCCGGTCTCATCTCTAAGGCCGAAGTTGTGTTCGAAGTGCTCAGATTTTGTATTCAGAACACTATTCGGCCGATTACGCCCCCAAGATGGCCTCATATGGGAAAGGTTTCTACACGGATTGTCTTCGTCTCGTCGAAACGATCAATTTTGATATAAAGAACGTCTAAATCGGAGTTTGTATGCAAAAGTTAAGGCCAAAACTATAAGCTACATAAGTCTGCCCCGGAAGTTCCACGCAAAACTTCCGGGGAGGTTCCGGGCTAAACCGAAAGTTTGCACGCGGTGCGCCCCGAAAACTGGAATTTTAACATTGTTTGCAGATTTGCAGGGCTGATTTCAACATCAAGATGACCTTGGATGAAAAAGTGATCAACTGAAGAGTTTTTCTCCATTGAAAGATCTGCAACTTTGCTTTTGGGACCATCGTCATCCAAAGTAGTATGCGACCTGCAGATTCAGTGCAAGAGGGCTACTTGATATAATTTCAGCCCGGAAGTTCCGGGCCAGACCGGAAGTTCCAGCCCTCGTAGTCCGAGTTAGGGTAACTTTTGATGATTTGGACGTGATTTCAGTCCTTTTCTTGTACGAGAAGTCTAGCCGCCTCATATATATGTAAGGGGTGACGGCCGATTGAACAACACACAATCGAACAATCAATCTACTTTTTACCCTAGTTTTACATCTCCCTCTTGTTCTTTCTCCCTCGTTCTTCGTTCGTTCTTCGTTGAAGGGCAGCGAACCTCGAGGCCCTAGGGGTGATCAGGTTGACCTAGGGCAGCCCAAAGCCGCTGCGCGCCCTGACGGGGTCCCTCCTGGGCGTGTGGGGTTTCGGGTCCTCAAAAGCGCCTGCCGGATTGTCTTCCGTACCGCGCTTCCGGCGGGTCTCCTTCGACGCGAGCTGCGGTGCATCATCCCCAGCGTCGAGGGTACATGGTGACGTGTTCGTGTGCGAACACACTTTTTGGCGACTCCGCTGGGGACGAAGCTTTGAACGGTCTCCAGGCCGTTCTTGCTACGAAGAGATCGTCATTTAGGGTTTGCAATCTACAAAGGTAACATGAATACCCAATTCACTTATGTAGATGCAAATAATGCATATGTTGTTGCTAGATCGTTTAATGAGCATAATGTATCGGCTAGCCCTAGCTTTATCAATCATGCATCTAATTATGTGCAAGAGCCAATGCAACAAAATATCCATGCTTCTACCTCATATAATTTTAGCAACATGGAACATATGTATACGAACTCCCATGCATCAGCAGCCCCACAAATCCATATGCTGATGAACAACATGATGAGTTCTGTTAATCAAGTTGAAACACTTCACATATGAACTTCTGATAGTATTGAACAAAGTGTTTCACCTTTTTATTCATCGGCAACTAGCTTGAAATATGTTAATCAAAACATGCCGGTGGATACGGGAATTGGCCGTGCTACTACTAGTTATCTGGCCAATTACCCTTAATCATCATATGCTACACCTCATGCTACTAATTGTTTGGCACCATATGCAACTATGGGTATCATAATTCGGCTTTGCACCTTCACGCTAATAGCCGAATAAGTGAAAATTCTATAGGATCACATGTGTCTTCACCTAGTATCGTAGCATACAATGTTTCCCCTGCAAAATTACAGAATTTTGGTGACATCTCGTTACCAAAAGAGTCTAAAAGTGTCAGGAGCAATTCTATCTAGATTGGGTCATTAAGAAAAATCTTACGTCTTTTTGGGACGAATGCAATATTGTTCTACATGAATTAATAAAAGAGGGAAAGCCTATTAATTCTGTTGCAATTCAAGCTAGATTATGTCAAAAAGAGAAAGCATTGGGTGTGGATAGAATTATCAAAAAAGATGGTGATTCAGATAACAAAGTTAATTCGGCTATTGAAAAGACCGAATCAAATAATACGTATGCCGAATCTATTCTAGAAAAACAGGATGACAAGGTGTTGGGGAGCTATTCGAAAGAGGAACAACCTATCGTTCAAGTAACGCAACCATCATGCTCTCCCAACGTGTTTGAAAAGATATGTCTAGCAAGTGATTTACCTATCTTACAATTTGGTCGCAACTTTATTATTGATGCTTCTATAGTAGAAATTCTCATAAGTAATTTTGAAAGACCAATGACGAAGGGAAATTTACTTGTTAGCAATAAAATTGTTATACAATATATCTTTCAATCTATCGTGCCATTTATAAAGACCGATAGTGACCTATTATTGCAGCCGAAGTTTTCACCATTGCTTTATCAAAATTTCATATCTAATTGGGTAGCTTTGCTTGTTTCATATTTGGCTTGCACTTGGTCTCAATTGATACATGTGTATTCTAACTATTTGCGTTTCAGAAATTTAAAGCCATGGTCAAATTCTTTTGAGAAATCCGATGTTAATATAATGTCTTATCCAAATACATCGGAGATAGGGTGCAAAACACAATGCATAGCCGAATGGGGATATTCCAAATTTGAACCTTTCGTTTGCTTAACTCCAAAGCCGTTTGCACACCAAGATTGGCTAGAAAACAAGAAGTATACCTTCAATTCAAGCATGTGTAATCAAATATTTGATTTGTTGCTAAAAAATAATTAAATTAGAGTTCTTGATCACCATGTGAAGCCATCAATCCAAGGACGAATGTATTGCAAGTTGCATGATTCGTCCAACCATAATTTTGAGGATTGCAACATGTTTCGTCAAATAGTTAAATCGGCCATTGATAAAGGACGATTAAAATTTGTTGAAACACCAAGGGATGACCAGTCTATTCCGATTGGTCCTAATGGAAAAAGGTTTTTGACTCGGCTGCTTCTAGACGATTCCTTTAAAGATGATAAGGTAAAAACTACAGGTGATGGGATCAAGCTTTCAAGTAAAAAAGTTGTTCAAGAGCACAATGAAAATATTCTTGAAGGCATGAGTTCTATCGAAGATACAATGAAGACGCCAAGGACGAGGGGCCACAAGAAAATCGAAAGACCGATGCAAGCACAACCAAAGAAAACAAAGGCCGACGTAAGCACAAAGGTAAGAAGCCGAAAGTCACTTTCGCGCAACTATTGGAAAAATATCAGAAGATAAGTGAGGAGAATTGTGCTTATCGACCAACTAATGCAAAAGCATCAAGATCACCCCTAGGCGCAAATCCAAAGATCGATATTGGCAAGAAGAGAATTTGAATGCAACTTGTTCATATCCTTATTTTGGGCCGCCAATGCCAATGTCTTGGATACCTCCCTATGCTCATGTAGATCCATATCCATCATGGGACAGGTATGATACAAAGGCACATTCTCCATCTTATTTTAGACCATCTCACCAATATAATGCAGCTTCGAGAAGATCAATATTTGAACAATCACATGTTGAAGACCGTTTCAATCATAAGGAATTGGTTCAGAGCTTAAGGAAGAAGAAAGAGGTGGTCAAGCAAGTCTACCGTGTTAAAAAAGATGGACGTAAGAGTGCAGCTTCAGATTTGATCTCAAATCAAAAGGAGCCAATTAAAGTATTGACATTGGCTACTAATGGCAGCGAAGCAAGTCAATCAAATGCAAAATCTGAAGAGAAGAAGTTGAGAGTTCACAAGGTAGAACAAGAATTGCCATTTCTTCAAACAAAAACGCAACCGGGGTGGCCACTCGGATTATCATATTGGCAAAAGAAGAAATTACAAAAACTTAGTGCACAAGAACTTGAAGAAAGGAATATGGCATGGGTTCCCAAAGGGAGTACTCAAAATAAGAATTATGTGCAAGCTTCCATTACTAGAAGAGCGGCAAAGGTGAAGAAGGAAAAGAGTGAAAACTATGAAGGACCAAGCCAAAGGTTTCAACATTTTCAGTCCACACATTATCCATATTCTTCAACTATGCCATTAATGCCTATGCCATTAAATTCATCATCAGGTATGATTTGTTACCCTCAGTGGGCTTATTTTAATCCATGGATGCTGTAGAATTTTTTACATCATGAAAGGGTATTACCAAATCATCATACGTTCGATTAGCTTCACTTTTGTTGCTAATCAAAGTGGCCAATATATAACTATCGCCCTAAGCATAAACATGGCCGATTTAGAAATTATCGCCCTAAGCACATAAAATGGTTGATGGAGTGTTGACATCGTCCTTAGGAAAAATATCGTGCAAGTTATTTTTTGGCACACAAGTTTGCCGAAAAACAGGGGGGCATGTGTTGACATCAGATTTTGGCACGTCCAAGAACTTAATTAAGATGGCCTCAAATGGAGAAGTGCTCAAAGTGAGAAAGTTCCGTATCATCAAAAAAAAAAACTTTGATATTTGGGCCATACTCATCCGGTCTCATCTCTAAGGCCGAAGTTGTGTTCGAAGTGCTCAGATTTTGTATTCAGAACACTATTCTGCTGATTACACCGCCAAGATGGCCTCATATGGGAAACGTTTCTACACTGATTGTCTTCGTCTCGTCGAAACGATCGATTTTGATATAAAGAATGTCTAAATCACAGTTCGTATGCAAAAGTTAGAGCCAAAACTATGTGCTACATAAGTCTGCCCCGGAAGTTCCAGGCAAAACTTCCGGGGAGGTTCCGGGCTAAACCGAAAGTTTGCACGTGGTGCGCCCCGAAAACTAGAATTTTAACATTGTTTGCAGATTTGCGGGGCCGATTTTAACATCAAGATGACCTCAGATGAAAAAGTGATCAACTGAAGAGTTTTTCTCCATTGAAAGATCTACAACTTTGCTTTTGGGACCATCATCATCTGAAGTAGTATGCGACCTGTAGATTCAGTGCAAGAGGGCTACTTGATATAATTTCAGCCCAGAAGTTCCGGGCCAGACCGGAAGTTCCGGCCCTCGTAGTCCGAGTTAGGGTAACTTTTAATGATTTGGACGTGATTTGAGTCCTTTTC
Source organism: Triticum dicoccoides (assembly GCF_002162155.2). Lineage (NCBI taxonomy): Eukaryota > Viridiplantae > Streptophyta > Magnoliopsida > Poales > Poaceae > Triticum > Triticum dicoccoides. Next base: position 26,212,780 of record NC_041388.1, read on the forward strand.
TTGTACGGGAAGTCCAGCCGCCTCATATATATGTAAGGGGTGACGGCCGATTGAACAACACAGAATCGAACAATCAATCTACTTTTTACCCTAGTTTTACATCTCTCCCTTGTTCTTTCTCTCTCGTTCTTTGTTCGTTCTTCTTTGAAGGGCAGCGAACCTCGAGGCCCTAGGGGCAATCAGGTCGACCTAGGGCAGCCCAAAGCCACTGTGCGCCCTGATGGGGTCCGTCCCAGGCATGTGGGGTTTCGGGTCCTCAAAAGTGCCCGCCAGATTGTCTTACGTACCGCGCTTCCGGTGGATCTCCTTCGACGTGAGCTGTGATGCATCACCCCCGGCGTCGAGGGTACATGGTGACGTGTTCGTGTGTGAACAGTTTGGCCCACATGCAAAGCGGTGGTGGTTGTCCTCTCGCACCCACTTAAGCGGTTATCGGCGATATCAATGTTTTCCATCTATGGGCCCGCTTGGTCCATCACTTCTTTTTGCGTGACAACAAGAGAGGTTAATTTGACTTAGGAGGGGATTATTATTTTTGCTTTGGGATGACATGCATGATACACTTGGAGCACACACATATGCATGTGTACGCATGAATCCCTCCCATCGAGTCGAAGTGGCTAGTACAATGACACCATCATGAACTGATCTCGCTCTATGTGGGGAGCTAGTGTATGATTTTTGACACACGCGCCAGATTAATGTCGTGTATTCAAACATGCATGCACGCATCACCTCCATACATATGCATGTAGTGGTTGCCTTCGAATAATACACTCCCTCGCGTGGTTATCGGCAACAAGCCTATATATTCATGGGCCCGCGTGGACGTCCATGATCACCTTGACCAACAACAAGATAGGTTACCATGGAGGATTCTTCATTTGGTTAGTGTTATCATTGTATAGGTCATGGTGAGACTCAGACCTAATTAAGTTTGAGTGCATATACTATGCACGCATGCATGCATATATGAATCCCCGTCGTTGGCTTGAAGTGTGGTGTAACATACATATGCATCGTCAACCTAACCCTCACTCAGTGTGGGGATTTCTAGTTTGAAATCATGGTGCCACATCAAAGTTGTTCATTGTTACTCAAAAATGTACACCTCTCCATACATATGTTTGGGCCACACGCATGCAGTGGTTGTCTTCGGGGACTAGCTACTTGCGTGATTATTGGCGAGCTAGCCCATCTCCGGGTCGCATGGATGGCCATAACTTTGACCAAAAATAAGAGAGAGGTTGTACGACCAAGGTGGATTATTCTTGGTCCATTTTACGATCCATCTTGGTGAGATATATGCCTCTCTGGCCCGCCGACTGAAAGTGTGTGTGGGGGGTGGCTACATCGCACTTTTCTAGGTGAACCTCGATTGGGGGGCATGCATTCATAGCTTAATTAGGATTCCCTTCGTGGC
>NC_041388.1:26214872-26260143 GCF_002162155.2 Triticum dicoccoides
TGCTAGCTACTTCACACTTTGCTAGGTGAACCTCGGTTGGGGGGGGCATGCATTAATAGCTTAGAAATCCCTTCGTGCCGACACGAGGGAGGGGGGCTGCTAGCTCTACTTTACACTTTGCTAAGTGAACCTCGGTTGGGGGGCATGCAATCATAGCTTAGGATTCCCTTCATGCTGACATGAGGGAGGAGGGCTGCTAGCTACTTCGCACTTTGCTACAGTGAACCTCGGTTGGGGGGCATGCATTCATATATAGCTTAGGATTCCCTTCGTGCCGACACGAGGGAGGAGGGGTGAGGGAGTCCTGGATTAGGGGGTGTTCGGATAGCCGGACTATACCTTCGGCCGGACTCCTGGACTATGAAGATACACGATTAAAGACTTCGTCCCGTGTCCGGATGGGACTTTCCTTGGTGTGGAAGGCAAGCTTGGCGATGCGATATTCAAGATCTCCTACCATTGTAACCGACTCTGTGTAACCCTAACCCTATCCGGTGTCTATATAAACTGGAGGGTTGTAGTCCGTAGGACAAGGATCAACTCCATACACAATCATACCATAGGCTAGCTTCTAGGGTTTAGCCTCCCTGATCTCGTGGTAGATCTACTCTTGTACTACCCATATCATCAATATTAATCAAGCAGGAGTAGGGTTTACCTCCATCGAGAGGGCCCGAACCTGGGTAAAACAAAGCGTCCCCAGTCTCCTGTTACCATCCGGCCTAGACGCACAGTTCGGGACCCCCTACCCGAGATTCGCCGGTTTTGACACCGACATTGGTGCTTTCATTGAGAGTTCCCCTGCGTCGTCGCCTTTAGGCCCGATGGATCCTTCGATCTTCAACAACAACGCGGTCCAGGGGGAGACTTTTCTCCCTGGACAGATCTTCGTCTTCGGCGGCTTTGCACTGCTGGCCAATTCGCTTGGCCTCCTTGAGTAGATCGAAAGCTACGCCCCTGGCCATCAGGTCAGGTTTGGAAGCCTAAACTACACGGCTGACATCCGCGGGGACTTGATCTTCGACGGATTCGAGCCATAGCCAGGCGTGCCGCACTGTCTCGATGGGCATGATATAGCTCTGCCGCCGAACAGCGCCTTGGAGGCCACACACGCATCGGTTTCGACCATTGATTCGGAACCTACTGCGCTGATCAAGGATCAGCGGTTGGACGCTGCCTCAGGGGCTGCGATCTCAGAGGCGATCGAGCCGAACTCCAGCCCCGCACTCCGCATGGCCCGTGACTTCGAGGAGCCGGATTCCTCTCCGAACTCCGAGCCCCCCCCCCCGCCCCTGCCAATCGAATCCGATTGGGCGCCGGTAATGGAGTTCACCGCCGCGGACATCTTTCAGCATTCGCCTTTTGGCGACATCCTGAAATCTCTTAAGTCTCTCTCTTTATCAGGAGAGCCCTGGCCTAACTACGGTCAGCAAGGGTGGGATACGGACGATGAGGAAACTCAAAACCCACCCACCACCCACTTTGTAGCCACTGTCAACGATTTAACCGACATACTTGACTTCGGCTCCGAAGACATCGACGGCATGGACGACGATGCAGGAGACGAACAAGAACCAGCACCTGTAGGGTGCTGGAAGGCCACCTTGTCATATGACATATATATGGTGGATACTCCAAAAGATGGAGATGGCGAGGGAACAGTAGGGGATGATGCCCCCAAGAAATAGCCAAAGCGCCGGCGTCAGCGGCGCCGCTCTAAATCCCGCCAAAGCAAAAACGGTGATTCCGGCACGGGAGATAATATTACCCCGGATAGCGCCGAAGAACACCCACCTCAGCAAGATTCGGCACAGGAAGATGGAGAAGCCAGCCCTCATGAGAGAGCGGCAGACCAAGAGGTCGAGGACGACTATATGCCTCCCTCCGAAGACGAGGCAAGCCTCGATGACGATGAATTCGTCATACCATCAGACCCTGCCGAACAAGAGCGTTTTAAACACAGGCTTTTAGCCACGGCAAGCAGCCTCAAGAAAAAGCAGCAACAACTTAGAGCTGCCCAAGATTTGCTAGCTGACAGATGGACTGAAGTCCTTGCCGCCGAAGAGTATGAACTCGAACGCCCCTCCAAAAGTTACCCGAAGCGCAGGCCGCTACCCCAATCAGAGGAGGAAGCACCTACATCACCGGCGCATGACATGGCAGACCGGCCACCCCGTGGCTGCGATAGAGAGGCATCTCGGCCCTCCACCCAAGCCACGCCCCGACGCCGCACAACTAAGGCACGGGAAAATGCGCCCGACCTACGGGACATACTGGAAGATAAGACAAGACAAACAACATCGATCTACGGATCGCGCAGGCGCCCTACGACATGTGACAATGGTCTTCACTCCGGATACATCAAATCCGGCCGGGCCGAACATAACAGACATAGCTCTTCCGAGCTACGTCATGATATAGCCCAGTACAGAGGCGCCGCACACCCGCTATGCTTCACGAACGAAGTAATGGATCATAGAATCCCAGAGGGTTTCAAACCCGTAAACATCGAGTCATACGATGGCACAACAGACCCTTCGGTATGTATCGAGGATTATCTCCTTCACATCCACATGGCACGCGGCGATGATCTACACGCCATTAAGTACCTCCCACTCAAACTTAAAGGACTGACCCGGCATTGGCTTAACAGCTTGCCAGCAGACTCAATCGGTTCTTGGGAGGACCTGGAAGCCGCATTCCTCGACATCTTACAGGGCACTTACGTGCGACCGCCGGATGCTGACGACTTAAGCCACATAATTCAGTAGCCAGAAGAATCAGCCAGACAATTCTGGACACGGTTCCTAACAAAGAAAAACCAGATAGTCGACTGTCCGGACGCAGAGGCCCTAGCAGCCTTCAAGCATAACATCCGCGACGAGTGGCTTGCCAGGCACCTGGGATAGGAAAAGCCGAAATCCATGGCAGCCCTCACGACACTCATGACCCGCTTTTGCGCGGGAGAAGATAGCTGGCTAGCTCGTAGTAACAACTTATCGAAGAATCCTGGTAATTCGGATACCAAGGACAAAAGTGGCAGGACACGTCGGAATAAGAAAAAACGCAGCGTTACCAGCGACAACAATGAAGACACGGCAGTCAATGCCGGATTCAAAGGCTATAAATCCGGTCAGCGGAAAAAGCCATACAAAAAGAATACCCAGGGCCCGTCTAGTTTGGACCGAATACTCGATCGCTTGTGCCAGATACATGGCACCCCCGAACAGCCAGCCAATCACACTAACAGGAATTGTTGGGTGTTCAAGCAGGCAGGCAAGTTAAGAGCCGAAAACAGAGACAAGGGGCTGCACAGCGACAACGAGGAGCCCAAGCCACCGAACAATAAAGGACAAAAGGACTTTCCCCCACAAGTGCGGACGGTGAACATGATATACGCAACCCACATTCCCAAGCGGGAGAGGAAGCGTGCGCTACAGGACGTATATGTGATAGAGCCAGTCGCCCCAAAGTTCAACCCATGGTCCTCCTGCCCGATCACTTTTGATCGAAGGGACCATCCCACTAGCATCCGTCATGGCGGCTTCGCCGCATTGGTTCTTGACCCAATCATCGACGGATTTCACCTCACAAGAGTCCTAATGGACGGCGGCAGTAGCCTGAACCTGCTTTATCAGGATACAGTGCGGAAAATGGGCATAGATCCCTCAAGGATCAAACCCACAAGAACGACCTTTAAAGGCGTCATACCAGGTGTAGAGGCCAATTGTACAGGCTCAGTAACACTTAACGTGGTCTTCGGATCCTCGGATAACTTCCGAAGCGAAGAGTTAATCTTCGACATAGTCCCGTTGCGTAGTGGCTACCACGCCCTGCTCGAACGAACCGCATTTGCAAAATTCAATGCGGTGCCGCACTACGCATATCTCAAACTCAAGATGCCAGGCCCTAGAGGAGTAATCACGGTCAACGGAAACACCGAACGCTCCCTCCGTACGGAGGAGCATACGGCGGCTCTCGCAGCGGAGGTACAAAGTAGCCTTCTTAGGCAATTCTCCAGTCCGGCCATTAAAAAGCCAGACACTGCCAAGCGCGCCCGGAGTAACCTACAGCAGGACCGCCTGGCACACTCCAAGCAAGCGTAGCAATGCGGCCCCAACCCCAGTGCTTGCGACATAGCGAAATCAGTACCTCGCGTACATAACTACGCCCTTGAAATACCATGGGCACAGGGGAAGGGGCACAATACCGGCACACCCAAAATACGGCTTAAAACGTACCAGGGGCTGCCGAATTCTTTTTTTTTCTTACTTTCAGGACTCCATACTTTGGACGACCTGTTCGGCAATTCGACTGCCGCACAAATGATGCAAGATCCAGGGAGGCAGACAAGCCATGCCGCATTATGGAACCCCCAGGTGGTCTCTGTTACGAGCAGTATACCTATTTTAAATATAATCCCGCGGCCTGCCCCTGGCCAGGACATATTGAATAGTCCAATATCTTTTGCTTACCGCATTATTTGTATCGTTCGGCTTTGATAAACAGCCTCTCCATAAACAATGCTTAGCTTTTTGTCTATTTTTTGCATTACTCTTTTCATATATATGTTCATTAATGACATGTTGCACCCGTACACTGTGTTACGGCAAGTACGCCAGGGGCTTCAGTACCCTTTATATATGGTGTGAGAAGTCTGAACACTTTCACAAGTGCGGCACCCCGAACTTATAGCACTATATGCATCGGCTCCGAATCATGATTTTGGTCAATAGTTGGGTTTGCCCGGCTCCTATGTTTTGGTGCCTTACGTTCCGCTATATCGGCTAAGGTAGCACTAGGAGAACCACTGCGATTGTGCCCCGGTTGAGCTGGGTTAAGCACCTCAGTGGAGAAAGCTAAAACTGACTGTCATGATGAGGTGAGAGACCGGTCGCTATTCGAGAGGTTTTTCGAGTCCCTAAAGGCTTATGCCGCTTAGAGCGAGGAGCTGGATGACCCCAGCCAAGGCGTGGATAGCGCCCCGAATTCGGCCTTCCGAACTAGGGGCTTCACCAAAATTTAAAATTATAACGTTCTATGGCTAAGTGAGAGTGTTCAAGCATTATAGTTCGATTGCCTGGTTCGCTGTGCTGAGCGCCTCCCTCAAAGGACCCAACTATGGGAAAAAGAGTGCTCAGGTTTATCCACGAACACCCCAGCACTAGTGGCATGGGGGCAGAAGCCGACGACTGGCCATCTCTCAAATTTTTGATAAACGACCGCATAGAAAATAATATTTTAAATTCAACAAGTATTGCTTAAAGCGCCTATGAACAAGTTTTCAGCGCACAGGATACAAACAAGCGAGTTTATTCAAAGATTACATCCTTGGTACACTCATCTGCCACAAGACAGGCATCCGCAAGAACATCCTTGTAGTAGTTCCTGGGCTTGCGATGCTCCTTCCCCGGCGGCGGGCCGTCCCTCACAAGCTTCTGCCCATCTAGCTTACCCCAGTGCACCTTCACACGGGCAAGGGCCCTACGGGCACCTTCGACGCAGACGCAGCGCTTGATCACCTCGAGCCTTGGATAGGCCTCCACCAGTCGCTGCACCAGCCCGAAGTAGCTCCCAAGCAGGGCCTCTCCGGGCCACAGCCGAACTATGAAGCCCTTCAGGGCCTGTTCGGCCGCCTTGTGGAGTTCGACCAGCTGTTTCAGCTGGTCGCTCAAGGGCACAGGGTGTCCGGCCTCAGCATACTGAGACCAGAACACCTTCTTCGTCGAGCTGCCCTCTTCAGCTCGGTAGAATGCAGCGGCATCGGATATGCTGCGGGGAAGATCTGCGAACGCCCCTCGAGAACTCCGGATTCGGGTAAGTGACAAGTAGTTTACTTTTATATTTCTGCTTTGCATAAAGAATGCCTTACCCGCTGCTATCTTCTTTATATCCTCCAACTCCCAGAGGGCCTTTTGGGCTTCGGCCTTGGCGGACTTGGCAGCCTCAAGGGCCGTAGCGAGCTCGGACGCTTGGGTCTTCGACTCAAACTCCAAATCTCATGTTTTTTCACTAGAGCCTGAAGCTCTTGCCGCACCTTGCCGACCTGAGTCCCAAGTTCCTCTCGCTCGGTGCGCTCCGCGGCCGTTTTCTTTTCGGCCTCGGACATCGCCTGCTTGAGGGTCGCCACCTCAGTCGTGGCCCCTACAATAAGCAGTACAATCCTGTTACTTTTTGCAATCAAGCCTCTCTATAGGCACCTTTTTATAAGGTATTTCTTACCTTCTTTCTCCTCGAGCTGCTGCTTGGCAAGGCCGAGCTCTTGCTCGGACCGCTCGAGTCCCTGTTTCAGGGCATCCACCTCCGCAGTCAGTGCGGCGGTGGCTAGCAGCAAAGCCTGCATACGCATATTGACTTTTTATTGTTAGACTCCTGCGAAGTTTAATAGATCCTCTATTCGGCTTTTCTTTCCGAACGCCAAACAGAGCATCAGGGGCTACTGTCTATGCGGTAATATTTTTATATATTTTTTACTTACCTTAAAGCCTGTTAGGAGGCTAGGGCAAGCTTCATTCAGCCCGCTCTTGGCGGACTGAACCTTCTGGATCACCGTACTCATAATAGTACGGTGATCCTCGTCGATGGAGGCACCTTCAAGCACCTCCAGCAGATTGTCCGGCGCCTCCGGTTGGACGGAGGCTGCCGGCTCAAAAGGCCTGCTCCTCTTCAAAGGAGTTCGCCTGCCGCGGTCCGGAATCATTGAAGATTCCAGCACGGTGTCCGGCTGGAAGCCGGACTTGGAGCCCTGGGGGGTCTTGTCCCCTTCACTCCTGGGGTCCAGGAGGTCGCCTTGCGGCTCCTCCAGGACCACCTCCTCCTGCCCCGGAGCTCGTTGCGACGCCACTTCGGCGTCATCCGCAGTGCGGGGGGAGACAGCGGGCGGAACAGAGTTCACGTCCGATGAATCCAGGGAGCCGCTCGATGACTCGTTGAGTGCGGCTCGGGGCGGGCTGCATGATTACATTCGACATTAGGGAAAGCTGCACAATAAAGGAACATCATGAGTTACTCTGATACCCGAACTTACGATTTCGCCGGACGTTTGGCCCTGTCCGACCACTCCTCTTCGCCCTCTTCGGCGTTAGGGGCGTAGTCCGGCGGAGGGGTCTCTCCTCCCTCCACTGGAGAGGGGGAGTTTTCTTCTTCCTCCTCCTCGCTCTCGTGGGAGGAGGGCGCCTCGGACTCGTCAGATGATGAATCCGACACCACCATGTTGCGGGCACTCTTTCGAGTCCCCGTGGTCTTCTTCTTCTTGGCCTTCTTCTCCGGCACCACATAAGGCGCCGGGGCCAGCAGCTTCACCAGTAAAGCTGGGGCTGGATCTTCGGGCAGCGGAGCCGGACAGTTAATTGGCTCGGCTATCGCCCGCCAAGCCTGTCAAAGGTAAGGGAGTTTAGATCCCGCATAGAGTTAAACTATGAAAAAAGCTTAAAACATCCTGTAAAAGGTGTAGATGGCATACCTTGATAGCGTGACGCTGCGAGCTGTATCCGCGGTCTTCAGAGGCGGATGCGGGAGCCTCGGCGCCCTTGAATAGCATCTTCCAGGCGTCCTCGTACGTTGTGTCGAAGAGCCTGTTGAGGGTTTGATGCTGCGCCGGGTCGAACTCCCACAGATTGAAATCCCGTTGTTGGCACGGGAAGATCCGGCGGACGAGCATAACCTGGATTATATTAACCAGCCAGATTGGCTTGTTCACCAGGGACCGGATGCATGTTTGCAATCTGGTCACCTCTTTCTCGTTACCCCACGATAGGACCGTCTCTTTCCAGGACACAAGCCGCGTGGGGGGTCCGGATCGGAACTCAGGGACCGTGGTCCATTCCGGATCGCGTGGCTCGGTGATGTAAAACCACCCGGATTGCCATCCCAGTAGGATCTCCACGAACGAGCCCTCGAACCATAGGGCATTGGCCATCTTGCCCGCCATGGCACCTCCGCACTCCGCCTGGCTGCCGCTCACCACCTTGGGCTTGATGTTGAAAGTCTTGAGCCAGAGGCCGAAATGGGGGCGGACGCGGAGAAAGGCCTCGCACACGACGATAAACGACGAGATGTTGAGGATGAAGTTCAGAGCCAGATCGTAGAAATCCAGGCCGTAGTAGAACATGAGCCCCCGGACAAATGGGTGGACTGGAAAACCCAGTCCGCGGAGGAAGTGGAGGAGAAATACCACCCTCTCATGGGGCCTTGCGGTGGGGATGAGCTATCCCTCCTCAGGAAGCCGGTGCGCGATGTCCTTGGACAGATACCCGGCCTTCCTTAGCCTTTTGATTTTGCTCTCCGTAACAGTGGAGACCATCCATTTGCCTCCCGCTCCTGACATTGCTGGAGAAGGTTGAGGTGGAAAAGTGCGTACTTGGGCGCTGGAGCTTGGGTGTGCGAGAGATGGGTAGGCAAGGGAGGAAGAAGGCGTAGGTAAAACGGGTGGACCCTTATCCCCTTATATAGGCGGATGCGGTTAGGCGTCCCCACCTGCCTAATAAAACTCGCTTGCCTCCCGAGCGCCGTGATAAATGGCGCGGTTGGGTTACCCACGTCCGTATTGATGAGAATCCCGTAAAAAGGGTACACGATCTCTGCTTTGACAAGACGTGCCAAGGAAATCGCCTCGCAAAACATGCTGAGGTGGAAAAGTAAAAACGATTCGAGTAAAGGACTTGGCTGTAGTGTGATGGCGCACTACAGGATACGTCAGCAGATTTGATTTGTGTTAATATTATTCTCTCTGGCAATATGTGAAAACTTATTTTGCAGATCCGGACACTACTCTTGGTGATTACAATCTTCTATGAAGGACTTGGAGGAGGAACCCGCCTTGCAATGCCGAAGATAATTTGCGTGCTGGACTCGTCGTCATTGAAGCCTGGTTCAGGGGCTACTGAGGGAGTCCTGGATTAGGGGGTGTTCGGATAGCCGGACTATACCTTCGACCGGACTCCTGGACTATGAAGATACAAGATTGAAGACTTCGTCCCGTGTCCGGATGGGACTTTCCTTGGCGTGGAAGGCAAGCTTGGCGATGCGATATTCAAGATCTCCTACCATTGTAACCGACTCTATGTAACCCTAACCCTATCCGGTGTCTATATAAACCGGAGGGTTGTAGTCCGTAGGACAAGGATCAACTCCATACACAATCATACCATAGGCTAGCTTCTAGGGTTTAGCCTCCCTGATCTCGTGGTAGATCTACTCTTGTACTACCCATATCATCAATATTAATCAAGCAGGAGTAGGGTTTTACCTCCATCGAGAGGGCCCAAACCTGGGTAAAACAAAGCGTCCCCAGTCTCTTGTTACCATCCGGCCTAGACGCACAGTTCGGGACCCCCTACCCGAGATCCGCCGGTTTTGACACCGACAAGGGGGGCTGCTAGCGACTTTGCATTTTGCTAGGTGAACCTCGGTTGAGGGGGAGGGGGCATGCATTCATAGCTTAGGATTCCCTTCATGCCGACACGAGAGGGTGGGAGCAAGCAATACCGTGCGCTTTGCGAGAGAGGTGCCACATCGAAGTTGCATTTGGTATTTGAAAATCAAACAACCCTTTTGATACATAAATTTGGTCCACATGCAAATGTGTTCATGTTCTGACCCTCTCCCGCGTCATTTTTCGCCAAATTTATGAACATTAGACAAGTCGGATGACACAACAGACACAGTTCACTCAAACTAACCGTGTGCCATGCCGGTGCACCTGTCACGCACACATCTGCACAGTACATTGGGCTCCATGAGGCTCCCCCTCTCAAAAATATCTGCCCGCTTCGAGGGTTTTTTCTGTTTCATAACACACGGTTGTTATCTCCGGACCGTGTGCGATGTTTCTTGTTCCCAATCCCGCATGCATCGAAAATATCTGCCCGTCTCGAGGGTTTTTCTTTTTCATAACACACGGTTGTTATCTCCGGACTGTGTGCGATGCACTATCATCAAAATTTTCAATAGCCCGGCATTTCACTCCCGTGTTTGACTCCCGTGTAGTAAAAAATTTAGTACCCCCGTCATTTCCTCAAACACCCCCCCTCCACACACACACACACCAAAACCTCCTCCGGCGTGCGCGTGCGCACACACACACACACACACACACACACACACACCCTCGCTTGAAACCCTAGCAAAGTCCCCGCCGCTGCAGCCACCGCAAGGCCTCCATTGTCAACATCTATCGGTTTGTCTGTGCAACTTACCCATCGATCTCCATACCCAGGCCGCCCTGAGTTTCTTAGATGACGCCTGCCAAACGCCCCCTTTCCCACAGATCCCCATCCCCATTCCCCACTCCAGAGCATCACAGCCTAAGCCTGGCTACACTTCCTGTGGAGCTCAAGGAGCGACTGTCCCAAAAGAGGTGCATAGTGGTCTCTTTGCCCAACGTCGCCGAGGAAGCTGACGACCATTACTGGTGGCAGGCACTCAAGCAACGGGCTAGAGTATGTGGGCATGTCTCGTCCGCCGGCTACAACATCGAGGTCATCGACAGCGACGCCCTGAGGCAGGCTGTGTCATAGGTTATGGCCCACCCCCAACCCCTCGGGTTCAACCGCCGTCGATCTCATCCATGGCCCCGCCGCTGATCTCCTCTGGCTCGCTGTCAACAATTTGCCATTCTACATCGCCATCGAGCCCCTTTTGTCATTTATGAAGGACATGTTCTGCGACGCCGGCTTGGGATCCACAGCTTCCAAGTCAGACCTCATCGACGGTGACCACGAGGAGGGCACCCTCTCGGGCTCTTCCAAGGGGAAAGAGCCCATCTGCTCTTCCAAGAGGGAAGCGCCCATCTGCGACATCAGGGAGGGCACCCTACAGCCATGCTCTTCCAAGGGGAAGGAGCCCATCTGCGACAACATGGAGCGCATCCAGGGTCCATGCTCTTCCCACGGGAACGAGCCCATCTGTGACAAGTGAGGAAACCCATGATTTGTTTATTTCAGTTGTTCACAATGTGATGCTCTATATGTGCAATTATTTACTGTGCAGTACATTTCATCAATCCAGTTTTAAACATACCGATAGGAATGCATATATTTGCTTGTTGTTAAGCCTGTTATAGCTAGCATATGCCTCTTTTAAAGTTTTTTGATTGTTCGTTTGTTTGTAGTTAGCATATGTTCAGTTTCAAATGCTATCTTTGGTTGTTCGTAGTATGCCTTGTTTATTCCAGTTATTCACAACGTGATGTTCTATATGTGCAAGTATGAAATGTGTGGTTCAATTTCATCAATACCAGTTTCAACAATACCACTATGAATGACTACATTTGGTTGCTGCATCTTGTAGTTAACACGCCTTTCCATTTTTATTTAACCATAACCAGTGTACTTAGACCGGCACAATACCAGTTTGAATGACCATGTTTTCTTGTTGTTAAATGTTAGGCTTGTTGCAGTTAGCACACCTTTCCACTTGTTTTGCTTTACTAGTGTGCTTAAACCTACAAACTGAAGTTATCTTTTGGAGATTATTTTGTCTGCCATGTGTAATTTTGGTTGATGTTTAGCCTCTTGTGCTTAACATGCTTCTTGATGTACCTACACAGGACAATTTTGGGAACGACTGATGTTTTCCATTAAGGTTAGTTTCATCCCATGGCTTATATCTGCTCACTATTCAGGATATCCGTAGCTGGTACCATATAGGTCGGCGGCTAATAAGGGACTAATCGGTGAATCAGACTTTTAGCTGCATATATCTGCAACCCATTTTTCCTTAGGTTAACTAGGGCCATATGTAATATATCTGAGGCTACATAGCAACATGCACTGTACTTAATGTCTAAATATGCAATCCTAGGATACATAGCAACAAGGAAGAGTGTTACATTAATGTTCTAATGATGTCTAGATATACGTAGAAGAGCAGCAGCAGCAACAGCAACAACATAGACCTGTTTGGATACTCAACTTAGCTAGAGGTTAGAGTTAGTTTGTGGCTCATTACTAACCCTGAACTAACTCCATCCAAAGAGTTGTTTGGATGGCAGGGTTAGATTGACAATAAATGCACTAGGAGAACTAGCTCCAATTAGCACCTCTTGGGTTGGATAGTAGTTTTTTTAGGTGGGTTATAGATGCAACTAGCTCAAACTAGCCCTCATGTTTAGATATACTTTAGGGCTATTTGAGCCCGAACTAGCTCAAACTAACTGTAACCCGTGGATACAGCAGCAGAATTTTTTTAAGAATGAACTAAACTCCTTCCGGCCCATAATATAAGATGTTAATTCATCTAATATGTGAGTATATTGGATGTTATAGGATACTCCCTCCGTTCCTAAATATTTGTTCCTTTTAGAGATTTCAAATGGACTACCAAATACGGATGTATATAGACATATTATAAAAGAGTGTTGTACTACATCATTGTGCCATTGTTGTTTAGCTTCTAATATTAACTTGGTGCTTTTAGGTACATATGTCACTGGTAAAGATCCGCGTTTCGACTCTTTCTGCGTATGGGGCAATGAGATATCGATGAACTAGCATCAAGTGAGGAAGCTAATAAATATTGTTAGTAAAATGGGTCCAAAGATGGCAATTAAACTATTTGTTTACACTTTATCCAAGACAACAGCGAACTGCAAGATGGTAAGTAAGAACTATGCAGCCTTCTTTTTACTGCCCATAATGAGTTGTGTTAGATGACAATGTCTGAAATCTTATTCCTTTGCAGTGGTTGCCAAAGTAGTTTACTCAAGATTACCTCTCAAACTACATGATTGGTGGGCATGCAAAGGTTAAAGTATTTCTACCAGAACACGGTGATTATCTAGATGTTTTCATGAAGATCGTGAAGGATTGGCAGTCGGCCATCACAAGTGGTTGGACTAGAGTCGTGCGTGACTTCTGCATGGAGGAGGGCACAATATGGGCATTCCGCTTCACCTTGTTCAGCAATCAGAATATATTTCGCATCTTTCTTTACCGTCTTTAATAGTACAAGTGGTTCATCATTCTTTATTTGGTTCTTATGTAATTCTTGAACATACGTACCTATGAATCGAATAATGCATTGGTTGTTTGAACCTGATGGATATGAATAAAGTTGTAGCATACATTCAAATTCAAATTCAAATCCGGTACAATTTGGAAAAGCAACAATTAAATTATGGTGAAATTACGCTCTCCAGGTTGTTACGGCACACACGGTTGGTAAAACACAAACGTTTGCAATATGCACCATAATCCGAGACGGTTCACAGGGAGGAAACGTGCGCAAGCATGCACATGGTTGCCGTTTGCAAAGCGCGTGCAATGTCAGACAATATCTCAAACAGTGCGGGCAAACTAAATGTTTGTGTTAGTTGCCTTAACGTACACGATTCGCAACCATGAACTGTTTTTTATCAAGTATGCATCATAAACGTTGCACCACAGAATAGCATGTGTAATTGTTGTCGTGTACGACGATGTTACGATGGTCTGACATTTCATAATCCTGTTCGACACTCGTACGACGATTAGCTAATCTTCTTAATGGTGAACCGTTTGTCATGGGCCACGCATCATACACGTTCTATGATAGTGAACCGTTTGTGATGGGCCACGCATCGTAAACGAAGCAGCACAGAATATCGACTGCGATGGCAATGCGAGCAGAAACGAGTAGGAGTACTGTAGGGGCCCTATCCCCGACGGTTTCTAGGTCGTGTGGGAAGGACCCCCCCCTATCGCCCACACTCACTTGGCGACAGTTCCAAATGCCATCGCGGAAAGGGGTTTTAAACCGTTTGTTTAGGACTGATGCACACCAGTGTTGGGAGAGAGGTGTATGGCAGATGGAGGTCAAAGGGCTCTCCTCCCGATAAGCACGTGCAGGGGTCTGATTGCATGCCTCCCGTACTCAAATAGCTACCCTGCATGGTGCCTCCTAGCTAATAAAAAAGGGGATGCATGGCGGCATGTACATGGTAAATAGAACACCCACGGTTTCAATAATACTTGTGTTTCTGATTGTAACGTGACAGCACTTGTTCCAAAATGACTTTGTTGATTGTTAATGTGTGTGCCTTCGCAAATCAGACAGCAAAATTACCATAGCATGTTGGTGCCATGTCATGACACCAAGCCAAGTTTCATGATTTTCATGCGTGTTTTGGATTTACAGGAATTAAAAAACCAAGTTTCTTGATGTTTCCAGCCAAACCATGACGCCTAGATGTTTGAATTTCATTCCCATTTCTTGCATGTGACCTAGAAATTTACCCGAGGACACACATGTGATTTTCAACCAACTTTGGTGCACTGGACCATGTGCTTGTATTTCAAATTTGAATTATGCACACAAACGTGACACGTTCCCTCTCAGAACCACGAACCTTCTTGAGAGAAGCTCCGGTTTGCAAGAAGCTTATACCAATACTTGTTACTATTCGGCTAATTTTTTTACCACAGCATGGTAGTACCATGACATGACACCATGCCAAGTTTCATGATTTTCAGGCGCGTTTTGCATTTACAAGAATTTTAAAACCAAGTTTCTCAATGTTCTCGGCCGAGCCACGATGCCCAGATGTTTGAATTTCATTCTCAGTTCTTGCATGGGACCTAGAAATTCACCTGAGGACACACATGTGGTGCATGGGAGCATGTGCTTGTAGTTCAAATTTGAATTATGCACACTAAATGACCAAAAACTCAATTAATGTATAAAAAAGGCCAAACAAACCCGGAATAATTCCAAAATTTAACAGGGCACTCATGTAGTTCTATGTTGCCTCTATAAAGAAACGCAAGGGGGCAGCGTATATCATTTCACACTCAAAGGTGACATGTTCCCTCTCAGAACTACAAGCCTTCTTGAGAGAAGCTCCGGTTTGTAAGAAGCTTATACCAAAACTTGTTCCAAATCGGCCCAATTTTTTACCACAACATGTTAGTGCCATGACATGACACCATGCCAAGTTTCATGATTTACAGGTGAGTTTTGGATTTACATGAATTTAAAAACCAAGTTTCTTGATGTTCTCGGCTGAGTCATGACGCCCAGATGTTTGAATTTCATTCCCATTTCTTTCATGGGGCCTAGAAATTCACCCAATGACACACATGTGATTTTTCAACCAACTTTGGTGCACCGGAGCATGTGCTTGCAGTTCAAATTTGGATTATGCACATTAAATGTCCAGAAACTCAATTAATGTATAAAAAAGGCCAAACGAACCCGAAATAATTCCAAAATTTAACAGGGCACTCATATAGTTCTATGTTGCCTCTGTAAAGAAAATTAGGGGGAGGCAGCGTATATCGTTTCGCACACAAAGGTGACACGTTCCCTCTTGGAACCACGAGGCTTGTTGAGAGAATCTCCGGTTTTACAAGAGCTTATACCAAAATCTGTCACAATTCAGCCAAAAATTATACATATGAAAACAGGGTTTAGATTATCCCGAACATCTCGCTACCTAGACCAATGTACTCTGATTTTAATTCAACATAAAATGGATACAAATATTTGAATTGGAGATCATATGGTACATGTAGTTCATAGTGAAATATGATTACTGCTATATGCATGTTTTTTGTTATCAGATAATATTTAAATGATTGTATAACTTGACAACAATCATATTCAAATAAGAAAAATTGATTCAAATTTAGTCCATATGGTAGACGACAATATATATGTTCACAGGGTGGAGTAAAATGTTCATATATGATGGAAGATCAAAATATAGGACTACATCCATTATAAACCGCAAGGTCACCTAACAATATATTCGAATTCAACATAACATGGATTCAAAAATTGAAATTCGAGATCCTGGCATTTGTAAGCATATAAAAAGGGACATGACTCTTTCTTTTGGTGGGAATTGATTTGTTTTTTGTTGATGCTGAGGGAAGTGCGAATCGATTTGGTACTGTACAGGGTAATCTTGTTCTCCCAAAAAAAATTACATTTTCTTGTAGTTTTTTTGATGGCATTTATAGCAATATAGTAAAAGGGGACATGACTCTCTTGGGTCTTGTATGAATTGTTTTTTTGTACACGTTAAGTTTGTTCTACCGAACAAGGAATCTGCGCCTTGTTATCCCGAAATTTTCAAGCTTGAGTATCTTTAGTCTCATCTGCTTTGAAACTCCCGCCTCTTCAACCCGCACCTCGCCTTGTTATCCCAAAATTTTGACGCGCGCGAAAGCTCCCTCCTCATCCGAAATCGGCCCCGCAGCCCAAACACGCGAAATCCCCCTTCTACCCTCAGCCGGAAATGCCGACTCGACGTCGTGGTGTCAAAACCGGTGGGGGTACGCTGTAACTTACCCTACATTTCAGACAAGAGTGTCCCTAAGCCATGGCTCCCCCTACCTTCCCCTTCGTCCCCCCATTCGTACACCAAGGCCGCCAAAAACTGTGAAATGCCACGCTCCTCCGTTGGCCTCCCGACCGCCGCCTAGCCAGAGACTCTTCCCCGACGACGTCGTCCACCGCAATAGCTCGCCGTTCCTCATCCACCGCACCAGATGAGGATTCGTTGTCGATCTCGTCATCCCGCCGGATCAGCTGCCCCGTCCTCCACCTCCAAGGAGTTACCCCGATGTTCACCTCGTCTATCGTACCACCTCCATCCCCACAACGCCGTCTTGACCTGCCCCACCGAAACCGCAGCACCCTCACCAATTCCTCCGATGAAGCCAGGGCCAACTCGGTGCCACCAAGGAGGTTCTGCACTCACCGCTGTACTTTATCTTTTATTCGATCTCATGGGGCTGCCGGTGCTCGATATCGAGCAGCCCTATCGGGTCTCCATCGATGGCGCCATCGCCGGCCACTTCATCCATGGCGTCTCTCCCCCATGTCGTTGCTTCCTTGGCGGTGACTTCCACACCGGCACTAGCTGCAGCTGCTCCGGCTCTCGCTCGCGTTGATGTTGCTGCTGCTTCGGCTCTCGCTTGCTTTGCGGCTCTGTTCTTGTTGTCGGTCGCGTTGCTGCACTGCTCTTGCTTTCATTCGTGTTGCTGCTCTGCTCTGCTATTGTTGTTGATCGCGTTGCTGCTCCGCTCCTGCTCTTGCTCTCGCTCGCGCTGCTGCTGCTGCATGACCTCCGGCAGCTATAGGAGTTGCTGCTTTAGCACTCGCTCGCGGTGCTGCTCCACGACTTGCTCTCAGCTAGTGTGTTCCCTGCTCGAGCATCTACTTATTTAGATCACTGCTTCTCAGCTACTAGTGCTCGAATGCCCCAAACATCTATTGCAATGCTCTGCTACCAGTTCAATTAGTTTTGACAGTAAAATTCAGTTGACTGTAAAGTTCAGTTTCTTCAGTTAAGTTCAAAGTGAACAGTATTTACAACATCTGTCGGAGCGGGCGTGGCGGCTGATGCATTTTACATCTAGCACTTTTTGGTGATGTATTTTACATCATCTATTGTAGATGATATTAGAGTCCCACTTCAGATTAACTTTGTCTGTCTTGTCCTGCTTCAGCCTTGCCGCCGTACACCTCACCGGAGCTGCTCCAACGATGGAACCGTCCATCACAGCGGAGCAGTACCCTCGGCGCTGTTTCCAGAGGCCTCAGATCTTCTTCCCCACCTCCGACTGTCACACCAGCATCACCATCCTCCACGTCCAACCCAATGATGCTAAAGTCGACAAGGCTATGCCAAAGAGGTTGTACACTCGTCGCATCACTTTGTTACTCTGCATTCATGTCGATCCCTCAGGGATCCTTTGCTATGGAACTACTATGGTACTACTATTCGTGCATTTGGTTAGAAGGAGTGGAGCAAAGCAAAACTGGAGGATTTTTTTCCTTTGGTGTTTCTTTCAAAGAAAAAACGTATTAATTTTAATATCCACTTGGACATCCTTTTCAAATTAATATGCGTGAAGAATAGGACTAATTGCATTACTGGCAAAATAAGATTCTTATTTTTTTCATTTTCACGCGGTTTGACTTTAATTTGACCATGTTTCTCCATTCCTGTGTTCTTCCAATTCATGTGAACCAAACATACAGGTTGATAGAAATCCTATGTTTCCAAATGCTCTATTTTGCACGTGCATTCTGATACGTCTCCAACGTATCTATAATTTATGAAATATTCGTGCTATTATTTTATCATTCTTGGATGTTTTACAATCATTTTATAGCAACTTTATATCATTTTTTGGGACTAACCTATTGACCCAGTGCCCAGTGCCACTTGTTGTTTTTTGCTTGTTTTTTACATTGCAGAAAATAAATATCAAACGGAGACCAAACACCATGAAACTTTTTGTGGATTTTTTATGGGCCAGAAGACTCCCGATGGGCCAAAGCAGCATCTGGGGGGTGTGCCCCGAGGGGGCACAACCCACCAAGGCGCGCCAGGACCCCCTGGCGTGCCTAGGTGGGTTGTTCCCACCTCGGTGACCTCCCGTACCCCTTCTTTGCACTATAAATTCCTAAATATTCCGAAACCCTTTGGGGTTAACCTAGATCAGAAGTTTCGCCGCCGCAGGGCTCCGTAGCCACTGAAAACCTATCTTGACCCGTTCCGGCACCTTGCCGGAGGAGGGAATCATCTCTGGTGGCCACCTTCATCATCCCGGCGACAACCACGATGAGGAGGGAGCAGTCCACCATCGGGGCTGAGGGTTTGTACCAGTAGCTTTGTGTTTAATCTCTCTCTCTCTTGTGTTCTTGAGATGTCACGATCTTGATGTATCCCGGGCTTTGTTAATATAGTCGGATCATATGGTGTTTTCCCCTCTCTGTCTTGTTGTGATGAATTGAGTTTTTCCTTTGAGATTTCGTGGTTATCGGATTGAATACTTTTATGGATTTGAGAACACTTGATATATGTCTTGCACTTGAATACTTGTGGTGAAAATGGGGTATCATATTGATTCACTTGATATATGTTTTGGCACTCAACTTGCGGATTCCCGCGGTGACATTGGGGTAATCTATGCATAGGGGTTGATGCACGTTCTTGTCCTTGTTTCTCCGGTTGAAATCTTGGCGAACTCTTGTAGCTCTTTGTGTGGATTGAGTATTATGAATATGAATATGCTTTGGTGTTATTCTAGTACGAACTCTAGGATAGATCGAAGGAAAAAATAACTTTGCGTTATTTTAGTACGAACTCTTGAATAGATCGAACGGAAAGAATAGCTTTGTGATGGTTTAGTACCCTACAAACAATTCCTATCTTTTGTTCTCCGCTAATAGGAACTCGGGAGTGATTCTTCGTTACACTTTGAGGGATAATCATATGATCCAACTATGTTAGCATTGTTGAGAGATTGCACTAGCGAAAGTATGGACCCTAGGCCTTGTTTTTAAGCATTGAAATACCGTTTTGTGCCCGTTTACTATTTTCTACCTTGCTGTTTTTATTTATTCAGATTATAAAAATATATTTCTACCATCTGTATTACACTTATATCACCATCTCTTCTCCGAACTAGTGCACCAATACAATTTGCCATTGTATTGGGTGTGTTGGGGACACAAGAGATTTCTTGTATTTGGTTGCAGGGTCGTTTGAGAGAGACCATCTTCATCCTACACCTCTCACGGATTGATAAACCTTAGGTCATCCACTTGAGGGAAAATTAATACTGTCCTACAAAACTCTGTGCTTGGAGGCCCAACACGTGTCTAACAGAATAAAGTTGCGTAGTAGACATCACATTCCTATCCTATTCCTGTGTTTTTCCTGTCTCTGCATTTATAGAATCCTCCAATTCTAAGGAGCCCTTACATATTTACTTCATTTTCAGATAGGTGTCAAAGAAAACTCTGTGTGTTATGTCCTGCTCCTGCCGTGCCATCATCCACCCCACCTTAGGTGCACCATCGACAGAAGCATTCAGTACAACAGAGATTCCCCCTGCAGCAGAGATTCCCCCTGCAGACTTTCTTTGGCCGCCTCAGATCATCTTCCCCATTATCGGCATCAATGCCAACTGTATTACCATCATCGACTGAGAAGATGAACCTAAGGATTACACAATTCCGGAAGAGAGATTGCAGTCTTTCGTGTTTGCTTATGTTATACATCAGTTATTATTACCTGCTACTTTATCGTTCAAACTTGAGTTTTAAAATGCCCGTGGGTCTCATATTGAGGCTGCAACGAATAGTATATGTCTACTATCTGGTTCATCTGGGGTCTTCTATGTGGTTCATGTTGGTTGGGCAACAAACAGTAGATGATCCATTGTCTATCTTTTAAAACTGAAGCTATAATCTACCTGCTATCATTAGTTTTGGATCTATCCACTCATTTGCTACCATCAGTCTTGATTTCTGCATGCACCCCTTAGGCCTTACAAAATCTAACTATTTTTTTATTATGCATGTCATTTATTGTACACAACCGTACTGAACATGTAGAGAAAAAGAGAAGACTGTTGCGTGGGAATATAATGTCATGCATAAGCCGCTCCATGGTGGGCGAAGTGCCCCCCCTCCCGGCATTCCAGATTGTATTATAGAGGAAGATAACTGTTCAGATGGGGATTCAAAGGGAGCCGACCACTCCTATTTACCACCTGAGGTGTTTGCTCTAACCTGGCATGCTGATGTTGGTCATATCATGCATATGGTGCCTCGCATTGCTTACATTGTACATCTTATATGTCATCAGCTTAGTTTATATTTGCTTTGTGTGAATGCCACCTATTTGGTTTCTATATCATACTCCACCATTCCTAAATATCTGTCTTTTTAGATATTTCAACAAGTGACTACATATGGAGCAAAATGAGTGAATGTACACTCTAAAATATGTCTATATACATCCGTATGTGGTAGTCCATTTGAAATCTCTAAAAAGACAAATATTTAGGAATGAAGGGAGTATATGGGAATTATACAATGCCATCTTCTTTAGCCAGGCATCATATACGTGAATCATGCAATGCCATCCTGTTTAGCCAGTCATCGTATATGTGAATTGGATCGTGCCATTTTTTCATAATGTATTCCAGTTGTCAACAATGTTTATGCATTCATCTACTCGTCCTATGCATCAGCCATTTGAGTCGGTCATGGGAAAATCTAGAGTGAAAACAAGGTCTTCTAAGCAGTCAATGCTACCTATCAATGTAGATTTCTTGCTGGTTACATATAGCTCCTCAGAGGATGATTCAGAGACAGATGACCAGTCGTATCCCCCCCCAGAGGTGCATGCTCTAACTTGGCAGGGTTATATTGCTCATATCATGCATATGGTGTCTTGCATTGCCATGCCATCTGCTTAGATTAGACATGCTTTGTGTGAATGCCTCCTGTTTGCTTCCTATATCAGATATGTGAGTTATGCAATGCCATGTTTTTTAGCCAGTTATCATATATGTGAATTATGCACCACCATGTAGAAAGGCATCATATATGTGAATTATCTCATGCCATCTTTTTTTTCATTACGTATTCCATTTGTCGACAATCTATGTATATTGAACTACTCTTCATGTGTATCAGCCATTTGAGCCAGTTATGGAAAAAATCAGGAGTGAGAACAAGGTCTTCAGAGCAGGCAATGGTACCTGTTGAAGCATATATCTTGATGGTTACAGGGAGCTCCTTAGAGGAGGATTCAGAGACTGATGACCAGTCCTATATCCCACCTGAGGTGTATGCTCTAAGTTGCAATGTTTATATTTCTCATATCATGCATATGGTGTCTTGCATTGCTTAGTTTAGACATCATATGCACAATATTGAATTCCATCTGCTTAGTTTAGAGATCATACATGCGAGTGCCAGCTGCTTAGTATATGAATCAATTATGTCAATTATATCATGCCATCCTATATACTTAGACAACATGTATGTGAATTATTTCATCCCAACCTATTTTAGAAAGACATCATATAGTTTTGTCATGTCATCCTATTTAGATACTCATCATATGTTGAATTACGCCATTATATCCTGTTAAGTTATCCATCATATATCTGAAACTGTGTCATGCTATCTTGTTTAGTTAGGCATCATATATGTGAAATTGTGTCATGCTATCCTCTTTGGTTAGACAACATATATGTGAATTACCACATTTGTCTATCATACAATGTCTGTACATTCAATTTCTTTTCTTGTTTATCAGCCTTTTGAATTGGAGGGGGTGATGGAAGTATCTAAGGGAGCAAAAACATGTTCTTCAAAAAAAGACAGTGCTACCCGTCGATGCAGATAGAACCATGGTTGTACTGGCCCACAAACTAGCCCCACCACACATAATCGAGACTCTTCCAGATTGCACACTTACATCGTTGGGAAGAGAACCAGCTACAACCCATCTAACCCCAACCCCAGCGGATAGTAACCCACTTCTAGTTGACAAATCACCATGTACACCACAGAGTACCCCCACACGAGCAGTTTGTAAAGCAACTGTAGTGCCCAAAGCATGAAGACCACCATAGCAAACCCAAACTCCACGTTTAAAGCAGAAGAGCAACTGTTCTCAGGTCAGATTCTGTAGCTATGGTCCATACTCCTTTGATGTTGCATCACTGTATTTACTCATACCAACTACTTTCGAATTTGAAGGATCCAATTGAAACTCCAATGGCGCAATAGGTATGTTTTAAACCTATTTCTTTAACTGGATTGCTGTTCTAACTTGTTTCTCTATGTTGATTTCAGTTTCAGTTGTATAAACAGTTATGTTCTCATGTGATGCACATTACAAGTGTTGCCAATGTTGTGTAGTTTCTCACACTTGTCTATGCTCCCATGTCTTTAAAATATATGAGTTGAACTATGTCTATCTTGATTTGGAAACATAAACTAGAATGATATGGACAATACAGTGACCATAGTACATAGATATATGTTTGTTTCATGTTGTTATCCTGTCCACCTTACTTCTGAACCGGTTTACCAAAATGAGTTTCGTATACTACATGCTAAACCTGTGATGTGTCTGCTTGTTTCTCTTGTAGTATGCGAATAGAATATTGGAGAAGAGCACCCCACTATGCAATGGTAGAGAAAGTAATGCAGATAAGGTTCAAGATAGTGAGACAACCCTGTTGGTCTCTAAGAAAGGTGATAAAAATGATCTTGTAGACAGTGAGAAAACCACACAGTCCCGCGTTGATGTAGTGTTCGAGTTATTGGCCAGTACCGCTAGCACAAGCTCTTTAAACTTGCTACCTGAATCACTTCGGCTTCTTCAGTCTCAGCTACAAGATGAAAGGCATCAGTCATCTGTGCTGCAGCGAGAAGCCAAAGGACTGAGGAAGTACCTGCAGAATTCAGATGCATACTTTCTTGTGCAACAGCAAGTGCTGGAAGATTTAAGCGCCAAACAAGAGAAAGTTAATAAGCTTGCTTAGCATCTTGCCAGCATTATGGGTACCCAGGATATTGTTTCTTGAGCTCTTCTGAAGTGGTTTCAATTCTGGAATTGTTTTGCTGTGGCGTTTATTTGCACTGGTCGCCAACTTTGACAACCAGTGTATATGATGTGCTGCTTTGTTCCCTATATTTGCACTGGTGGCGAACTTTGATGCCCAGTGGATCTAATATGTGTAATAGTCGTGATAGCCTAGTGTAAGTTGCTTGCTTATTTATTTCCTTGTTGTCTTGTTTATTTGTTTTCTTGTAGTCAGTGCAGTTCTTTTTCTGCGGTTTGCTAGTGGCCGCAAAAACCTATTTTTTAAAACTAGGCAATAATCACCATGGGCTACATATTTACTGTAGTTACCATGGGCCTCCTACGGGCCATAGAAACAATGTGCCTTCTACGGGCCGTAGCATCAATGGGCCTTCTACGGGCCGTATGATCGATCGGCCAAACATGGGCCAATAACAGACTGCATTATGGGCCGTAAACGGGCTAGATTTGGAATCATCCGTTCATGGGATGATAATAACGGGTCGTCGTTAATCAGCCGTATTTGATGACGCTATGAAAACAGCCCAACGGATTAACAGGGCGCAAACAGGCCGATTGTAACCACGGGCTGAATTTGGCCCACAAGTAGAAAAGGCCAGTAACGGGTCGTAAGTAACCGAATGCTGGAAATGAGCCCAAGAAAAGATGGGCCCCGAGAAGGCCGAAATATAACACGGGTTGGAAACAGCCCAATGGAATAATGGACCATTAATGGGTATAAAGCGATACATTGTTCATTGTGGGCCAGATTCACCACGGGCTGTTAATGGGCCAAGAGTTACAAATGGCCTCGTATGGGCCGAGAGACATCATGGGCCATACATCGGCCGGAAGTTACAACAGGCTGGAATCAGATTAGACGGCCCAGATGAAGCTATTAGGCTTAATTCCGATAGGCCGTAACGGGTCGTGAGTTAGCGGGTCGTAAATGGGCTATATACGAACAGGCCGTTAACAGGCTTTCTGTGGGCCGGCCCGTTACCTTTTGACCAAGTCAAATAGGCCGGCCTTTTCACCGGAATGGGCCTCTGTTGGGTCGTGCCACGTGTCAACGTATCATAGGCGCCTCCTGTCCAATGAATGGATGACATCTGTCCCAACGGTGAGCCAACATGTGTTTCCTCCAGTCAATGAGAATTTTACACGTGGAAAATCCTTATTGGTCTGGGCTGTTAGCGGGTAATTGAATCCAAAACCTGACCCGGTAGCTTAACGGTGACCCGTTACGGTGGATGCCACGTGTCAGTCACCCTTGACGAAAGCACTTCCATGATGCACCATTTATCGTCATGGAAGTGGACACTTCCGTGATGATAATTTTGGTAATGTAATGGAACACTTCTATGACAGCACATGTATGACTATATTGATTCTGTCATAAAATTGTCATGGATGTAGATGCATGACAGAAAACGTGACCTACCGCGACAAACACGTATCATCACGGAAGTGTATTTTTTTGTAGTGCCCACCACCACTCCAGCACAGCGACCGACCTGCCAGCCTGGCAAGCACCTGCGTGGTGGCATGCAGATCTTCGTGAGGATCCTGCCAGTGCTCCAGCGCAGCGGCTAGCCAGCCAGCCTGGCATTGCATGCCTTGTCAGCCTGGATGCATGTCAAGATGAGGAGAGGCGGTGACGGATGGGACAGGCTCTATTTCCGTCCCCGATAAAGTTAGGGGCACGTAACCAGTGCATTTAATGCATTTGTCTGTGAACGTCAGTGATAAGCATAGCTACTTTACACCTCCTGTGTGCCACTGTGGTAACCCCTTTATACACATATAAAAGGAGGCCCAAGGCGTACTAGAGAATGATTCAGACTTTTTGGACTTTCTGGCCCAACTTGCATGCGTAGCAGCTAGCCGAAGCTCAAGAACACATAATATACACTTAAAGCAGGACTAGGGTTGTACGCTCCTTAGTGGCCTGAACCTAGGTAAAAATCCATCGTGTTGATTGTTAGATCTGCTCTTTGTGCACCCCTCTTCCCTACCAAACCGTAGAAGGGATCCATGTGATCCCGTAGGTGTCGTTTCTCCGACATCTTTGGCGCACCAGGTAGGGGTAGAGAGGTTGTGCAAACCTGGTATAGAAGTTAGCACGTCATTTCCTTGATCGCCATGGCTTCCAAGAAGAAGGCGATCACAGTGATCGGTTCGTCTGGAGCCGGTCCTTTTGTGTTGGCATGGATAGGCAACGGTGTAGTCATGGATGTCGGTGGAGGTGCGGATCACGAGCATCCACAACATTATGGCAACCGAAGCCAGGCAAGCAGAATCGTTCGCGCCCGTCACGACGAGTCGCGCGCCGCTGGGTCCAGGGACGGACCCGTGCTGCCTACGGGTGGCGCGGCGACCTCCAACACACCCCCGCCAGCGCCCGCACCACGGTCCTCCTAGGCCGTGCACGGTGAGCGGCACCCCGACGTTGGAGACCATGGGCGTCCCCACAGAAAGAGCCCTCAACATCACTCTCGAGATGCACAGGGCCAGCATGCATGCCATGATGCTGGTGGAAACGGCGCACGGTCATGGAACCATGAGGGGGCTCCTTCTAACATGGTTAGAACTCCGAGCACCTCCCGTTCCTCACGCTTGTCGCTGCCACCCACACCAGCAGAAGCATTAGCACGAGCGCATCTGCTCCTCGACTTTCCTCCTGTTGCGGAGAAGCAAGAAGAGTGGAGGGTTGCTATCTAGAGCCTTATTGGCCACGCCAATAAAGATGGGTACCAGGAGGCAGGCCCTTCGTGGCGTCGGTCCACCGAGCCGGCGCATGCCGACGGCGGAAGGGCTGGAGGCGCTGCAACCATGGTGCACTCCCCTCCACCACCCAGCAACGGTCGCCGGCTCGGCGGGTCGATGACCGTGACGATGGATCCACGGCATCGTCCGATCCACGAGCTTGTCGCGACCAACATCAAGTTCTTCAGGAGCGGGGTAAAGAGGACGCTCGAGCTACCATCGAGCAGCGACGGGAAGCACACCATCAATCTGATAGGCGTGCAGGGCCCACTACGTACAGGCCTACGTCAGGGGATTCTGGTAAATTGCCTTACGAGGTAGGTTGTCCAGCTTTTACCCGTGAGCTGCAGCAGTTCTGGTGGCTCACTACCCGCATGTTCAAACCAGAGGTCTCGGAGAAGTACGACGGCAAAACTCATCCATCCGGGTTCCTGAGCGTTTACACCATCACGATGCAAGCTGCCGGGGCTTGGGACGGCAAGGTGCTTGCCAACTACTTCATGTTGGTGCTCAAGCCCAACGTCAGGTTGTGGTTGATGCACCTGCCAGTAGATTCCATCTCCTCTTGGTCGGACCTGTGCCACGAGTTCGTTGGCGCCTTCACTGGAGGCCACACGGTTCCTGGCCAGGCAAGCGATTTGCATCTCATCCCCTAGAAGGATGGTGAATGCTTGTGCAAATACATACAGAGATTCAGCCATGTGCAGTACAACATCCCAGATGTTCATCATGCCGCTGTCATCAGCGCATTCCATCAGAACATGTGCAACCGCAAGATGCGTGAAGAGCTGACCATGAACAAGGTTACAAATGTTGCCGAGCTTTATGATTTGGCCGACAGATGTGCTTGAGCTGAAGAAGGAAGGAAGTACCCCGGTGAAGATGCCGGTGCGGGAAGTGACTCTGGAGATGAAGACGTCATCGCCCCGTCAAAGAAGGGCCGACGGCACACCAGGAAGCGCAAGGGCAAGACCATGCTTGCCATCGAGGAATCCGGCAACCCCGGCACCACCAAGAAGGCCAAGGTTGACGACCCCGGCAAGGAGGTTGCTCGGTACGCCGCCTGCCAGGCCTTGGCGGCTGCCGACAAGCCGGAGGGCTCCGACAAGCAATACTGCAAAATCCATCGCACAAAGGGCCATGACCTCCAGAACTGCCGGCAAGTCGAGCAGCTTGTGGAGAGGCAGAAAGCCGAGTATGAAAGGTGAGACAAAGAGAAGGTCCAGGATGGTGCTGACGGGTCCGGCAAGAAGCGCAGTGGCCGAGGGGGCACCATGACAAGGAAAAGCAACAACAGAGGCCTGCTTGGGGCCGCGACAAGAAATAAGGAGATGATGACCATGAAGAGGACGACGAGTCTAGTGAGCACAAGTTTCAAAAAGCCATAGAAGCCATGTGCATCGATGGTGGCACCTCATTGCATTCTTCTCACCGCCAACTTAAATGGGACGAGTCTAGTGGCACCTCATCGATAGTGGGCGCGCAAGATCAATGCGACAGAGCCATCGATCGATGCCCAGAAACCACTGAAATGGTCCAACACACCTATCATTTTTTACGCCGAGGATCACCCTGATCGCACAACCGCGGTCGGGTGTTTGCCGTGGTTTGTCTCTCTAACAATTCGCAACCTCAAGGTGACGAAAATGTTAGTGGATGGTGGGGCCGGTCTAAACTTGATCTCGCCCAAGGTGATCAAGAGGTTGCAAATCCTTGATGGATATCTCAAAGAGACGGGCACATTCCAAGGGATCAATCCAGGGAGGAGCCAGCCCAATGGTAAGATCACACTACGAGTCACATTTGGCGGTGAGCTGAACTACAGGATAGAGAAGATCGTTTTTTATGTCGCCAAGATCCGGTGCCATATAACGGGATCCTTGGCCGTTCGGCACTGGCCAAGTTTATGGCAGCACCACACTGTGCCTACAACATGCTAAAGATGCCCGACCCGATGAGCACCATCATCGTCGGCTCTGACAAGAAAGATGCGCTCATCTGTGCCGACCAACTCATAGTTACCGCACCTACCGCCAAGGCACTTGATCCTGCCACTGGAGCTCCCGAGGGGTGATACGTCTCCAACGTATCTATAATTTTTGATTATTCCATGCTATTATATTATCAATCTTGGATGTTTTATATGCATTTATATGCTATTTTATATGATTTTTGGGACTAACCTATTAACCTAGAGCCCAGTGCCAGTTTCTATTTTCCCCTTGTTTTTGAGTTTTACACAAAAGGAATACCAAACGGAGTCCAATTGACGTGCCAATTTTTGATGATTTTTTATGGACCAAAAGAAGCCCCCGGAGTAAAAGAGTTGGGCCAAAAGAGTCCCGAGCCATCCACAAGAGTGGAGGGCGCGTCCTACCCCCTTGGGCGCGTCCCCCTATCTCGTGGATGACTCGGAGACCCCTCTGACATGGGACCGACGCCAAAAATTCCTGTAAATACATAAACCTCCAGAAAGAAACCTAGATCGTGAGTTCCACCGCCGCAAGCCTTTGTAGCCACCAAAAACCAATCGGCACCCTGTTTCGGCACCCTGTCGGAGGGGGGAATCATCACCGGTGGCCATCTTCATCATCCCGGTGCTCTCCATGATGAGGAGGGAGTAGTTCACCCTCGGGGCTGAGGGTATGTACCAGTAGCTATGTGTTTGATCTCTCTCTCTCTCTCTCGTGTTCTTGATATGGCATGATCTTGATGTACTGCGAGCTTTGCTACTATAGTTGGATCTTATGATGTTTCTCCCCCTCTATCTCCTTGTGATGAATTGAGTTTTCCCTTTGAAGTTATCTTATCAGATTGAGTCTTTAAGGATTTTTGAACACTTGATGTATGTCTTGCATGTGCTTATCTGTGGTGACAATGGGATATTCACGTGATCCACTTGATGCATGTTTTGGTGGTCAACTTGCGAGTTCCGTGACCTTATGAACTTATGCATAGGGGTTGGCACACGTTTTCATGTTGACTCTCCAGTAGAAACTTTGGGGCACTCTTTGAAGTTCTTTGTGTTGGTTGAATAGATGAATCTGAGATTGTGTGATGCATGTCATATAATCATACCCACAATTACTTGAGGTGACATTGGAGTATCTAGGCGACATTAGGGTTTTGGTTAATTTGTGTCTTAAGGTGTTATTCTAGTACGAACTCTAGGATAGATTGAATGGAAAGAATAGCTTCGTGTTATTTTACTACGGACTCTTGAATAGATCGATTAGAAAGAATAACTTTGAGGTGGTTTCGTACCCTACAGTAATCTCTGCGTTTGTTCTCCGCTATTAGTGACTTTGGAGTGACTCTTTGTTGCATGTTCAGTGGTAGTTATATGATCCAATTATGTTATTATTGTTGAGAGAACTTGCACTAGTGAAAGTATGAACCCTAGGCCTTGTTTCAATGCATTGCAATACCGTTTTCGCTCACTTTTATCACTAGTTACCTTGCTGTTTTTATAATTTCAGATTACAAAAACCTATATCTACCATCCATATTGCACTTGCATCACCATCTCTTCGCCGAACTAGTGCACCTATACAATTTACCATTGTATTGGGTGTGTTGGGGACACAATAGACTCTTTGTTATTTGGTTGCAGGGCTGTTTGAGAGAGACCATCTTCATCCTACGCCTCCCACGGATTGATAAACCTTAGGCCATCCACTTGAGGAAAATTTGCTACTATCCTACAAACCTCTGCACTTGGAGGCCCAACGACGTCTACAAGAAGAAGGTTGTGTAATAGACATCAAGCTCTTTTTTGGCGCCATTGCCGGGGAGGTAAGTGCTTTAAGGTATATCTTTAGATCTTGCAATCGAATCTTTTAGTTTCTTGTTTTATCACTTGTATAGTTTATAAAAGAAAACTAGAAAAAAATGGAATTGAGGGTGCCTCATATGCTTCATCTTTTTAATATCTTTCGTGAAAATGATGGAAAGGAAAATTGTGCCCAAGTGCTAGAAGAAGAATGCATTAAAATGTTTGGCACTAAATCTTTGAATGATGAGCATGATTGCACTATTGTTAGTACGAATTCTTTGAATATCCATAGTACTAATGATGATTGCACTAGTCATGATGAAAATGTCTCTTATAAGCATGTCAATTTTTGTGGAGTGCATAGAGTTTGCAAGTACACACCAAATAGGGAAGATAGATTTTGCAAGAGGCATAAGTATTTAGAAACTAAATGGTTGCAAGAAATGCTAGATGTTTGTGCTGAAAATTTAAATTTTCTTAGCCATCCTTGTGAACTTTGCAATGAATGTGGTCATTTGAATATCCAATGCAAATTGTTTCATGATCGAATCGTGTCCAAGAATTGTGATGAATTGATTTCCCTTGCACATCATAATGAACTTAGTTTGCTTGTGGGTTATGAAGAAATGAAACGTATAACTAAGGATCTTCCAGAATTTGTCCTTGATAAAGTTCTTGATTTTGATCTAGAGGAAATTTATATGTATTGTGCAGTGAATTGCATTGAAAATCCTTATATTGCCAATTACATAAAGACAAGAAAACAAATAGAAGATGAAGAGAATACTAATGAAAGGGAAGAGGTTTCCCCGTATCCTCCTATTCTTTCTTATGATGAATCAGGTAACGACGAGGAGCTTTCTACTCAACCAATATCCTTAATAAGGAGCTCCAAAAAGAGGATTAAACCCACACATAATGTGAAGAAGAAAAAGGAAAGACGGAGAAGCAAAGGTAAAAAGGTATCCCTCCCAAATGATGTTGCTCCTATTACTCATTGTGATGATGATAATTTCTATACTATTGGTGCTATCCATACTATTAATGATGAGAGTGATTATGCTTATGATATGTAAAGGCCCAAGCTTGGGGATACTATGTTTGATGAGAATGACATGTTTGAGAATTTATTTGATGCAATTAATGTTTGTCCCAAGCTTGGGGATGCTATGTTTAATGAAGATGACATTTTTAGTCTCCCAAGTTATGATGAGCAAATTTATTATGATGATAACAAGCCTCCTATTTGTGATGATTATAGATGAAAGTGGGTTTGGAAGAGTGTCAACTTTAGGAACTAATGATCCCACTATTTTTGAGGATGTTGAATCTTATTGTGATAATTATAAAAGTGGATTTGGATAGGTCATGACTTTATTTAGTAATGATTCCACTATCTTGGAAGAGGTTTCAATTCATTATGATGAGAACAAAGTTGCTACTTATGATGATTATTGTGATGATACTTTTGTTATAAAAAGTAGTGATGATTATATTTAAAAAAAAATCATGATTATGATTACCCTTTTCCTGAACATTACTCTTTTAATGTGGAAGCAATTTATAGTATTCAAGTTTCTTATGATACTCCCACTATTCCGAATGAGAAGAATTTTGCTTATGGGGAGAGTAATAAAAATTCTATGCTTGTGGCTCATGAAAAGAATTCTTTATGTGATAGTTATATTTTTGAATTCATTCATGATGCTACTAAAAATTATTATGAGGGAGGATTATAGGCTTCTAGGAATTGCAATAATACCAAGTTTCCTCTCTATGTGCTTTAAGTTTTGAAGTTATGCTTGTTTTGCTTTCCTATGATAGTTGATTCTTGTTCCCATAAATTGTTTGCTCAAAAAATCCCTATGCATAGGAAGTGGGTTAGACTTAAATGTGCTAGTCATATTCTTCATGATGCTCTCTTTATGTTTCAATTCTTATCTTTTATGTGAGCATCATTGAAATCATCATGCCTAGCTAGGGGTGTTAAACGATAGCGCTTGTTGGGAGACAACCCAATTTTATCTTTTTCTTTGCCTTTGCTCCTGTTTAGTAATAAATAATCTATCTATCCTCTGGTTATATGTGATTTTATGTTTTAATTAGTGTTTGTGCCAAGTAGAGCCTTTAGGATCTTCTTGGGTGATTGTTGTTTGATCTTGCTGATAAAAACAGAAAGTATGCGCTCACGAAAATAATTATCATTTTTTACCAGAGAGTGATAAAATACCAATTCCAACTACAATAGATCAATATACTTTTTTATCCTGGTCGTCCTAATTTTTAAGAATTTTTGGAGTTATAGAAGTATTCGAAATCTCCAGATTACTACAGACTGTTCTGTTTTTGACAGATTTTGTTTTCATTGTGTTGTTTGCTTATTTTGATGAATCTATGAGTAGTATCGGAGGATATGAACCATAGAGAAGTTGGAATACATTAGATATTACGCCAATATGAATTTAGAATGAGTTCACAACAGTACCTAACTGGTGATTTATTTTCTTATACTAACGGAGCTTATGAGTTTTCTGTTAAGTTTTGTGATGTGAAGTTTTCAAGTTTTGGGTAAAAAATTAATGGACTATGGAATAAGGAGTGGCAAGAGCCTAAGCTTGGGGATGCCCAAGGCACCCCAAGGTAATATTCAATGAGAACCAAGAGCCTAAGCTTGGGGATGCCCCGGATGGCATCCCCTCTTTTGTCTTCGTTCATCGGTAACTTTACTTAGAGCTATATTTTTATTCACCACATGATATGTGTTTTGCTTGGAGCGTCATTTTATTTTATTTTGTTTTGCTTGCTATTTGAATAAAATAACAAGATCTGAAATTCTTAAATGTTAGAGAGTCTTCACATAGTTACATAATTATTCGACTACTCATTGATCTTCACTTATATCTTTTGGAGTAGTTTGCCATTTGCTCTAGTGCTTCACTTATATTATTTTGAGAATCTTTAGAACATCATGGTAATTTGCTTTGGTTATGAATTTAGTCCTAATATGATAGGCATCCAAGAGGGATATAATAAAAACTTTCATATAAAGTGCATTGAATACTATGAGAAGTTTCATTCCTTATAATTGTTTTGAGATATGAGGATGGTGATATTAGAGTCATGCTAGTTGAGTAGTTGTGAATTTGAGAAATACTTGTGTTGAAGTTTGCAAGTCCCGTAGCATGCACATATGGTAACCGTTGTGTAAGAAATTTGAAGCATGAGGTATTTCTTTGATTGTCTACCTTATGAGTGGCGGTTGGGGATGAGCGATGGTCTTTTCCTACCAATCTATCCCCCTAGGAGCATGTGCGTAGTGCTTGGTTTTGATGACTTGTAGATTTTTGCAATAAGTATGTGAGTTCTTTATGACTAATGTTGAGTCCATGGATTATATGCACTCTCACCCTTCCACCATTGCTAGCCTCTCTAGTACCGCGCAACTTTCGCCGGTACCATAAACCCACCATTTACCTTCCTCAAAACAGCCACCATACCTACCTATTATGGCATTTCCATAGCCATTCCAAGATATATTGCCATGCAACTTTCCACCATTCTGTTTATTATGTCATGCTCCATCATTATCATATTGCTTTGCATGATCATGTTGTTGACATCCTATTTGTGGCAAAGCCATCATTCATAATATTTTCATACATGCCACTCTTGATTCATTGCACATCCTGGTACACCGCCGGAGGCATTCATATAGAGTCATATTTTTTTCTAAGTATCGAGTTGTAATTCTTGAGTTGTAAGTAAATAAAAGTGTGATGATCTTCATTATTAGAGCATTGTCCCATGTGAGGAAAAAAAGAGAAGTCCCAAAAAAGAAACAAAAAATGAGAGAAAAAGAGAGAAGGGACAATGCTACTATCCTTTTTCCACACTTGTGCTTCAAAGTAGCACCATGATCTTCATGATAGAGTCTCTTATTTTGTCACTTTCATATACTAGTGGGAATTTTCGTTATAGAACTTGGCTTGTATATTCCAACAATGGGCTTCCTCAAATGCCCTAGGTCTTCGTGAGCAAGCACATTGGATGCACACCCACTTAGTTTATTTTGTTGAGCTTTCATACATTTATAGCTTTAGTGCATCCGTTGCATGGCAATTCCTACTCACTCACATTGATATCTATTGATGGGCATCTCCATAGCCCATTAATATGCCTAGTTGATGTGAGACCATCTTCCTCATTTTTGTCTTCTCCACAACCACCATTCTATTCCACCTATAGTGCTATGTCCATGGCTCACGCTCATGTATTGCGTGAAAGTTGAAAAAGTTTGAGATACTAAAGTATGAAACATTTGCTTGGCTTGTCATCAGGGTTGTGCATGATTTGAATATTTTGTGTGATGAAGATGGAGCATAGCCAAACTATATGATTTTGTAGGGATGAACTTTCTTTGGCCATGTTATTTTGAGAATACATGATTACTTTGTTAGTATGCTTGAGGTATTATTATTTTTATGTCAATATTACACTTTTGTTTGAATCTTATGGATCTGAATATTCTTGCCACAATAGAGAATATTACATTGATAAATATGTTAGGTAGCATTCCACATCAAAAAATCTATTTTTATCATTTACCTACCGAGGACGAGCAGGAATTAAGCTTGGGGATGCTTGATACGTCTCCAATGTATCTATAATTTTTGATTGTTCCATGCTATTATATTATCAATCTTGGATGTTTTATATGCATTTATATGCTATTTTATATGATCTTTGGGACTAACCTATTAACCTAGAGCCTAGTGCCAGTTTCTGTTTTTCCTTGTTTTTGAGTTTTACAGAAAAGGAATACCAAATGGAGTACAATTGATGTGCAAATTTTTGATGATTTTTTATGGACCAAAAGAAGCCCCCGGAGTAAAAGAGTTGGGCCAGAAGAGTCATGAGCCATCCACGAGGGTGGAGGGCGCACCCTACCCCCTGGGCGCATCCCCCTATCTCATGGATGACTCGGAGACCCCCCCTGACGTGAGACCGACGCCAAAAATTCCTATAAATACAGAAACCTCCAGAAAGAAACCTAGATCGGGAGTTCCGCTGCCGCAAGCCTCTGTAGCCACAAAAAACCAATCGGGACACTGTTCTGGCACCCTGTCGGAGGGGGAATCATCACCGGTGGCCATCTTCATCATCCCGGCGGTCTCCATGACGAGGAGGGAGTAGTTCACCCTCGGGGCTGAGGGTATGTATGAGTAGCTATGTGTTTGATCTCTCTCTCTCTCTCGTGTTCTTGATATGGCACGATCTTAATGTACCACGAGATTTGCTATTATAGTTGGATCTTATGATGTTTCTCCCCTCTATCTCCTTGTGATGAATTGAGTTTTCCCTTTGAATTTATCTTATCGGATTGAGTCTTTAAGGATTTGAGAACACTTGATGTATGTCTTGCATGTGGTTATCTATGGTGACAATGCGATATTCACGTGATCCACTTGATGTATGTTTTGGTGATCACCTTGTGAGTTCCGTGACCTTGTGAACTTATGCATGGGGGTTGGCACACATTTTCATCTTGACTCTCCGGTAGAAAATTTGGGGCACTCTTTGCAGTTTCTTTGTGTTGGTTGAATAGATGAATCTGAGATTGTGTGATGCATATCGTATAATCATACCCCCACGGATACTTGAGGTGACATGGGAGTATCTAGGTGACATTAGGGTTTTGGTTGATTTGTGTCTTAAGGCGTTATACTAGTACGAACTCTAGGATAGATCGAACGAAAAGAATAGCTTCGTGTTATTTTACTACGAACTCTTGAATAGATCGATCATAAAGAATAACTTTGAGGTGGTTTCGTACCCTACGATAATCTCTTCGTTTGTTCTCCACCATTAGTGAGTTTGGAGTGACTCTTTGTTGCATGTTGAGGGATAGTTATATGATCCAATTATGTTATTATTGTTGAGAGAACTTGCACTAGTGAAAGTATGAACCCTAGGCCTTGTTTCAATGCATTGCAATACCGTTTTCGCTCACTTTTATCATTAGTTACCTTGCTGTTTTTATAATTTCAGATTACAAAAACCTATATCTACCATCCATATTGCACTTGTATCACCATCTCTTCGCCGAACTAGTGCACCTATACAATTTACCATTGTATGGGGTGTGTTGGGGACACAAGCGACTCTTTGTTATTTGGTTGCAGGGTTGTTTGAAAGAGACCATCTTCATCCTACGCCTCCCACGGATTGATAAACCTTAGGTCATCCGGTTGAGGGAAAATTGCTATACAAACCTCTGCACTTGGAGGCCCTACAATGTCTACAAGAAGAAGGTTGTGTAGTAGACATCAAGGGGAAGAAGACTGGCAAGACCTCTGGCCCCGACAAGGCCTCTTGTACCCACTCCAGAAAACGCGCCTCTTTGGGGTGCTGCGTTCCCGTTGAGGACGTGCCAGAGAGCTCCACTGTCAAGAGCAAGAAATCCAAGACGACACGGGCAGAGCTTTCACTATAAGCTCCACCCTCTACAGCAAATAGGAAAACACGCTCGTCGCCTTCCTGCGGGCGAATGTTGATGTGTTTGCATGGCACGCATCTGACATCCCCGGTGTTCCCAGGGAGGTGATTGAGCACCACCTTGTTGTATGTCCTCATGCGCGGCCCGTCAAGCAGAAGGTCAGGAAGCAAGCTTTGGAGCGGAAAGAGTTTATCATCGAAGAGATTAGGAAGTTGGAAGTAGCAGGTTTGGTCAGGGGAGTGCTCCACCCAACATGGTTGGCCAATCCGATGGAGGTTGTGCATTGATTATACAAATATAAATAAAGCCTGCCCGAATGATCCTTTCCCTTTGCCGCGCATTGACCAGATCGTGGACTCCACTGCTGGGTGTGACTTGTTGTCGTTCCTTGAGGTCTACTCAGGGTACCACCAAATCTTCATGATGAAGGAGGATGAAGAGAAGACCGCATTTATCACCCCATGTGGTACGTATTGTGTTATACGAATGCCTTTTGGGTTGAAAAGCGCTGGTTCAACGTTTGCAAGAGCGGTTCAGATTGGTTTTGAGCCTCAGCTACATAGAAATATGGAAGCATATATGGATGACATTGTGGTTAAAACCAAGGACAAGGCAACACTCGTGCAAGATTTGGAAGAAACATTTGCAAATTTGCGCAAGATAACCCTCAAGCTCAACCCTGAGAAGTGTGTGTTCAACGTCCCATCCGGCAAACTTCTCGGGTTCTTTGTGTCTCAGCGTGGGACCGAAGCAAATCCCGACAAGATCAAGGCAATTGAGTAGATTGAAGCACCAAGACGAGTCAAAGATGTGCATCGGCTTGCTGGCTGCGTTGCTGCTTTGGGTAGGTTTTATCTCCAAATCTGCTGAGCGCGCCCTCCCCCTTTTCAAGATTTTGAAAAAGGCAGGACCAATGAAATGGACTCCAGAGGCCGAAGCAGCTCTGCAAGATTTGAAGAGATACCTCTCATCTATACCAATACTAGTCGTGCCTAAACCACAAGAGCCATTGTTGCTATATCTAGCGACAACAAATCAAGTGGTCAGTGCTATGCTAGTGGCGCGGAGGGAAGTTGATGAAGAAGCAGTAGCAGTGGTGAGACCGTCGGATGGCAATCCAGAGCTCTCCCCGGCAGGGTCTAGTGCCGGCAAGGCAGGACCCCCGGTAGAGTCTGGTCCCGGTAGGGCAGAGTCTGGTGCCAGCAAAGCAGGATCTGTGCAAGCAAACGAAGTGATACAAAAGAACAAGATGATGCATCACCCGGTTTACTTTGTCAGCTCCCTCTTGCAGGGGGCTAGGTCAAGGTACTATGGTGTGCAGAAGTTGCTCTTCGGCCTTCTTATGGCCTCGAGGAAGTTGCGTCATTATTTTCAAGAACATGAGATCACCGTCGTCACTCGCTTCCCGTTGAAACGGATCTTGCATAACCCAGATGCAACTGGAAGAATTGTGGAGTGGGCGTTGGAATTGTCAAGCTTTGGTCTCAGGTTTGAAAGCACTTTGACAATCTAGAGCAGAGCCTTGGCAGAATTCATTGCGGAATGGACCTCAACACCTGACGGAGAAATTCAAGAGACCACTCTCCCCGGCAAGGAAACGAGCCGCGACTGGATTATGTACTTTGACGGGGCTTTTTTGTTGCAAGGCACCGGTGTTGGTGTGTTGCTTGTCGCGCCCACCGGAGAGCACCTCAAGTACGTGGTCCAAATGCACTTTCTCCAGGAGAGATCAACAAACAACATTGCAGAGTATGAGGGACTGCTCGTCGGTCTCAAGATCGTGGCAGACCTTGGGATCAGAAAGTTGATCATCCATGTAGATTCACAACTCGTGGTGAAGCAAGTGAACAAGGATTATCAGAGCCCGTTAATGGAAGCTTATGTAGATGAAGCTAGGAAGTTGGAAGAGCGTTTCGACGGTCTACAAGCAGAGCATGTTCCTCGAGCAGAGAACAGC
This sequence comes from Triticum dicoccoides, assembly GCF_002162155.2. Classification (NCBI taxonomy): domain Eukaryota; kingdom Viridiplantae; phylum Streptophyta; class Magnoliopsida; order Poales; family Poaceae; genus Triticum; species Triticum dicoccoides. The sequence continues at coordinate 26,253,202 of NC_041388.1, forward strand.
ATTGCTGATGACATGTCAAAACGTGTTGCCCTCAAGTTACCCGTGGAACTAGGGACCTTTGTGCTCCGATTAACTCAACCATCCATTGAACCATCGGCAGGGCAGAATATGCAGAGGAAATCAGGCCCCGGCAAATATTTTCCCACTGAGCTCCCAGGAGCTGTCGGCGAGGGAGTTGACGGGGACGCCAAGCTTGCCGAGGAGCGACAGGCTCCGGCCTGGCCTCAAGCCCTTGCCATAGAGACAACTGCTCCCACAGCGGAAGACATGCCTTTAGTCCTTGCCATCAAGCCTCAGGCTCCAGCATTGGCACAACACACCGTTTGGTTCCTCCAAACAGGAGAAATCCCCGAGGAACAAGAAGAAGCAGAGAAAGTAGCCCGTCGGTCTAGCATGTACCATTTTGTGGACGATGTCCTGTACAGGAAAAGACCGAACAACATGAAATTGAAGTGCATTCCTCAGGAGGACGGACTGGAGTTGTTGGCAGAGATACATGGAGGCATATGTGGCTCTCAATAGGATCAAAAGATCTTTCCAGCAAGGCGTTCCGACAAGGTTCCCTTTGGCCCACTACTCTCCAGGATGCAACTTCACTAGTAACCAAGTGTGAAGCGTCCCAGTTTCATTCAAAGAAACTCCATCTGCCAGCTCAAGCTCTTTAGATGATCCCTCTTTCCTGGCCATTTTCGGTCTGGGGGATCGACATATTGGGCCCCTTTCCCCGTGTTGTCGGGGGCTTTGAGTACTTGTACCTCGCAATCAACAAGTTCACAAAGTGGCCAGAAGAGGAAGCAGTGACAAAGGTGACCGCACAATCAGCCGTCAAGTTCTTCAAGGGACCAGTTTGCCATTTTGGTGTGCCAAATAGAGTCATCGCCGATAACGGCACACAGTTCACGAGCCGCACCTTCATGTAGTACATCCAGGACCTCGGCAGCAAAATATGTTTTGCTTCTATTGCACATCTGCGAAGCAATGGCCAGGCGGAAAGGGCAAATGCTGAAGTGCTGCGGGGCCTCAAAACAAGAACTTTTGACAGGTTGCACAAGTGCGGAAGATGCTGGAGTGATGAGTTACCAGCGGTTCTTTGGTCAATCAGGACGACACCAAATCGAGCCACCAGCCAGACGCCCTTCTCCCTCGTGTATGTGGCAGAAGCAGTTCTCCCCACATAACTCATATACGAATCACCTCGAGTGCTCGCTTATGATGAGCTTGAGCAAGAGCAGTTCCGACAGGATGATGCCACGCTCCTTGAGGAGGATCGTCTTCAGGCTGTTGTGAGAGTTGCGCGCTACCAACAAGCCTTGTGCCGCTACCATGGCCGCAAGGTTCACGCCCGAAGCCTTGAGGAAGGCGACCTTGTTCTTCGGCGCGTTCAGTCGGCCAATAACTCCAACAAGTTGATGCCAAAGTGGGAAGGCCCTGATCGGGTAATACGGGTCACCAGGCCCGGCACAATCCACTTGGAGACCGAAGATGGTATCCCAGCAAGTAACTCCTGGAATATCGAACATCTTCGCAAGTTTTTCCCATGAGGCGCGGTTGTCGAGAACCCCAGCAACCCCCTTTTTGTACTAGCCTTGCCGGCAAGGCATATAACCCTATGTACAGAGCCAGGCGTAGACCTCGTGCGCAGTTGAATAACCTTCAGTATGTATATTTCGTGTTGATTTCCATGTTTATATATATATATATATATATATATATATATATATATATATATATATATATATATATATATATATATATATATATATATATATATATATATATGCATGCTTGTCTAGGATGTCCTACTACGTTTGCTTCCATCAAGTACTGACGAACCGCCAAGGTTCCATGTTCCTATTTTCTATTCTTTCTTTTTCCCAAAGGACGGAAGGTTTGCTCACGCACAAGTTTGCCGAGGGGATAGATAGTGTGGGCACCGACAGGCAACGTCCGAAGTGACGGCTTGAGAAAAAGAACACAGCGGCGAAAGCTAAGTCACGAAACCTCGAGTGAATTTTCTTTTAAATATAAGGTTATTTTCCTCAAATGGTTTCGGATCTTTGTATGGAAAACCTGCACGCGAAGGAACTTTGTCGGGATTGGTTTCGCCCTTGCTCTGTTTCGAGTCTGCTCAACGGTTCAAGTGGTTGTGCCAAGAGCGGCAAGGTGCCTTGCCGGCAGCGGCACCCCCAGCAGGTCGCTAAGGACCCGTCCTGAAAGCGCTCGCGGCAAGGGTGCGCACACTGGCAAGCTTTTCCCAATAATGTGTAGGGTGTGTGCCATACAAAGAGGGATCAAACAAGGAATATAAACGTTCATTCAATCCAAAACACAACAAGTTATATTACATCAATAGTTGCCGCAGTTCTAACTTAAGATAAATTGTCTTGGGTACGAGTTTGCGGCAGCAAGATGAAGCGAAGCGACTAGTCCCGACACTGGCCTTCCACCATCTTGACTTGGTCAACCCTATTGACGATGGGCACAACGAGCTCTTCAAGCGTCTTGCGGTCCGCACCCTCTGCTAAGCTCTCAAGCACATTGGTGAGGTTGAGGTTGGGGTTCCAGTACGCCACCTTGGTGAGCACCTTGAGGAGGATGCCCTGGCAAAGCTTGCGGGACTCCTTGGCCAATTGGGTCGCTCGGCTATCGTGGAGTAGCTTCAGGGCATCAAAGACAGCCTCGAAGAACATGGTCAGCCTGGTGCTCTCAGTCAACCCCTCATCGTGAGAGAACCTGAAGTTTGGCATGCCCATGATGGACAGTTGTGTGGTGAGCCTCTCCGTGACGTCGATGCAGCGCTCATCCCAGACCCCCACGCCTTTCACATAGTCGTTGTAGTTGGCGGCAGCACTCTCGAGTAGTTGCTTCTCATCATGGAGGTCTTTGGCCAGGGTCTTCTCGCGAGTCCTGCTGCTCTCAAGGGTCCCCTCCAGTGTGGTCAACTTCAGCTTCAAATCAGCCACGGAGTCATTGGCCGCAGAGATCTTCTTGGTCTTCTCAGATATGGTGACCTGTAGCTCCGCCAAGGTGTAGGAAGTTTTGTCTCTGTCGCTCTTGGGCGTCGAGACTACCTTGTGGTGCTTCTTCAGCTCCGCCTCCAGTTTCTCCACCTTGCCGGCCAACTCGTTCTTGGTGGCCTCTGCGGCTTCAGCGGCGTTGATGGCCTCCTTCAGCTTGCCGACATTATCCAGGACCAGAGCGTCGATTGTGTATTTATGCTTCTGCTCCGGCTCCTGGGTCCGCTGCATGACAAGCCTATCAATTTCTTGGTCCTTGTCGTAGAGCTTGGCGGCAAGCGCCTCTTCACGAGCGGCAAGGTCTCCTTCTTGGGCGTCGAGCAGGACACGATGCTCCCTTAGTTGGACGTCGTCCTTGGCGACCTGTGCAGCGGCCTCCTCCTGGGCCTTCTCAATGTCAGACTGCTTCAGGAGGAGCTCGTTCCAGCGCTAGCTCAGCTGCTCCTGGCTAGTCTTCAGCTCCTGCCGGGCCTCGATGAACCAGATTTGCATTTGCTTGACGCGCTTCTGGAAGTCCGCCTTTGCCGCGTCGACGACTACCATCCTGGCGTTCAGCTTCTCCTTGTGGGCACGGTGAAGCGCCTGAAGCTTCTGGAAGTTGCTGCTCATGGCTTGGAGGAGCTGGTCCTCCTTGGAACTGTTGCTGCTGGCACTCGGCTTGTCGACAACTGCGAGCGCCAGCAGCGGCAATGACTTCTTTGTCAAAAACCGCCCCCTTGGCTGGCGCTTTGGTGCTTGCCGTCCCCGGGATACTAACGAACATATCGTCACTGATCTTCAAATATCTGCTTGGGGTGGGGGCTTCTGAGGTTGATAGTTGTTCTTCGACCACCGTCTCCCCGACAGCTGAGGACTCCGGGACCGGTGTAGCGCCAGGCGCTCCTGCGGCGGGGATGTCGTCAGTACGGTCGCCGGTCTCCATGTCGGCCTCCCCGGCAGACCCCTTGTGTGACGCCCCGAGACCGTTGCGCCAGGTGTCTTCCAGTTATTCACTATTGTTGCCTTATCATTCGCTTGCGTGTTGCATCTTTCCATGTCATCATCCGCATTGCATCTGCATGTTCTCAAAACTTGCATTCGTCCGGGTCTCCCAGTTCTTTCCGTTGTCCATTCTGAGCCCAGACACACTTGCATGCGCCCGCGGCATATCCGAAATAGTAATTTATAAGTGGTCGGAAAATGTTCTAGGAATGGGTTGAAAGTTGGCATGCGGTGTTGTTATGTTGTCAGTAGGCCGCCTGCCAAGTTTCATCGCATTCGGAGTTCGTTTGATAGCCCAACCGTTAAACTTATGGCCACAATATAGTCGGTCTAACGTCGGACGTTTTCGGTCTCCAAAAACCGCTGTCAAGCCTCTCTTTCTTTTCTCTCCTCTCAGCCCGAGGCATTCTGCACAGCCCACAAGTTCCAACCGACCCCTCGCGTGAGCGTCCGAAACTGCCCCGAACCCAAACCGCTCAGTCATCACCGTTGCATTCAGATCATCCCCTAACATCTATAAAACATCTTTGTTTTATTTATTGGACTCCCTAGCCTATTTTTCTCGACCTCTCGATTACGATCGGACGGGTTGAATACCCCTTCCCAAAACCCACTTAATATATATACAGGTCCAACCCAAGGATGTAGGTGGCTTGTCCCATCTTTCCAACTCCGCCACCACCATCTCCCTCGGGATCTCACCCAAGCCAACTAGCACCCTCCACCTATCTACCAACCGAAGCCGCCTCCTCCTTCCTCGTTTTTTCCATCGGGCCAACCATCTCCTCTCCCTCGATCCACCCATTCCCTCAGCTCCTCCCCACGGTTTCCAGGTCGAGCGAGCTCGATCTCCAGCAGCAGCACCATGGCTCCCGGAGCAACCCACGCCACCATCTGTAAGCAGCAACTCGTTGCCGGCATCCCCTGCCTCGGCCACTTGTGGATTCAGCACCTCAGCGCCCGAATCCATCCGTCTTCGTGTCGACCATGCCGCCGGACTGCCCTCTTGGCCTGCCTCCAGCGCACTAGGACCCTGCAGGCCGCTCCGCTCATCGGAGTTGGAGTCCCGCAGGTCGTGACTTCTCGACCTCCTCCTCGCCCGAGTCCCGCACAAGCCGCCGCTGCGGGTCGCCCCAACGCCTTCCCCACCTCCAGTCGCTCACTGCCGGCGCCCTTGTTCCGCTCCTCTCCTCCCCTGCCGCTCCCTTCCTCCCCGTGCTTCCCTTTCTTTCTCACGTATCTCTCTCACACACAGGGAACCACCATGGCCGCCGCCCATTCATTGCCCCGCTGCTGGATCCGGCTAGCTCCGGCCCGTCCCTGGCAGATGCGCTCTGTCGTCTCCATTCAAGCCCTGCCGCGCCGGAGTCCCGCAGATTCCATCGCCTGCTCGCCACCATTTTGCTTCACGTCGTGCCGCCATGCCCGTTGCGCCCCTATCGAGCTGCCCTGCTTCTCCCGCTTGTCCCCGTGGACCCGGTTCAAGCGCAAGCGTGGCCAGCCTCCTGGGCCACAAGCCAGCGCCGGTCCTCCTCTAATTCCGACCGAGCCTCGGGCCATGGTGAGCAGCACCCCAGCACCCCAAACCACTGCTCTCATTCGGCCCATTACATTTTTTTCAGTTCTGGAGGATCCTTCCTAATTTTTCAGAGAGTGTAGATTTGCAGAAAATCCCCTAGACATCATGCATATAATAACTTCACAACCGTGCATCGGTTTAAAATGTTTTATATATGTAACTTGCTTAGAATTCTGTCTAGTTTCATAATATGCCACTTTCATCCATGTTTAAAATGTTAAACATGCTTTTTTTTAAATTTGCTCATATGCAATGTTAAAATGATTCATTTCATAACAAAATAACTGTAGCTCCAAACGTAATAAACTTTATATTTAAATGGGGTGGAAAAATACCTAGTTTAACATGATGTACTTAATTTTCATGTTTAACAACTCTAAAATATGGCTTAGGACAGAACAACACCAAATTCATAATATGCATATGAGGATTTTTTCGGACATGTTGCTTGTTATTCCGGCCTCATTTAAACTTGCCTAGATAGGTAATTTTATCATGCTTCACCCCTTGCCATGCTAACCAACATTTCATAGTGTTGAGTACATAAATGGGAGAGAACTAAATAAGTCATGTGGCATTTTGTCAATATGCAACTCGTTGCATATTGAGCACCACTTAACTTGTAGTTTTGCTTGTGCACTTTCCCATGCCATGTTTCATTAAACCGGACACGCATCATACTTGGTTGTGCATCATGCCATGTTTATGTGATGGTTGTTTACTATGTTGCTTGCTTCTTTCCGGGTTGCTTCTCTCGTTAGCTTTGTTTGCGTCCAGAGTTGTGAGGATCCATTCGACTATGTCCGTTTGCCTTCTTCATGGACTTGTTCTTCTTCCTTGCGGGATTGCAGGAAAGATGACCATACCCTCGAAATCACTTCTATCTTTGCTTGCTAGTTGTTCGCTCTATCGCTATGTCGCGCTACCTACCACTTGTTATATCACGCCTTCCATATTGCCATGTCAAGCCTCTAACCCACCTTTCCTAGCAAACCGTTGTTTGGCTATGTTACCGCTTTTGCTCAGCCCCTCTTATAGCATTGTTAGTTGCACGTGAAGCTGAAGTTTGTTCCATGTTGGAACATGGATATGTTGGGATATCACAACATCTCTTATTTAATTAATGCATTTATATACTTGGTAAAGGGTGAGAGGCTCGGCCTTATGCCTGGTGTTTTGTTCCACTCTTGCCGCCCTAGTTTCCGTCATACCGATGTTATGTTCCTTGATTTTGCGTCCCTTACGCGGTTGGGTGTTATGGGAACCCATTGATAGTTCGCTTTGAATAAAACTCCTCCAGCAAGGCCCAACCTTGGTTTTACATTTGCCTAACAACCTATAACCTTCCCTTGGGTTTTCGCGAGC
>NC_041388.1:26260441-26261578 GCF_002162155.2 Triticum dicoccoides
CTTCTCTAAGTGTTGGTCCAAACCGAGCTGCAAGCGGGGCCACCTCGGGGAAACTTGAGGGTTGGTTTTACTCGTAGCTGGTCTCATCCGGTGTTGCCCTGAGAACGAGATACGTGCGACTCCTATCGGGATTGTCGGCACATCAGGTGGCTTTGATGGTCTTATTTTACCATTGTCGAAATGTCTTGTAACCGGGAATCCGAGACTGATCGGGTCTTCCCGGGAGAAGGAATATCCTTCGTTGACCATGAGAGCTTGTGATGGGCTAAGTTGGGATACCCCTGCAAGGTATAAACTTTCGAAAGCTGTGCCTGCGGTTAGGTGGCAGATGGGAATTTGTTAATGTCCAGTTGTAGAGAACTTGACACTTGACTTAATTAAAATGCATCAACCGCGTGTGTAGCCGTGATGGTCTCTTTTCGGCGAAGTCCAGGAAGTGAACACGGTCTTGTGTTTTGCTTGAACGTAAGTAGTTTTCAGGATCACTCTTGATCACTTATAACTTCTCGACCGTTGCGTTGCTTCTCTTCTCGCTATTATCTGCGTATGTTAGCCACCATATATGCTTAGTGCTTGCGGCAGCTCCACCTCACCACCTTACCCTACCCATAAGCTTAAATAGTCTTGATCTCGCGGATGTGAGATTGCTGAGTCCTCGTGACTCTCAGGTACTTCCAAACAGTTGCAGGTGCCAATGATAACAGTGCAGGTGACGCAACCAAGCTCATGTGGGAGCTCGATGAAGATCTTGATCGTTGTTATGTGTCTTTTCCGGTTGATCAGTAGTGGAGCCTAGTTGGGATGATCGGGGATCTAGCATTTGGGGTTGTCTTCTTTTATTTTGGTTCCGTAGTCGGACCTTTGATTGTACCTTGGATGATGTATGGATTAATTATGTATTGTGTGAAGTGGCGATTGTAAGCCAACTCTTTATCCCTTTCTTATTCAGTACATGGGGTGTGTGAAGATTACCCCTCTTGCGACAAGCCTACCATGCGGCTATGCCTCTAAGTCGTGCCCCGACACGTGGGAGATATAGCCACATTGTGGGTGTGACAAGTTGGTAATCAGAGCCATCCCCGACTTAGGAGCCCCCTGCTTGATCGAATCGCTAACGTTGTTGAGTCTAGAACAAAA
>NC_041388.1:26262042-26266853 GCF_002162155.2 Triticum dicoccoides
TATATATATATCGGAGAGTAGGATTCTTTTTACTCCTCAATCCCTTCGTCACTCTGGTGAGGCCTCCTGACGTAGAAGTTTTCACTCTCCTCTCCGTCAAATTTCACGAAAAAGAATTTAGGATCACGCGGGTATCTTGGAATCGTTCCGATAGTCTTGTGACGAGAACATTGTTCTTGGTGCCTCCTAACATTTAGGGGTTGTGGTAGTGTCCCGGGGAGTTGAGCTCCGAGGTGTTGTCGTCACAATTTTATCATTGCAGTTCTGGAATACCTGAGTTCGCTGACATCGAAAATCTCTTTTATGCAGTTGTTGGTGAGATAACCTCGACGCCACCCAATACTGGGCGGGAGTTCAGGAGTATTGCCATAACTCGTATAACAGATGCTTTTAGAAGGTTGAGGTACATGATTTCCGAAGGTTTCTTGGTTATGTTGATGGAAATATGCCCTAGAGGCAATAATAAAGTTATTATTTATTTCCTTATTTCATGATAAATGTTTATTATTCATGCTAGAATTGTATTAACCGGAAACATAATACATGTGTGAATACATAGACAAACATAGTGTCACTAGTATGCCTCTACTTGACTAGCTCATTGATCAAAGATGGTTAAGTTTCCTAACCATAGACATGAGTTGTTATTTGATCAATGGGATCACATCATTAGGAGAATGATGTGATTGACTTGACCCATTCCGTTAGTTTAGCACTTGATCGTTTTTGTTTACTGCTATTGCTTTCTTCATGACTTATACATGTTCTTATGACTACGAGATTATGCAACTCACGGATACCGGAGGAACACTTTGTGTGCTACCAAACGTCACAATGTAACTGGGTGATTATAAAGGTGCTCTACAGGTGTCTCCGATGGTACTGTTGACAAACGAACACGTCACGTGTACCCTCGACGCCGGGGGTGATGCACCGCAGCTCACGTCGAAGGAGACCCGACCGACAGCGCGATACGCAAGACAGTCGACGGGCGCTTTTGCAGACACGAAAACCCCACACCCCCGGGAGGGACCCCGTCAGGGAGTGCGGCGGCTATGGGCTGCCCTAGGTCGATTCGCTCGCCCCTAGAGCCTCGGGATTCGCAGCTCTCAAACACAAAGAACAGCGAAGAACGAGATAGAAAAACGGTGGAGAGATAAAACGTAGATGAAAAAGTAGTATATTGATTTTTTCGATTGTGTGTTGTTCAATCGGCCGTCACCCCCAACATATATAAGAGGAGGCTGGACTTCCCGTACAAGCAAAGGATTTATCTAGGCTTTCCTTACAAGAAAATTACATCAATTCATGTCCTAGAATCCTAGTTCTGGTCCCACTCGGATTCAGCCCGAATCTGGTCCAATCTTATGTCTTGCTCCTTGTGTGGGCTGTGGAATTTGCATATGACTTCTGATGGAGACGGTTCAAATATCAATTATGTGTGCTTCGACGAGGCCAACAATCCGTATGTTGATCACTTTTCCAAATAAGGCCATCTTGAATACTCCACGGGGTCATCTCTAATTTCGAGTCGGACTCGTTCATGTAGCTGACTGGACCATCCGACTCTTGCAGCGTCTCTGCAGGTCGTATACTACGTCGGATGATGATGACTCCAAAAGCAAAGTTGACCGTTTCGACGTTACGAACAACTCCTATGTTGAACACTTCTTCATCCGAAGCCACCTAGATAACTATTTGAGCCCATCTTCAGCATCTGGTCGGATTGGCCTGGACAGTTTCTACTGTTCACGGCAGCAAGCTTTCCCGGCAAGGTTACTGTTCACGGCGGCAAGCTTTCCCCGTCAGGTTACTGTTCACGGCGGCAAGCTCTCCCCCGGCACTGTTCACGGCGGCAAGCTTTCCCCGGCAAGGTTACTGTTCACGGCGGCAAGCTCTCCCCCGGCACTGTTCACGGCGGCAAGCTTTCCCTGGCAAGGTTACTGTTCACGGCGGCAAGCTTTCCCCGGCAAGGTCACTGTTCATGGCGGCAAGCTTTCCCCGGCAAGGTTTTTGAGGCAGTAAACGACCTCGGATGAAAATGTGTCCAAAAGCAAAGTTGACCGTTTTGACGAGACGAAAAACTTTCGTGTTGAACGTTTTCCGATTCGAGACCATCTGGGCCAAAACACTCACGCATTACATCAGACACTTGCCAAGACATGTCTGGTCTTCCGCGTCATATTTCGCCTCTTGACAGGGCTGCATCCAGATAGCTCTAACTTTTGCATACGAACTCGGATTGAGATGATTTTTATATCAAAATCAACCGATTCGACGAGACGAAGACAATTCATGTAGAGCATTCCTTCATCCGAGATTGTCTTGGAGGCGTACTTGACCAAAAAGCACTCAAAACACCTAAACATGACAATCTGAGTGTAGTTTTGGTCTTTGATATGATGCCGAATGATTATGGTCCAAACATCAAAGTTGTTCCACTCGGCAATGTGAAATTTCTCATTTAGAATATTTTGTCATTTGAGTCCATCTCCATTGCATTCTGCATTGTGCCAAAATCAGGTGTCAACACAGGCCCCCCTGTTTTTCGGCAAAGCTTGCATGCCGAAAAATAATTTGCACCATGTTTGTTCTAAGGACGATGTCAACACTCCATCGACCATCTATTCTTCTCAGGGCGATAATTATGTATCGGCCATGTTTGTGCTAAGGGCGATAATCGTATATCGTCCATTGCCTACTTAGGCTTCCTGCCACACACTCGGGTGGTACTTCTTCAAATATTTGCCATTGAGAGCTCGAGGTAACAATGCCCCCTGTATTGATTCCACCAAATATGAATTTCCGGGAACAACTCTTGTAATCCTAAAAGGACCTTCCCAACTTGGAGACCACTTCCCGAATTTTCTATCTCTTGAACCAATCGGTAGAATCACTTTCCAGACGAGGTCACCAACTTGAAAATTCTTCAACTTGACTTTCTTATTGTAAGCCCTTGCCACCCTCAACTTATCTCTCTCTATGACATTCAAAGCGGCCAAACGTTTATCAGCAACCTCATCAATGTTGTCCATCATCAAGTTATAGAAGTCTATTGCCGATAAATCCTTTTGTTTGGCTATTCTCAAAGCATTCAAATTTACTTCCACTGGTAAAACAGCCTCCTGACCATATACTAGCTCATATGGAGTCACTTTCGTAGCACCATGCCTTGAGATTCTATATGCCTATAATGCCTCAGACAACAAGTCATGCCATCTCCTTGGATTATCCTCAATCTTCTTCTTGATGAGCTTGATTAAAATTTTATTGCTAGACTCAGCTTGTCCATTAGCTTGGGCATAATATGGGGAGGAATTGAGCAACTTTATGTTATAAGATTCGGCAAACTCTCTGACTTGGTGTGACATAAAAGATGCACCTTGATCTGTAGTTAACATTTGAGGAATACCGAATCTATGAATAATGTGTTCGGTTATGAATTTAATTACCTCCGTATGCGTCATGTTCTTGAGAGGTACTGCTTCAGACCACTTAGTGAAATAATCAGTTGCCACCAATACGAACCGATGCCCCTTCGAAGAAGACGGATGGATTTGCCCAATAAAGTCTAAACCCCATCCTCTGAAAGGCCACGGCTTGATAATAGGATGCAACATAGCAGCGGGAGCTAATTGAATATCACCAAATTTGAATATTTTGTCATTTGAGGCCATCTCCATTGCATTTTTGTCAGAGAGGTATCTCTGGGCCCTCTCTGTAATGCACATCACTATAAGCCTTGCAAGCAATGCAACTAATGATTTAATTACGTGATAGTGCATTACGAAACGAGTAAAGAGACTTTCCGGTAACGAGATTGAACTAGGTATTAGGATACCGACGATCGAATCTCGGGCAAGTAACATACTGATCACAAGAGAACAACGTATAGTGTTATGCGGTTTGACCTATAAAGATCTTCGTAGAATATGTAGGAACCAATATGAGCATCCAAGTTCCGCTATTGGTTATTGACCGGAGACATGTCTCGGTCATGTCTACATCGTTCTCGAACCGGTAGGGTCCGCACGCTTAAAGTTCTATGACGATCAGTTTTATGAGTTTATATGTTTTGATGTACCAAAGGGAGTTCGGAGTCCCGGATATGATCACGGACATGAAGAGGAGTCTCAAATGGTTGAGACATGAAGATTGATATATTGGAAGCCTACATTTGGACATCAGAAGATTCCGGGTAAAATTAGGATTTTACCGGAGTACCGGAGGGGTTACCGGAACCTCCCGGGGGCTAATGGACCTTGTTGGGCCATAACGGAAAGAGAGAGGGGCCGACCTAGGGCAGGCAGCGCGCCCCCTCCCCTCTGGTCCGAATTGGACTAGGAGAGGGGGCGGCGCCCCCTTTCCTTCTCTTTCTCTCCCTTCCTTTCCCCCTCCTAGTAGGAGTAGGAAAGAGGGGAATCCTACTCCTACTAGGAGGAGGATTCCTCCTCCTGGCGCACCAACAAGGGCCGGCCGGCCTCCCTGTCAGTGTCAAAACCGGCGGAGCTCGGGTAGGGGGTCCCGAATTGTGCGTCTAGACCGGATGGTAACAGGAGGCAGGGGACACGATGTTTTACCCAGGTTCGGGCCATCTTGATGGAGGTAAAACCCTACGTCTTGCTTGATTAATATTGATGATATGGGTAGTACAAGAGTAGATCTACCACGACATCAGAGAGGCTAAACCCTAGAAGCTACCCTATGGTATGATTGTATGTTATGGTTGTTGTCCTAAGGAATAAAACCCTTCGGTTTATATAGACACCGGAGAGGGCTAGTGTCGGTGTCAAAACCGGCGGATCTCGGGT
>NC_041388.1:26267240-26363621 GCF_002162155.2 Triticum dicoccoides
CCGGGGACACTTTGTTTTACCCATATCATCAATATTAATCAAGCAGGAGTAGGGTTTTACCTCCATTGAGAGGGCCCGAACCTGGGTAAAACAAAGTGTCCCCAGTCTCCTGTTACCATCCGGCCTAGACGCACAGTTCGGGACCCCCTACCCGAGATCCGCCGGTTTTGACACCGACATTGGTGCTTTCATTGAGAGTTCCTCTGTGTCGTCGCCTGTAGGCCCGATTGCTCCTTCGATCTTCAACAACGATGCGGTCCAGGGTGAGACTTTTTTCCCCGGACAGATCCTCGGCGGCTTCACACTGCGGGCCAATTCGCTTGGCCACCTTGAGCAGATCGAAAGCTACGCCCCTGGCCATCAGGTCAGATTTGGAAGCCTAAACTATACGGCTGACATCCGCGGAGACTTGATCTTCGACGGATTCGAGCCACGGCCAAGCGTGTCGCACTGTCTCAATGGGCATGATATAGCTCTGCCGCCGAACAGCTCCTTGGAGGCCGCACACGCATCGGTTTCGACCATTGATCCGAAACCTACTGCACCGATCGAGGATCAGCGGTTGGACGCTGCCTCAGGGGCTGCAATCTCAAAGGCAGTCGAGCCGAACTCCAGCCCCGCACTCCGCATGGCCCGTGACTCCGAGGAGCCGGATTCCTCTCTGAACTCCAAGCCCCCCGCGCCCCTGCCAATCGAATCCGATTGGGCGCCGGTAATGGAGTTCACCGCAGCGGACATCTTTCAGCATTTGCCTCTTGGCAATATCCTGAGTTCTCTTAAGTCTCTCTCTTTATCATGAGAGCCCTGGCCGAATTACGGTCAGCAAGGGTGGGATACGGACGGTGAGGAAATTCAAAACCCACCCACCACCCACTTTGTAGCCACTGTCGACAATTTAACCGACATACTTGACTTCGGCTCCGAAGACATCGACGGCATGGACGACGATATAGGAGACGAACAAGAACCAGCACCTGTAGGGTGCTGGAATGCCACCTCGTCATATGACATATATATGGTGGATACTCCCAAAGATGGAGACGGCGATGGAACAATGGGGGACGACGCCCCCAAGAAACAGCCAAAACGCTGGCGACAGCGGCGCCGCTCTAAATCCCGCCAAAGCAAAAACAGTGATTCCGGCACGGGAGATAACACCACCCCGGATAGCGCCGAAGAGCACCAACCTCAGCTAAATTCGGCACAGGGAGATGGAGAAGCCAGCCCTCAGGAAAGAGCGGCAGACCGAGGGGTCGAGGACGATAACCGCACGCCTCCTCCCGAAGACGAGGCAAGCCTCGAAGACGATGAATTCGTCATACCATCAGACCCCGCCGAGCAAGAGCATTTTAAACGCAAGCTCGTTGCAACTGCACGCAGCCTAAAAAAGCAGAAGCAGAAGCTAAAAACAGCGGAAGATGCACTTCGGATCAGATGGAGCAAGGTAATCAATACCAAAGATAAGTACGGCGGCAGTCACCGCACTAAAAGTTACCCGAAAAGAAAGCTACTGCCTGAATTTGACGAAGAGGCCTCAGAGCCCTCGCATTCAAAAAACGAAGAAGCCACACGGTCGGATAGACGACCTCACAAAACGACAAACGGCGCCGCACTCAGATCATCATGCAACCCATTTAAGGATTCGCATCACGGCCCAGTCAGGTCCATTTATGGGCCAAGAAAGCAAGCTCTTGTAAGCCACGCTATGAAGCCGTCGTTAGAGTCCGGCATACCCAAATACAGGGGTGCCGCACACCCCCTATGTTTCACCGATGAGGTCCTGGACTATGAATTCCCAGAAGGATTCAAACCCGTAAACATAGAGGCATACGATGGAACAACAGACCCAGGAGTCTGGATCGAGGATTACATCCTCCACATACACATGGCCAGAGGAGATGATCTCCACGCCATAAAGTATCTACCCCTCAAGCTTAAAGGGCCAGCCCGACATTGGCTTAAAAGCCTTCCCGAAAACTCAATCGGAAGCTGGGAAGAGCTCGAGGACGCTTTCCGAGCAAACTTTCAAGGGACCTATGTCCGCCCTCCGGATGCAGATGATCTTAGTCACATAAATCAACAACCCGGAAAATCAGCTCGGCAGTTCTGGAACAGATTCCTTACTAAAAAGAATCAGATAGTCGACAGTCCGGACGCCGAAGCCTTAGCAGCTTTCAGGCACAATGTCCGAGACGAATGGCTCGCCAGACACCTCGGCCAAGAAAAGCCAAGAACAATGGCCGCACTAACAAGCCTCATGACCCGCTTTTGTGCAGGAGAGGACAGCTGGTTGGCAAGATGCGGCCCTAGCGACCCAAGTACATCCGAAACCAGAGATGGAAACGGAAGACCGCGGTGCAACAAGGACCGTCGCCGGACTAAAGACAAAGGTCCGAAGAGCACGGCAGTCAACGCCGGATTCAAAGGCTCACGACAAAATAAGGAAAAATCGCCCCGGGACAATAGGGACGATCCATCCAACCTAAATAAAATCCTGGACAGGATATGTCGGATACACGGTACTCCCGGGAAGCCTGCTAACCATACCCACAGAGACTGTTGGGTCTTCAAACAATCCGGCAGACTCAATGTCGAACACAAGGGGATCGACACACCAAGCGAAGACGAGGACGAACCCCAATAGCAGAGCACCAGAAAACAAAAGAACTTCCCACAAGAAGTAAAAACAGTGAACTCACTTCACATAACAAAGCGTGCGGTGCCCGTAAAGGTACGCAACACACGGCCCATCCCCAAAGGGTCCTGCCACTGGTTGTCAAAACCGATCATCTTCGATCAGCTAGATTATTCCAGGAATATCAAGAACGTAGGATGGACTGCCTTGATACTCGATCCCATAATTGGCGGACTCCAGTTTTCAAATGTCCTTATGGACGGCGGCAGTGGACTAAACCTGATATATCAGGATACAATCCAGCACATGGGGATAAACCCAGCAAGAATCCACCGCAGCAAAACCTCCTTTCAAGGGGTAATACCTGGTCCGGACACCCATTGTATGGGTTTTCTCCGGCTCACAGTCACATTCGGCTCTGCCAATAACCTCCGCCGCGAAAAACTGACCTTCCATATCGTCCCGTTTTCAAGTCGCTATCAAGCGCTACTAGGACGCGAAGCTTTCGCTCGCTTTAACGCAATACCGCATTATGCATCTCTTACGCTTAAGATGCCCGGTCCACGAGGCATCATTTCTTTGAAGGGGAAGCACTAAAGTGCACCTCCCCAAGCGGAGGGCTGTGCGGCCGCTTTGACAGCCCCACAGAAAAATGGCCTCACCGGCCAATAAAACTCCAAAATAGGTCATTCAAGACCACGAACGCAGATAGACGAGTTCGGTGCAAAATCATCATGGATGCAGTCCTAGAGGCCATATACCCCCGCACTAGGGGCTCCACGCACATACAATAAGAGACAATAAAAGCTCAAATTTATATATTTTACTTTATACTTTGCCTATTTTAAACTTTTTCGGCACGACTCATTTTAAACTCAGTTCCTCTCTTTTACAGATGTACGTCGTGCGGCGCTCGTCCAGGACACGGCACAACAGAGACACAGGCGCAGACGTGCAGTAGGGACCCGTCCTAAAGGATTCTTTTTAGATTAAGACCCTGCGTAGACCTTTTTTACTGTCTCTTGTTGCTACACATCCCCTGGTTTTTCTTTCTAATATAACCAAGGAGGAGGCTGGCATTTTGACATGTGGCCACGTCAGAATTTTTGCACGTACCTGGACACTAGGGGCTTTTTTAATAAAGAGTGTTGTTTCGCCCGCACTCATAAAGACCGAACACCTTAGGGAGTGTTCGGCGTCGTGAGTTTTGGCATTATATGCATCAGCTCCGAATCATGTCTTTGGTCAAATGTTGGGTTGCCTGACTCCTGAGTTCGGCTACCTTATGTTCCGCTCTATCGGCTAAGGTAGCACCAGGAGAACTACTGCAATTGTGCCCCCGGTTCGGCCAGGGCGAGCACCTCAGTAGAGAAAGCCGAAAACTAACTATCATGATGTAGCGTGAGACTGGTCAGCCACTCGATGACCTATCGGAACCTATCGGATTCCTCCCCTTTGACGAAGGGCCATTTCCCGGTCAAGCACATACGCGCCCCGAATTCGGACAAGCGCAGTTGCCACCAAAGAGCTACCTAAAGAGTCTCATTTTCAAACTCCTAAGGCTAAGTGAAAGTGTTAAAGCACTATAGTCCGGTTGCCTGGCCCGCTGCGCTATCACCTCCTTTGTAGGACCAAGACGTTGGGTTAAGTGTGAAAATGCGCCTTCTGCGAGCACCCCCGCACTATGTGCGTGGGGGCTGAAGCCAACGACTGCCATCTTTCAGATTCTATAGATATATATATATCTTAAAACGGCCGCATAGAAGGTGTTTACAATACTTGGAGGCACAAGTATAAAATAGGCCACTACAGTTTATCAAAATATTACTTTCTAATTACATATGCTATAGTAACATAGCATCTTCCGGGCACTGCGTCTCTATTACACGAGTGCCTTCAAGAACTTCCTGAAAATAGTGCTCGGAAGGTACTCGGCTTCTGTCCGAGTCTCGAGACGCAACAACGGTGGTCTCCATTTCTGCCCAGTATGTCTTAACACGGGCAAGAGCCATCCGTGCGCCCTCTATGCATGCTGACCTCTTAATTGCATCTATACGCGGCACCGCGTCAAGGAATTGCTGCACCAAGCTGAAATAACTCTTCGGCTCCGACCTCCCCGGCCACAGATGATCCATGACGTACTTCATGGTGAGTTTGGACAACCTATTCAGTTCGGCCCATTGAGCCAAACGGTCATCCACTGTCAGTGGATGCTCTGGATTATGAAACTGCGACCAGAACAACTTTTCCACTTTGCAATCTTTCTGATTTCGAAAGTGTTCGGTCGCATCAGCCGCACTCGTTGCCAAGTCCAGATAGGTGTCCTTCACACTCCACATCCGGTCCAACAGAGCAAACTTCGGATCACAAACCTTCCTCCGTAGCATAAAGGGCTTTCCAGCCGTAATCTGTTCGGCCTGATGCAGCTCCTCTTTCGCAGCTCTCATCGCAGAGCGAGCGTCCTTGGCATCGGCAACGGCCTTCTCTAAGTCCGTCTGTCTCGCCTAGTCTTCTTTCTCAAGAAGTTTGCAACGGTCTGCAGCGCTCTTTAACTTCTCGGCCATCTTGGCCATCTCCTCTTTGCTTCAGCAGTGAGCAGCCTGTTCGGCTCTCAGCTCTTCAAGGGCCTTCTTGGAAGCCGCATCGCTTTTTCTGGCTTGCTCCTTAGCTCAGGCAAGTTCTGCCCTACGATTCTCCGCGGCGGCCGTACCATCTGCGTCAAGCACACACATTGTAAGACACTGGCATAAAGCTCCTCTTACATAAATACCGCCCGAAGAATTACATACCTGGAGCCTCATCAAGCCGCTTGTTGACAAGCGCAATGTCGGCATCTGCCACGTGCAGTTGCCGCTTTAGTTCGGCCAAATCATTAGTCCGGCTGGATTCCGGACACCTCGCCACCTACATTCAAAGGCGACATCTTAGACCTGAGATTATGATCCTCTACGTGCCATCATTTCTTGACAACACGCAGAGTCTCAGGGGCTACTATCTACACATGGCGCATCTTATTTATGCGCAACTGACAAAAGTGTACATTATCTAACGTACCTCAAAACCCGTCAGTAAACTTTTGATGGCCTCATGCAATCCGCTTTCTACGGATGAAATCCTATCAATCACCGCGCCCATCAAGGCATGGTGCTCCTCTGAGATAGAAGCTCGCCCCAACAGAATCTTTAGCTCCTCTGACCGAGCACCAGATGGTGCCGGACTTGTCCTATGGCCCCTTTCGAAGGCTGGATACGGAGAACCTTGGGGGACCGCACTGCCACCTTCCGCCCCTGCCGGATTCGGAGAAACTCTCCGCGACGACACCTCAGGATCGCCCGCCTCGCTAGGCGGCACGGCAGGGGGAGGCGTCCCGCTCTCCATCATCTTCGGAAGAAGATCCCCCGAAGACAAGCTCTGCTGAGAAGGGCTGAGGTCCGAGCTATAAGGTAAAATTTTGGTTAAAACTGCTCAGATATAAATTAAGGATTTCTCTCGTCCCCCAAAAGGAAAATCTCTCTCTACTTACGGCTCGCTGGAGGGCTGACCCCCTTGAGGGCATAGTCCGGCCAAGGAACTCTCCGGCGCCAGACCCTCTGACGAGGATTTTCTCTCCCGTTTCGAGGCCATTGTCTCCGGGTCGTCAGAGGCAGCTCTCTTCTTCCCCTTAGGAGAGGAATTGTCGGTTCCTCCCTTCGGAGCAGCCTCCTTTGAGGAGGCCATAGCTTCCTTGTCCTCCCCCTCCAAAGGCATTATCTCCAGCATCCTGACCAGCACGGGATCCGGCCTGGTTTCAGGAAGGGGAGCCAGACACCTGATCAGCTTTGCCTTCGCTATCCATTCCTGTTTAAAGGGACGACTCTTTTAAGGGCAAGTTTATGACAATTATACGGACAGAAAGTCTGGGCACAAGGTTGCTTACTTGAGTATCTGGGCGATTGCAGCTTAGACCTGCGTCCTCGGTTAAATCCGGACACATCTCTTGTGATCCGAAGAACAGTCTATAC
The DNA here is from genome assembly GCF_002162155.2 of Triticum dicoccoides. Classification (NCBI taxonomy): domain Eukaryota; kingdom Viridiplantae; phylum Streptophyta; class Magnoliopsida; order Poales; family Poaceae; genus Triticum; species Triticum dicoccoides. The sequence continues at coordinate 26,273,877 of NC_041388.1, forward strand.
ATCTCCGCGGGCGTCGCGCCCATAAAACTCTGAAGAACTCGCGGTCCTTCCGGATTAAACTCCCACAGGCGAAGGGGGCGACGTTTGCCGGGCAATGTTCAGCGAATCAGCATGACCTGCGTCACCTTGACCAGGTTGAGGCCTCCTTCTAGGAGATCCCTAATGCGGCCCTGCAACAAGGGCACGTCTTTGGATAACCCCCAAGTCAATCCTTTGTTGACCCATGACGCCAGCCGTGGTGGGGGACCCGAACGAAAGGCAGGAGGCGCCAGCCACTTGGCGCTCCTGGGAGCGGTGATATAGAACCATTCTCGTTGCCACAAGTCGAGCTCCTCTTTGAAGAAGCCCTCGGGCCATGTATCATCGGCATTCTTACTTATGACAGCGCCTCCACACTCGGCGTGCCGCCCCTCAATCATCTTCGGCTCCACTCCAAAAGTCTTGAGCCATAATCCAAAGTGAGGGGTAACACGGAGGAACGCTTCGCATACAACGATGAATGAGGAAATATGGAGGATGGACTCCGGAGCTAAGTCATGAATTTCCAGCCCATAATAAAAAAGCAGCCCCCTCACGAAGGGATCCATCGGGAAGCCTAACCCCCGAAGGAAGTGAGACATGAACACTACGCTCTCACCGGGCTAGGGGCTGGGAATAGCTTGCCCTTGAGCAGGCAACCTATGCGGAATTTCGGCAGTCAAGAACTTAGCCTCTCTCTCAACTTTAGCATGTCCTCCTCCGTGACGGAAGAGGGCGTCCATCGGCCTTGAAGGTCGGAACCGGACATTGTCGAAGGTCCGAAGCGTCTGGAATCTGAAGCCTAGGGTGTTGGAACTCGAGGCGACGGGCGAACTCGTTTGGGATTGGAAAAAGGAGTAAGGCCTTGGTCTCTTTATAAGAGGTTGAATACCAAGAGCCCTCCCCGTAACCGTTTGGGACTCGCCTTTAATCGAGAAAACGTGCTAACGGGCATGATTGGGTTGCCCACGTCCGTATTGATGAGAATCCCGTAAAAAGGGGACACGATATCTGCTTTGACAAGACGTGCCAAGGAAACCGCCTCGCAAAACATGCTGAGGTAGAAAAGTAAAAACGATTCGAGTAAAGGACTTGGCTGTAGTGTGATGGCGCACTGCAGAATACGTCAGCAGATTTGATTTGTGTTAATATTATTTCTCTCTATGGCAATATGTGGAAACTTATTTTGCAAAGCCGGACACTATTCTTGGTGTTTACAATCTTCTATGAAGGACTTGGAGGAGGAACCCGCCTTGCAATGCCGAAGACAATTTGCGCGCCGGACTCGTCGTCATTGAAGCCTGGTTCAGGGGCTACTGAGGGAGTCTTGGATTAGGGGGTGTTCGGGTAGCCGGACTATACCTTCAGCCGGACTCCTGGACTATGAACATACAAGATTGAAGACTTCGTCCCGTGTCCGGATGGGACTTTCCTTGGCGTGGAAGGCAAGCTTGGCGATGCGATATTCAATATATCCTACCATTGTAACCGACTCTGTGTAACCCTAATCCTATCCGGTGTCTATATAAACCGGAGGGTTGTAGTCCGTAGGACAAGAATCAACTCCATACACAATCATACCATAGGCTAGCTTCTAGGGTTTAGCCTCCTTGATCTCGTGGTAGATCTACTCTTGTACTACCCATATCATCAATATTAATCAAGCAGGAGTAGGGTTTTACCTCCATCGAGAGGGCCCGAACCTGGGTAAAACAAAGTGTACCCAGTCTCCTGTTACCATCCGGCCTAGACGCACAGTTCGGGACCCCCTACCCGAGATTCGCCGGTTTTGACACCGACAGTTAGGGTTACATAAGGTCGGTTACAAAGGAGGAGATATCCATATCCGTATTGCCTAGCTTGCCTTCCACGCCAAGTAGAGTCCCATCCGGACACGAGACAAAGTCTTCAATCTTGTATCTTCATAATCTAACTGTCTGGCCAATGGAGATAGTCCGGCTGTCCAGAGACCCCCTAATCCAGGACTCCCTTAGTAGCCCCTGAACCAGGCTTCAATGACGATGAGTCCGACGCGCAGTATTGTCTTCGACATTGTAAGGCGGGTTCCTTCTCCGAATACATCATAAAAGAATTTGAATACGAGGATAGTGTCCGACCCTGCAAAATAAGTTCCACATTCCACCGTAGAGAGAATAATATTTTCGCAGATCCATGGCCCAGTGATTATTCGAACCGTTCCCTTTAACCAGCCCCGCACATAACGCGAGGCGGTTTCTCGACACGTCTTGTCAAAGCAGAGATCATGTCCCCTTATTACGGGATTCTCATCAATAAGGGCATGGGTAACCCAACCGCGCCATCAATTGCGGCGCTTGGGGGATAAGCAAGTTTTACCAGGCAAGTGGGGATGCTTAGCTCCGTTCGCCCATATAAAGGGATAATGATTCACCTTTCTATCCATGCCCTCTTCCTCCTTTGCTCATCCGTTTTCGCACACTCGAGCTCTAGCGTCCAAGTCCACACTTCCCACCTCAACCTTCTCCAACCATGTCTAGAGCGGGAGGCATGTGGATGGTCTCCTCCGTCACGGAGGGAGACATCAAGAAACTGAGGAGAGCCGGATACCTGCCCGACGACATCGCGCACCGGCTCCCAGATGAGGGGCAGCTCATCCCCACCCCTAGGCCCCATGAGAGGGTAGTATTCCTTACCCATTTCCTCCGCGGACTGGGATTCCCTCTCCATCCATTCGTCCAGGGGCTCATGTTCTATTACGGCCTGGATTTCCACGATCTGGCCCCAAACTTCATCCTCAACATCTCGGCGTTTATCGTCGTGTGCGAGGCCTTCCTCCGCATCAAGCCCCACTTCGGCTTATGGCTGAAGACCTTTGTCGGTGTCAAAACCGGCGGATCTCGGGTAGGGGATTCCGAACTGTGCGTCTAGGCCGGATGGTAACAGGAGACTGGGGACACTTTGTTTTACCCAGGTTCGGGCCCTCTCGATGGAGGTAAAACCCTACTCCTGCTTGATTAATATTGATGATATGGGTAGTGCAAGAGTAGATCTACCGCGAGATCAAGGAGGCTAAACCCTAGAAGCTAGCCTATGGTATGATTGTGTATGGAGTTGATCCTTCTACGGACTACAACCCTCCGGTTTATATAGACACCGGATAGGGTTAGGGTTACACAGAGTCGGTTACGATGATAGGAGATCTTGAATATCGCATTGCCAAGCTTGCCTTCCACGCCAAGGAAAGTCCCATCCGGACACGGGACGAAGTCTTCAATCTTGTATCTTCATAGTCCAGGAGTCCGGCTGAAGGTATAGTTCGGCTATCCGAACACCCCCTAATCCAGGACTCCCTCAGTAGCCCCTGAACCAGGCTTCAATGACGACGAGTCCGGCGCGCAAATTGTCTTCGGCATTACAAGGCGGGTTCCTCCTCCAAGTCCTTCATAGAATATTGTAATCACCAAGAGTAGTGTCCGGCTCTGCAAAATAAGTTTCCACATATTGCCATAGAGAGAATAATATTAACACAAATCAAATCTGCTGACGTATCCTGTAGTGCGCCATCACACCACAGCCAAGTCCTTTACTCGAATCGTTTTCACTTTTCCACCTCAGCATGTTTTGCGAGGTGATTTCCTTGGCACGCCTTGTCAAAGCAGAGATCGTGTACCCTATTTACGGGATTCTCATCAATACGGACATGGGTAACCCAAACGCGCCACTTATCGCGGCGCTCGAGAGGCAAGTGAGTTTTATTAGGCAGGTGGGGACGCATAACCGCATCCGCCTATATAAGGGGATAAGGATCCACCCTTTTTACCTACGCCTTCTTCCCCCCTTGCCTACCCATCTCTCGCGCACCCGTGCTCCAGCGCCCAAGTCCGCACTTTCCACCTCAACCTTTTCCAGCAATGTCAGGAGCGGGAGGAAAATGGATGGTCTCCACTGTTACGGAGAGCAAAATCAAAAAGCTAAGGAAGGCCGGGTATCTCTCAAAGGACATCGCGCACCGGCTTCCTGAGGAGGGACAGCTCATCCCCACCCCAAGGCCCCATGAGAGGGTGGTATTTCTCCTCCACTTCCTTCGCGGACTGGGTTTTCCACTCCACCCATTTGTTCGGGGGCTCATGTCCTACTACGGCCTAGACTTCCACGATCTGGCTCCGAACTTCATCCTCAACATCTCGGCGTTTATCGTCGTGTGCGAGGCCTTTCTCCGCGTCCGCTGTCGTGACCGGTTTTCCTGGCTCTAATTTCTAGAAAATGGCCGTTGTGCTCACCAGCCCCAGGATTACTGTTAGCTGATGAGGCACCAACTTGATACAGAAACTCCAAGAAAAAATACAAAATGTGTAGTACAAGACCATTGTGGCCTATGAGTACATCAAATGGTTTCTAGTGGTTGAGGGCGAAAGCGGTTTGTGGATCACCATGGTCTATGGGACTCCATTTCCCACAAGAACAGCTGACCAGGTTAACTCCTATCTTCGCGAGGCTTCTATCACCGTTGCTTAGGTCCCGAGGCTGTCATCGCCACGCTCCTCTCCAAGCAAGCAATCTGGCCAAGACAATAGCCAGGGACAAGCCAGTGAGTACTTTGAATGTACTCACAAACATTAAGAACACAGGTATAATATAATTGATCAACATACACTGAAATATTCTATGATCACATCGTCAGTCATAAATAAAATCTTGATGCATGCAAGCAGGTTATTTATATGCAACCGGAATAGGCAATGACAGAATAGAAATAAAATGCACCGATCGGATGTCTGAAGCGACGTCTCGAAAGGATAGTAAAAGTGAGCATGCCTCAGTCGGGCGTCTTAGCGACACCACGTAAGGGGCTTATAAAGTAAATAAAATAACAAGCATGCCACAGTCGGGCGTCTGAGCGACGCCACATAAAGGGCTTGTAAGTAAATGAAATAACCAACCTGCCACAGTCGGGCGTCTGAGCGACGCCACATAAAGGGCTTATACGAAAATGAAATAACAAACATGCCACAGTCGGGCGTCTGAGCGACGCCACATAAAGGGCTTATGAGAAAATGAAATAACAAACATGCCTCAGTCGGGCGTCTGAGCGACGCCACATAAAGGGCTTATGAGAAAATGGAATAACAAACATGCCACAGTCGGGCGTCTGAGCGACGCCACATAAAGGGCTTATATGAAAATGAAATAACGAACATGCCACAGTCGGGCGTCTGAGCGATGCCGCATAAAGGGCTTATAATCATAGTGAATATCCAGGAGGTGGTACCGACCCAGGGATATTCATCATTCCAAACAATGCAAACCGTTAGTCCATAATGATAACAATCATAACCATCATATATCACATGCCATCATCAATATTCGAGTTTAGTGGTTTCTCCTCCGAAGACCGACACTAAGACCGACACTTGACCCATCCCAGACTGTAATCCTTAACCATGGACACGGCTATTCGAATAGGTTTAATATCTCTGCAGAGGGTGTACTCTTTACCCACGAGTAACAGATTTCTTTAGTTCATCGGAACTAATTCCGTCTACGGTCTTTTAGTTGAAAACACGCCTGACTTGCACACACACCAGCTTAACTTTACTCGTGTCTGGAATCACCCATGACACCTGTTAAGCAAAACTCTAAGTGGGGAGGCTACAACCTCGCGTAGCATGGGATCAAATTTCTATCGCGCGCTCTAAGGGGTGCCCCCCTCTCGGTCCCAACCGGATACACCCATGCCCCCGGACCAGGTGGCATGCCTACCGGCTACAACCGGTATCTTCCACCATGGCCTCTCTGTACGGTGTGTGCCAAGACAAGGGTTAACAACTTACTGAACCATACCCCACCTACAGTAGGGACTAGTGGCAGTACGAAACAAGTATGGGGGTTACCGGAACAAGACTCGATCTATGGCCGACTCAGGAGGCTTATGAGTTCCCTGCATGACATGTATATCAAATATATTTCAACCGACGAAATCACCACCCATTATACCTTACTATGCCATACCGGACATAACCGTCCCGACGGGGACCGGCGACAAGCTCACTCCTACCCAAGGCAGAGGCTTTCCCGGATTCCTTTCTGGCATGCATGCAAGGCACATGAGGATGCTTACCATCACAAGTATATTCATTTCCAACAGCGAGGAAATCACTAATATGCATTCATGCAAATGATCGCATCATCACATAAAATAACGAGTTCTCCGAAATAAGGTGGTGTTATAATCGTGTCAACCAACACATCAAAAATATTATGCCAGGGTTCAAGATGCTTGCCTTCAAGGTGTGGAGAGGTGGGGGTGCTCTCCAAAACTTGTGAAAGTTTTCTTCCTCTCTCCAAAATCCTATTTTCAATAAATTTGAATTAACACACAATTTCAAAACAGCACAAAAAAAATTATTTGAAATTTTTCAAATAAATATGATAAAAAACTAGACAAAAATTTAAATAGGATAGAAAAAGAATCAATCAAAAATCATTTTCTGTTTAAAAGTTATAAGAGTTTTAATCTAGGGACTCATCTGTAATGAAACAGAAAGTTCCCAGGGGCTAACTTATAAAAACGGAAAACGCTTCGATTGAGAGTACGCCGGCCCAGAGGGGAGACGCATTTTGGCAGAAGACGTTTACAGAAAACGGTACGTTTAAAAGATCAGAGAGGCTGACAGGCGGGTCCCGCTCGTCAGGTTTGAAATTTCAAAAGAGGCGGCAGAGCTCGACGGTGCCTGAGAGCCGGGGTGGTCGCCGGCGGCGATCCACGGTGAGGCAGGGTGATCGGGGGTTACCTTCGTGTTCACCGTGTCCTTCCGCGTCGGTGGGTGGTGGTGGTGGTCGCCGGCGAGCACTGTGTCGACGGCGGCCCTTGCTCCAGTGGACGGCGTTTCGGGCAGTCGTGGATCTCGCCGGAGGAAGCTGCGGTGTTCAAATTGAAGTGGGGGTTAGCCTACTGGAGGTGGTACGGGGCTACGGGCAAGAGCGGGGCGGCGGAGGAGTTCTCACCAAAGAGAATGTTGCCAGAGCCCGAGGCGGACGGAGGTGGCCGGAGTCGAAGAAGAAAGGCCCCTCGAGTCTCTCCCAGTGGCTAGGCGGGGTCTAGTAAGGTGGTGGAGTTGTGCGGGGGCGAGAGCAAGCTCGGGGGTGCTATTTATAGCCGGCCCGAGGCGGTTGCCGTGAACGGATAAGTCCGGCGGGTGATTACGGCGGCGCTGTGGTGGGACAGTCGGCTTAGGAGCTTGAGCATCGCCTAGGTGGAGCAGTGGTGCCATTACAGGGTCCAACTCAGCACAGGAGGGAGGGTTACGGCCTGCCCTCGACGGAACGGCAGCACGACCCGTTGGCGTCAGAGAACGCGCTCTGCGCGTGCCAGGCCACGGCGACGGTGCTGCATGCGTGCGCTGGCAAGGAGATGGCCACGCGGAGCTACCAGGAGGGTTGGGCGGCGCCGAACGGCGTTCTGCCGCGGTGTTGCCCCCTGTCGGCCGTTACGGTGGTTCTGCCGCCGCAAAGCACGCCGGCGCAGGCGGGCCAGGGCGCCACCGACGCCAGGAAGGCGCCAAGCGCGCATGTGAAGCTCCGGCCAAGAGGGAGGGGCTGCGAGCATCGAGCCAAATGCACAGTGGGCATGTGACTGAAGTTCTGTCGGGGAAACGACACTGAAACTCTGAATTTACTGAACATGAACAAAAACAGTGCACGCCAAGTGTTCGACAGAATGATTCTGGCCTCGGATTTTTCCTTGAGCTGATTTTTGGTGGAGTGGTCTCTCATTGCACCTGGAGGCTGCCTGAATTTTGGTAGAATTTTTGGAGAAGAGAAGATATGAATTTCACCAAATTTGACAAATCTGGTCCAAACTTGCAGAGGCTGAAACTTGAAAATTTTGAGAAGAAGAAGAGTGGATCTTGATGGTTCTAGGTTGTGGGTGCTAAGGACTATCCAGAGGAGTTGGTTTGAGATCAAAACTCAAAGGAAATTAGGTACTTGCTTTGCAAATCACCTAGGCTTAAAATAATTGACAGAATTGTTTTGGGGAATAGAATAAATGAAATAAAATCCAAAAATGGGTTGGACTTGTTGGAACAGAATGAAAATGAGGTTGATTCACTCAAAAACATCAAATAACATCATTGGGTTTTTGCATAAAGTTGAATCATAAGCTACTACCAACATCCCATAATTTTGGTGGAGGCTAGAAAGAAATATTTAAGTGGGTTATAGTGCAAAATTGCACTTGGACCAGAGAAGAAAATTGGGTGTAGAGCTCAAAATATTACATGAATAAAAGATATTTTTGCATAAAAGTGATTTAAAAACATCACATGACATCTCCAAATTTTGGTTGGAACTTTAAGTGAATTTATCAAATGGTTGTAGTTCAATTATGGCCATATAACCTTGGAAAACCATTTTTCAAGAAAATAAAGATCAAGCAAATTAATTATGTAATTAGTTCTACTAATAAAAGAAGAGTTTTTCTTGAGAGGTTAAACAAGTCCAATAACATATTTGAAAAGTTTTCATTTTGGGGGAAAAACTCCATAATAACAAGGGAGAAAAAGGTTCAAAAATAAAAAGGGAGCCCAGAAAATAAAAGTTTTAATTTCCTGGCAAAATTTTAATTTATTAAAACAAGGTCAAAATTTTGGGGTGTCACAACACTACCCCCCTTAAGAAAAATCTCGTCCTCGAGATTTGATAAGGGTTGTTTTTTTTTGAAAATATCTTCCCTGTTAGTTGGAACCAAAAAGCTTACTCATAGCACAAACTTTGTGTGGCCGGGGTTGGTTTTTGGTACTCTCGAAGTAAAATGCAACCGTTCACCGACGTACACAAGCACGGTAAAAAAATCGAGGCGCTCAAGAAAATATCATTCAATCATGGCGACACACAAATACAGGGCGTGGCCGTACTAAGGCTCGGTAGTAATCGAGTAAATTAGTCTACCTCGTTCATATCCAAGCGGGCGTGCCTTGTGGATGTCGAGGCTTCTCTTTGGGTCTCACTGTCGGGATAGCTGGAGTGGGTTGAGGGGCTGCAGGCTCGGGGTAGCGATGGTGACCATCTCGGGGATTGTTGGCCACAACCCCGTTGGAGTGTGCTCCCAAGAGGCGACGAAGCACTTCTAGGGTCATCAAAGCACCTTGGCCGACGGCTGGGGCAGATCTCAGGGACTCGATCGAGTGTCCAAACAGCACGACTAGGTTGTCGGCATTGGGCTCGTTCTCTTCTCTCGCCCGGGCTTGACGAACCAGCTCTCCACGAGCTGCGATCAGATCAATGGTGATTTGATCGAACAGTTCCTCTAGTGCTCCTACATAGCGCACTAGGTGCAACAATGCAGGATCCGTCTCATAATCTCCGTTGGCAACTTGGGGTGGCCTACCATACACTTCACGTCTGGGGTAGTAGTGGAAGGAGCGACAGTTAACTCTGGGCGACAAGTGCCGGAGTTGAACTATAGCTTCTCGGGTGGCTAGTTGGATGGCTTGTGGCTCAAAGGAAGTTGTCCTTCCGGTGAACCTGTAGGGGTGCTCGGGCGCTAGACCCCTACTGTAGATGTGCACAGTGGCCCAGAATTGACGGTCCTCACCGTTCATGGGTCCTTGGTACACAACATATTCCGGGGGCTCTTCTAACGCATAGGCACGACGGGTGAGGTTTGCGAGTATGGTCACAAAGCCTCCAAGGTTGGTTGCTGTGGTCTCATTGTGGACGATGGGTCCTGGCATTTTAGCTCGGTTTGGGCAGAGGCTGTGCTGTGCTGAGTTGGGGCTAGCGTGCCCTTTTTATAGAAAAGGGGACGGAGTCTTCCTTCGCCCGCTTGCGAAAAAGACTATTCAGGATTCGGTCACTGGCGCATGATTGACAGGTTAGGCTAATAGGTTGGGCACCGACTGCCAAAAGGTGTTGGGTCACTGTATGGCTATCTTGCAAGGGAAGCTTGGCTGGGGTTTGGTTATGGTTTGGTGGGTTGGTTTGCCTAAGTTTATAGACCCGGCTAAGATAGGATTAGCCAATGGTTAGCCTGGCTCTGATACCAAGTCTGTCGCGACCGGTTTTCCGGGCTCTAATTTCCAGAAAATGGCCGTTGTGCTCACCAGACCCAGGATTACTGTTAGCTGATGAGGCACCAACTTGATACAGAAACTCCAAGAAAAAATACAAAATGTGTAGTACAAGACCATTGTGGCCTATGAGTACATCAAATGGTTTCTAGTGGTTGAGGCCGGAAGCAGTTTGTGGATCACCACGGTCTATGGGACTCCATTTCCCACAGGAACAGCTGACCAGGTTAACTCCTATCTTCGCGAGGCTGCTATCACCGTTGCTTAGGTCCCGAGGCTGTCGTCGCCACGCTCCTCTCCAAGCAAGCAATCTGGCCAAGACAATAGCCAGGGACAAGCCAGTGAGTACTTTGAATGTACTCGCAAACATTAAGAACACAGGTATAATATAATTGATCAACATACACTGAAATATTCTATGATCACATCGTCAGTCATAAATAAAATCTTGATGCATGCAAGCAGGTTATTTATATGCAACCGGAATATGCAATGACAGAATAGAAATAAAATGCACCGATCGGATGTCTGAAGCGACGTCTCGAAAGGATAGTAAAAGTGAGCATGCCTCAGTCGGGCGTCTTAGCGACACCACATAAGGGGCTTATAAAGTAAATAAAATAACAAGCATGCCACAGTCGGGCGTCTGAGCGACGCCACATAAAGGGCTTGTAAGTAAATGAAATAACGAACCTGCCACAGTCGGGCGTCTGAGCGACGCCACATAAAGGGCTTATACGAAAATGAAATAACAAACATGCCACAGTCGGGCGTCTGAGCGACGCCACATAAAGGGCTTATGAGAAAATGAAATAACAAACATGCCTCAGTCGGGCGTCTGAGCGACGCCACATAAAGGGCTTATGAGAAAATGGAATAACAAACATGCCACAGTCGGGCGTCTGAGCGACGCCACATAAAGGGCTTATATGAAAATGAAATAACGAACATGCCACAGTCGGGCGTCTGAGCGACGCCGCATAAAGGGCTTATAATCATAGTGAATATCCAGGAGGTGGTACCGACCCAAGGATATTCATCATTCCAAACGATGCAAACCGTTAGTCCATAATGATAACAATCATAACCATCATATATCACATGCCATCATCAATATTCGAGTTTAGTGGTTTCTCCTCCGAAAACCGACACTAAGACCGACACTTGACCCATCCCAGACTGTAATCCTTAACCATGGACACGGCTATTCGAATAGGTTTAATATCTCTGCAGAGGGTGTACTCTTTACCCACGAGTAACGGATTTCTTTAGTTCATCGGAACTAATTCCGTCTACGGTCTTTTAGTTGAAAACACGCCTGACTTGCACACACACCAGCTTAACTTTACTCGTGTCTGGAATCACCCATGACACCTGTTAAGCAAAACTCTAAGTGGGGAGGCTACAACCTCGCGTAGCATGGGATCAAATTTCTATCGCGCGCTCTAAGGGGTGCCCCCCTCCCGGTCCCAACCGGATACACCCATGCCCCCGGACCAGGTGGCATGCCTACCGGCTACAACCGGTATCTTCCACCATGGCCTCTCTGTACGGTGTGTGCCAAGACAAGGGTTAACAACTTACTGAACCATACCCCACCTACAGTAGGGACCAGTGGCAGTACGAAACAAGTATGGGGGTTACCGGAACAAGACTCGATCTATGGCCGACTCAGGAGGCTTATGAGTTCCCTGCATGACATGTATATCAAATATATTTCAACCGACGAAATCACCACCCATTATACCTTACTATGCAATACCGGACATAACCATCCCGACGGGGACCGGCGACAAGCTCACTCCTACCCAAGGCAGAGGCTTTCCCGCATTCCTTTCCGGCATGCATGCAAGGCACATGAGGATGCTTACCATCACAAGTATATTCATTTCCAACAGCGAGGAAATCACTAATATGCATTCATGCAAATGATCGCATCATCACATAAAATAACGAGTTCTCCGAAATAAGGTGGTGTTATAATCGTGTCAACCAACACATCAAAAATATTATGCCAGGGTTCAAGATGCTTGCCTTCAAGGTGTGGAGAGGTGGGGGTGCTCTCCAAAACTTGTGAAAGTTTTCTTCCTCTCTCCAAAATCCTATTTTCAATAAATTTGAATTAACACACAATTTCAAAACAGCACAAAAAAATTGTTTGAAATTTTTCAAATAAATATGATAAAAAACTAGACAAAAATTTAAATAGGACAGAAAAAGAATCAATCAAAAATCATTTTCTGTTTAAGAGTTATAAGAGTTTTAATCTAGGGACTCATCTGTAATGAAACAGAAAGTTCCCAGGGGCTAACTTATAAAAATGGAAAACGCTTCGATTGAGAGTACGCCGGCCCAGAGGGGAGACGCATTTTTGTAGAAGACGTTTACAGAAAACGGTTCGTTTAAAAGACCAGAGAGGCTGACAGGCGGGTCCCGCTCGTCAGGTTTGAAATTTCAAAAGAGGCGGCAGAGCTCGACGGTGCCTGAGAGCCGGGGTGGTCGCCGGCGGCGATCCACGGTGAGGCAGGGTGATCGGGGGTTACCTTCGTGTTCACCGTGTCCTTCCGCGTCGGTGGGTGGTGGTGGTGGTCACCGGCGAGCACTGTGTCGACGGTGGCCCTTGCTCCGGTGGACGGCGGTTCGGGCAGTCGTGGATCTCGCCGGAGGGAGCTGCGGTGTTCAAATTGAAGTGGGGGTTAGCCTACTGGAGGTGGTACGGGGCTACGGGCAAGAGCGGGGCGGCGGAGGAGTTCTCACCAAAGAGAATGTTGCCAGAGCCCGAGGCGGACGGAGGTGGCCGGAGTCGAAGAAGAAAGGCCCCTCGAGTCTCTCCCAGTGGCTAGGCGGGGTCTAGTAAGGTGGTGGAGTTGTGCGGGGGCGAGAGCAAGCTCGGGGGTGCTATTTATAGCCGGCCCGAGGCGGTTGCCGTGAACGGATAAGTCCGACGGGTGATTACGGCGGCGCTGTGGCGGGACGGTCAGCTTAGGAGCTTGAGCATCGCCTAGGTGGAGCAGTGGTGCCATTACAGGGTCCAACTCAGCACGGGAGGGAGGGTTACGACCTGCCCTCGACGGAACGGCAGCACGACCCACTGGCGGCAGAGAACGCGCTTTGCGCGTGCCAGGCCACGGCGACGGTGCTGCATGCGTGCGCTGGCAAGGAGATGGCCCCGCGGAGCTACCAGGAGGGTTGGGCGGCGCCGAACGGCGTTCTGCCGCGGTGTTGCCCCCTGTCGGCCGTTACGGTGGTTCTGCCGCCGCAAAGCACGCCGGCGCAGGTGGGCCAGGGCGCCACCGACGCCAGGAAGGCACCAAGCGAGCGTGTTAAGCTCCGAACAAGAGGGAGGGGCTGTGAGCATCGAGCCAAATGCACAGTGGGCATGTGACTGAAGTTCTGTCGGTGAAACGACACTGAAACTCTGAATTTACTGAACATGAACAAAAACAGTGCACGCCAAGTGTTCGACAGAATGATTCTGGCCTCTAGGGATTTTTCCTTGAGCTGATTTTTGGTGGAGTGGTCTCTCATTGCACCTGGAGGCTGCCTGAATTTTGGTAGAATTTTTGGAGAAGAGAAGATATGAATTTCACCAAATTTGACAAATCTGGTCCAAACTTGCAGAGGCTGAAACTTGAAAATTTTGAGAAGAAGAAGAAGAGTGGATCTTGATGGTTCTAGGTTGTGGGTGCTAAGGACTATCCAGAGGAGTTGGTTTGAGATCAAAACTCAAAGGAAATTAGGTACTTGCTTTGCAAATCACCTAGGTTTAAAATAATTGACAGAATTGTTTTGGGGAATAGAATAAATGAAATGAAATCCAAAAATGGGTTGGACTTGTTGGAATAGAATGAAAATGAGGTTGATTCACTCAAAAACTTCAAATAACATCATTGGGTTTTTGCATAAAGTTGAATCATAAGCTACTACCAACATCCCATAATTTTGGTGGAGACTAGAAAGAAATATTTAAGTGGGTTGTAGTGCAAAATTGCACTTGGACCAGAGAAGAAAATTGGGTGTAGAGCTCAAAATATTACATGAATAAAAGATATTTTTACATAAAAGTGATTTAAAAACATCACATGACATCTCCAAATTTTGGTTGGAACTTTAAGTGAATTTATCAAATGGTTGTAGTTCAATTATGGCCATATAACCTTGGAAAACCATTTTTCAAGAAAATAAAGATCAAGCAAATTAATTATGTAATTAGTTCTACTAATAAAAGAAGAGTTTTTCTTGAGAGGTTAAACAAGTCCAATAACATATTTGAAAAGTTTTCATTTTGGGGGAAAAACTCCATAATAACAAGGGAGAAAAAGGTTCAAAAATAAAAAGGGAGCCCAGAAAATAAAAATTTTAATTTCTTGGCAAAATTTTAATTTATTAAAACAAGGTCAAAATTTTGGGGTGTCACATCCGCCCCCATTTCGGCCTCTGGCTCAAGACTTTCAACGTCAACCCCAAGGTGGTGAGCGGAAGCTAGGCGGAGTGCGGAGGCGCCATGGCGGGCAAGATGGCCAACGCCCTATCGTTCGAGGGCTCGTTCGTGGAGACCCTAAAGGGATGGCAATCCGGGTGGTTTTACATCACCGAGCCACGCGATCATGAATGGACCGCGGTCCCTGAGTTCCGATCTGGACCCCCCACGCGGCTTGTGTCCTGGAAAGAGACGGGCCTATCATGGGGTAACGAGAAAGAGATGACCGGATTGCAAACATGCATCCGGTCCCTGGTGAACAAGCCAGTCCGGCTAGTTAATATAGTCCAGGTTATGCTCGTTCGCCGAATCCTCCCGTGCCAAGAACGGGATTTCAATCTGTGGGAGTTCGACCCGGCGCAGCATCAAACCCTCAGCAGGCTCTTCGACACAACGTACGAGGACGCCTGGAAGATGCTATTCAAGGGCGCCGAGGCTCCCACATCCGCCTCCGAAGACCGCGGATACAGCTCGCAGCGTCACGCTAGCAAGGTATGCCATCTACACCTTTTACATGATGTTTTAAGCTTTTTTGATAGTTTGACTCTATGCGGGATCTAAACTCCCTTACCTTTGACAGGCTTGGCGGGCAATAGCCGAGCCGATTAACTGTCCGGCTCCGCTGCCCGAAGATCCAGCCCCAGCTTTACTGGTGAAGCTGCTGGCCCCGGCGCCTTATGTGGTGCCGGAGAAGAAGGCCAAGAAGAAGAAGACCACGGGGACTCGAAAGAGTGCCCGCAACGTGGTGGTGTCGGATTCATCATCTGACGAGTCCGAGGCGCCCTCCTCCCACGAGAACGAGGAGGAGGAAGAAGAAAACTCTCCCTCTCCAGTGGAGGGAGGAGAGAAGAGGAAGGCCGCCCCAACGGGGGAGGCCGAGGGGTCTAGGAAAAGGAAGACCCCTCCGCCGGACTACGCCCCTAACGCCGAAGAGGGCGAAGAGGAGTGGCCGGACAGGGCCAAACGTCCGGCAAAATCGTAAGTTTGGGTATCAGAGTAACTCATGATGTTCCTTTATTGCGCAGCTTTCCCTAATGTCGAATGTAATCATGCAGCCCGCCCCGAGCCGCACTCAACGAGTCGTCGAGCAGCTCCCTAGATTCATCGGACGTGAACTCTGTTCCGCCCGCTGTCTCCCCCCGCACTGCGGATGACGCCGAAGTGGCATCGCAGCGAGCTCCGGGGCAGGAGGAGGTGGTCCTGGAGGAGCCGCAAGGCGACCTCTCGGACCCCAGGAGTGAAGGGGACAAGACCCCCCAGGGCTCCAAGTCCGGCTTCGAGCCGGACACCATGCCGGAATCTTCAATGATTCCGGACCGCGGCAGGCGAACTCCTTTGAAGAGGAGCAGGCCTTCTGAGCCGGTAGCCTCCGTCCAACCGGAGGCACCGGACAATCTACTGGAGGTGCTTGAAGGCGCCTCCATCGACGAGGAGCACCATACTATTATGAGTACGGTGATCCAGAAGGTTCAGTCCGCCAAGAGCGGGCTGAATGAAGCTTGCGCTAGCCTCCTAACAGGCTTCGAGGTAAGTAAAAAATATATAAAAATATTACCGCATAGACAGTAGCCCCTGATGCTCTGTTTGGCGTTCGGAAAGAAAAGCCGAATAGAGGATCTATTAAACTTTGCAGGAGTCTAACAATAAAAAGTCAATATGCGTATGCAGGCTTCGCTGCTAGCCACCGCCGCACTGACTGCGGAGGTGGATGCCCTGAAATAGGGACTCGAGCGGTCCGAGCAAGAGCTCGGCCTTGCCAAGCAGCAGCTCGAGGAGAAAGAAGGTAAGAAATACCTTATAAAAAGGTGCCTATAGAGAGGCTTGATTGCAAAAAATAACAGGATTGTACTGCTTATTGTAGGGGCCACGACTGAGGTGGCGACCCTCAAGCAGGCGCTGTCCGAGGCCAAAAAGAAAACGGCCGCGGAGCGCACCGAGCGAGAGAAACTTGG
The DNA here is from genome assembly GCF_002162155.2 of Triticum dicoccoides. Classification (NCBI taxonomy): domain Eukaryota; kingdom Viridiplantae; phylum Streptophyta; class Magnoliopsida; order Poales; family Poaceae; genus Triticum; species Triticum dicoccoides. The sequence goes on from NC_041388.1 coordinate 26,290,376, forward strand.
GACTCAGGTCGGCAAGGTGCGGCAAGAGCTTCAGGCTCTTGTGAAAAAACATGAGAGTTTGGAGTTTGAGTCGAAGACCCAAGCGTCCGAGCTCGCTACGGCCCTTGAGGCTGCCAAGTCCGTCAAGGCCGAAGCCCGAAAGGCCCTCCGGGAGTTGGAGGATATAAATAAGATAGCAGCGGGTAAGGCATTCTTTATGCAAAGCAGAAATATAAAAGTAAACTACTTGTCACTTACCCGAATCCGGAGTTCTCCAGGGGCGTTCGCAGATCTTCCCCGCAGCGTATCCGATGTCGCCGCATTCTACCGAGCTGAAGAGGGCAGCTCGACGGAGAAGGTGTTCTGGTCTTAGTATGCTGAGGCCGGACATCCTGTGCCCTTGAGCGACCAGCTGAAACAGCTGGTCGAACTCCACAAGGCGGCCGAACAGGCCCTGAAGGGCTTCATAGTTCGGTTGTGGCCCGGAGAGGCCCTGCCTGGGAGCTACTTTGGGCTGGTGCTGCGGCTGGTGGAGGCCTGTCCAAGGCTCGAGGTGATCAAGTGCTCCGTCTGCATCGAAGGTGCCCGTAGGGCCCTTGCGCGTGTGAAGGTGCACTGGGGTAAGCTAGATGGGGAGAAGCTTGTGAGGGACGGGCCGCCGCTGGGGAAGGAGCATCGCAAGCCCGAGAACTACTACAAGGATGTTCTTGCGGGTGCCTGTCTTGTGGCAGATGAGTGTACCAAGGATGTAATCTTTGAATAAACTCGCTTGTTTGTATCCTGTGCGCTGAAAACTTGTTCATAGGCGCTTTAAGCAATGCTTGTTGAATTTAAAATATTAGTTTCTATGCGGCCGTTTATCAATAATTTGAGAGATGGCCAGTCGTCAGCTTCTGCCCCCATGCCACTAGTGCTGGGGTGTTCGTGGATAAACCTGAGCACTCTTTTTCCCATAGTTGGGTCCTTCGAGGGAGGCGCTCAGCACAGCGAACCAGGCAATCGGACTATAATGCTTGAACACTCTCACTTAGCCATAGAATGTTATAATTTTAAATTTCGGCAAAGCCCCTAGTTCGGAAGGCCAAATTCGGGGCGCTATCCACGCCTTGGCTGGGGTCATCCAGCTCCTCGCTCTAAGCGGCATAAGCCTTTAGGGACTCGAAAAACCTCTCGAACAGCGACCGGTCTCTCGCCTCATCATGACAGTCAGTTTTAGCTTTCTCCACTGAGGTGCTTAACCCAGCTCAACCGGGGCACAATCGCAGTGGTTCTCCTAGTGCTACCTTAGCCGATATAGCGGAACGTAAGGCACCAAAACATAGGAGCCGGGCAAACCCAACTATTGACCAAAATCATGATTCAGAGCCGATGCATATAGTGCTATAAGTTCGGGGTGCCACACTTGTGAAAGTGTTCGGACTTCTCACACCATATATAAAGGGTACTGAAGCCCCTGGCGTACTTGCCGTACCAAAGTGTACGGGTGCAACATGTCATTAATGAACATATATATGAAAAGAGTAATGCAAAAAATAGACAAAAAGCTAAGCATTGTTTATGGAGAGGCTATTTATCAAAGCCGAACGATACAAATAATGCGGTAAGCAAAAGATATTGGACTATTCAATATGTCCTGGCCAGGGGCAGGCCGCGGGATTATATTTAAAACAAGTATACTGCTCATAACAGAGACCACCTGGGGGTTCCATAGTGTGGCATGGCTTGTCTGCCTCCCTGGATCTTGCATCGTTTGTGCGGCAGTCGAATTGCCGAACAGGTCGTCCGAAGTATGGAGTCCTGAAAGTAAGAAAAAAAGAATTCGGCATCCCCTGGTACATTTTAAGCCGTATTTTGGGCGTGCCGTTATTGTGCCCCTTCCCCTGTGCCCATGGTATTTCAAGGGCGTAGTTATGTACGCGAGGTACTGATTTCTCTATGTCGCGAGCGCTGGGGTTGGGGCCGCATTGCTACGCTTGCTCAGAGTGTGCCACGCGGTCCTGCTGTAGGTTACTCCAGGCGCGCTTGGCAGTGTCTGGCTTTTTAATGGTCGGACTGGAGAATTGCCTAAGAAGGCTACTTTGTACCTCCGCTGTGAGAGCCGCCGTATGCTCCTCCGTACGGAGAGAGCGTTTGGTGTTTCCGTTGACCGTGATTACTCCTCTAGGGCCTGGCATCTTGAGTTTGAGATATGCGTAGTGCGGCACCGCATTGAATTTTGCGAATGCGGTTCGTCCGAGCAGGGCGTGATAGCCACTGCGAAATGGGACTATGTCGAAGATAACTCTTCGCTTCGAAAGTTATCCGGAGATCCGAAGACCACGTCAAGTGTTACTGAGCCTGTACAGTTGGCCTCTACACCTGGTAAGACGCCTTTAAAGGTCGTTCTTGTGGGTTTGATCCTTGAGGGATCTATGCCCATTTTCCGCACTGTATCCTGATAAAGCAGGTTCAGGCTACTGCCGCCGTCCATTAGGACTCTTGTGAGGTGAAATCCGTCGATGATTGGGTCAAGAACCAATGCGGCGAAGCCGCCATGACGGATGCTAGTGGGATGGTCCCTTCGATCAAAAGTGATCGGGCAGGAGGACCATGGGTTGAACTTTGGGGCGACTAGCTCTATCGCCTATACGTCCCGTAGCGCATGCTTCCTCTCCCGCTTGGGAATGTGGGTTGCGTATATCATGTTCACTGTCCGCACTTGTGGAGGAAAGCCCTTTTGTCCTTTGTTGTTCGGCGGCTTGGGCTCCTCGTCGTCGTTGTGCAGCCCCTTGTCTCTGTTTTTGGCTCTTAACTTGCCTGCCTGCTTGAATACCCAACAATCCCTGTTAGTGTGATTGGCTGGCTGTTCGGGGGTGCCATGTATCTGGCACAAGCGATCGAGTATTCGGTCCAAACTGGACGGGCCCTGAGTATTCTTTTTGAATGGCTTTTTCCGCTGACCGGATTTATAGCTTTTGAATACAGCGTTTTTGCTTATTCCGATGTGTCCAGCCACTTTTGTCCTTGGTATCCGAATTACCAGGGTTCTTCGATAAGTTGTTACTGCGAGCTAGCCAACTGTCTTCTCCCGCGCAAAAGCGGGTCATGAGTGTTGTGAGGGCTGCCATGGATTTCGGCTTTTCCTGTCCCAGGTGCCTGGCAAGCCACTCGTCGCGGATGTTATGCTTGAAGGCTGCTAGGGCCTTTGCGTCTGGACAGTCGACTATCTGGTTTTTCTTTGTTAGGAACCGTGTCCAGAATTGTCTGGCTGATTCTTCTGGCTGCTGAATTATGTGGCTTAAGTCGTCGGCATCCGGCGGTCGCACATAAGTGCCCTGGAAGTTGTCGAGGAATGCGGCTTCCAGGTCCTCCCAAGAACCGATTGAGTCTGCTGGCAAGCTGTTAAGACAATGCCGGGCCGGTCCTTTAAGTTTGAGCGGGAGGTACTTAATGGCGTGTAGATCATCGCCGCGTGCCATGTGGATGTGAAGGAGATAATCCTCGATCCATACCGCCGGGTCTGTTGTGCCATCGTATGACTCGATGTTTACGGGTTTGAAACCCTCTGGGATTCTATGATCCATTACTTCGTTCGTGAAGCATAGCGGGTGTGCGGCGCCTCTGTACTGGGCTATATCACGACGTAGCTCGGAAGAGCTATGTCTGTTGTGTTCGGCCCGGCCGGATTTGATGTATCCGGAGTGAAGACCATTGTCACATGTCGTAGGGCGCCTGCGCGATCCGTAGATCGATCTTGTTTGTCTTGCCTTATCTTCTAGTATGTCTCGCAGGTCGGGCGCGTTTTCCCATGCCTTAGTTGTGCGGCGTCGGGGCGTGGCTTGGGTGGAGGGCCGAGATGCCTCTCTGTCGCGGCCATGGGGTGGCCGGTCTGCCATGTCATGCGCTGGTGATGTAGGTGCTTCCTCCTCTGATTGGGGTAGCGGTCTGCGCTTCGGGTAACTTTTGGAGGGGCATTCGAGTTCATACTCTTCGGCCGCAAGGACTTCAGTCCATCTGTCAGCTAGCAAATCTTGGGCAGCTCTAAGTTGTTGCTGCTTTTTCTTGAGGCTGCTTGCCGTGGCTAAAATCCTGCGTTTAAAACGCTCTTGTTCGGCAGGGTCTGATGGTATGACGAATTCGTCGTCATCGAGGCTTGCCTCGTCTTCGGAGGGAGGCATATAGTCGTCCTCGACCTCTTGGTCTGCCGCTCTCTCATGAGGGCTGGTTTCTCCATCTTCCTGTGTCGAATCTTGCTGAGGTGGGTGTTCTTCGGCGCTATCTGGGGTAGTATTATCTCCTGTGCCGGAATCACCATTTTTGCTTTGGCGGGATTTAGAGCGGCGCCGCTGACGCCGGCGCTTTGGCTGTTTTTTGGGGGCATCATCCCCTACGGTTCCCTCGCCATCTCCATCTTTTGGAGTATCCACCATATATATGTCATATGACGAGGTGGCCTTCCAGCGCCCTACAGGTGCTGGTTCTTTTTCATCTCCTGCATCATCGTCCATGCCGTCGATGTCTTCGGAGCCGAAGTCAAGTATGTCGGTTAAATCGTCGATAGTGGCTACAAAGTGGGTGGTGGGTGGGTTTTGAATTTCCTCACCGTCCGTATCCCATGCTTGCTGACCGTAGTTTGGCCAGGGCTCTCCTGATAAAGAGAGAGACTTAAGAGATTTCAGGATGTCGCCAAAAGGCCAATGCTGAAAGATGTCCGCGGCGGTGAACTCCATTACCGGTGCCCAATCGGATTCGATTGGCAGGGGCGCGGGGGGCTCGGAGTTCGGAGAGGAATCCGGCTCCTCGGAGTCACGGGCCATGCGGAGTGCGGGGCTGGAGTTTGGCTCGATCGCCTCTGAGATCGCAGCCCCTGAGGCAGCGTCCAACTGCTGATCCTCGATCGGCACAGTAGGTTCCGAATCAATGGTCGAAACCGATGCGTGTGCGGCCTCCAAGGCGCTGTTCGGCGGCAGAGCTATATCATGCCCATCGAGACAGTCCGGCTCGCTTGGCTGTGGCTCGAATCCATCGAAGATCAAGTCCCCGCGGATGTCAGCCGTGTAGTTTAGGCTTCCAAACCTGACCTGATGGCCAGGGGCGTAGCTTTCGATCTACTCAAGGAGGCCAAGCGAATCGGCCCGCAGTGCGAAGCCGCCGAAGACGAAGATCTGTCCGGGGAGAAAAGTCTCCCCCTGGACCGCGTTATTGTTGAAGATCGAAGGAGCCATCGGGCCTAAAGGCGACGACACAGAGGAACTCTCAATGAAAGCACCAATGTCGGTGTCAAAACCGGCGGATCTCGGGTAGGGGGTTCCGAACTGTGCGTCTAGGCCGGATGGTAACAGGAGACTGGGGACACTTTGTTTTACCCAGGTTCGGGCCCTCTCGATGGAGGTAAAACCCTACTCCTGCTTGATTAATATTGATGATATGGGTAGTACAAGAGTAGATCTACCGCGAGATCAAGGAGGCTAAACCCTAGAAGCTAGCCTATGGTATGATTGTGTATGGAGTTGATCCTTCTACGGACTACAACCCTTCGGTTTATATAGACACCGGATAGGGTTAGGGTTACACAGAGTCGGTTACGATGATAGGAGATCTTGAATATCGCATCGCCAAGCTTGCCTTCCACGCCAAGGAAAGTCCCATCCAGACACGGGACGAAGTCTTCAATCTTGTATCTTCATAGTCCAGGAGTCCGGCTGAAGGTATAGTTTGGCTATCCGAACACCCCCTAATCCAGGACTCCCTCAACCTTCAATGTCAAGCCGAAGGTGGTGGGCGGCCGCCAGGCGGAGTGCGGAGGCGCCATGGTGGGCAAGATGCCCAACGTAACATGGCTCAAGGGCTCCTTTGTGGAAACCATAAAGGGGTGGCAATCGGGGTGGTTCTACATCACCGAGCCGCGCGACCCTGTATGGGCAGCGTCCCCCTAGTTCCGATCTGGCATCCCCACGCGTCTCACCTCCTGGAAAGAGAAGGACCTGTCCTGGGGTAGTTCGGAAGAGCTGACCGGACTCCAAACATGTATTCAAAACATGGTGAAGAAGAAGCTCAAGCTTGTCAACATAGTCCAAGTTATGCTCATCCGCCGGATCCTCCCGTGCCAACAACAGGAGTTCAACTTGTGGGAGTTTGACCCGGCGCAGCACCGAACTCTGAACAGGCTCTTCGACACGACTCATGAAGATGCCTGGAGGGTGCTGTTCAAAAGTGCCGAGGTCCCCCCTCCTATTACTGAGGATCGCGGATTCAGCACGGAGCACCAAGCCAGTGCGGTAAGCTGCTTTACCTTTCACAGGATACTTATTTTTTTTATAGATTGACTCTATGCGGGATCTAAACTCCCGTACCTTTGATAGGACTGGCAGAAGATGGCCGGACAGATCGACTGTCCGGCTCCTTTGCCCGAAGGCACCGCAGACGCTCTTCTGGTGAAGATGTTGACTCCGGCCCCTTATATGGTGCCGGAGAAGACCAAGAAGGCCAAGGGAACCCGAAAGAGTTCCCGACGCCAGGCGTCGTCGGACTCACCGTCCGATGACTCTGCGGTGCACTCTTCCCCCGAAGACGAGGAAGAAGAAGAAGATGCTCCCCCACTAACTGGGGGAGACAGGAAAAGGAAGGCCGCCCCAACTGGGGGGCCGAAGGGTCCAAGAAGGGAAGGACTCTCCTTCCGGACAGCTCCACCACCGCCGACGAAGGCGAAGACGAGTGGTTGCCCAGGGCCAAGCCCCTGGGGAGATCGTAAGTATTCGGATACCAGAGTAACCCATAGGATTCCTTTGTCGCACTGCTTTCCCTAACGCCGAACACAATTATGCAGGCCGCCACGAGCCAGTATGGATGTATCGTCGGATAGCTCCTTGGGCTTGTCGGACATGGATAGCGATCCAGTCCCGACCGCCACCTCCCCTCATCCTGCCGACGACGCTGAGGTGTTGTCTCAAGAGGCACCGGATCGAGGGGAGATAGTCCCAGAGGTGCCTCAAGGCGACCTTCCAAACTCCGGGAGCCGAGGGGATGGGGCCCCTGAGAGCTCCGAGTTCGGCCCTCAGCCGAACACCGTGCCGGAACCTCCAGCGGTTCCAGGCTCGGGCCGGCGGCCTCCTTCTAGGAGGGGCAAGACGCCTGTGCCGGTGACCTCTATCTATCCAGAGGCGCCGGACAATCTGCTGCAAGTGCTTCGCAGCGCTTCCATCGACGAGGAGCATCGCACTATCATGAGTGCGGTGATCCAGAAGGTTCAGTCCGCCAAGAGAGGATTGACTGAAGCCTGTGCCAGCCTTCTAACAGGCTTCGAGGTAAGTGTTTTAAAATGTAGTAGAAATATTACCGCATAGACAGTAGCCCCTGATGCTTTGTTCGGTGTTCACAAAGAAAAGCCAAACAAAGGATCAAATAATATCGCAGGAGTCTAATATAAGTGTGTCGATATGCATATGCAGGCTTCGCTGCTGGCGTCCACCGCACTGACTGCGGAGGTCGCCGTATTGAAGCAGGACCTCGAGGGGTCCAGGAAAGAGCTCGGCCTTGCCAAGAGGCAGCTCGAGGAGAACAAGGGTAAGTAACACCCTATCTATAGATATGTATATATAAAATAGGACGCGATTGCAAAATGACAGGATCATCGTATGTTTGCCAAGGGCCACGACCGAGGTGGCGACCCTGAAGCAAGCGCTAACCAGGGCCGAAGATAAAGCGTCCAAGGAGTGCACCGAGCGAGAGAAGCACGAGTCTTGGGTGGGCAAGGTGCAGCAAGAGCTCCAGGCTCTCGTGGCGAAGCACGAGGCATTGGAGCTTGACTCAAAGACGCGGGAGTCTGAGCTTGCCGCGGCCCTCGAAAGTGTAAAAAGTGCCAAGGCCGAAGCCCAAAAGGCCCTCCAAGAGATCGACGCGATGAAGAAGATAGCGGCGGGTAAGGCTTTCTATATGCAAAGCAAGCATGTAAAAGTAAATTACCGATTACTTACCCGAATCTGGAGCTCTTTAGGAGCATTCGCAGATTTGCCCCGCAGTGTGTCCGATGCCGCACAATTTTACCAGGCCGAGGACGGAAGCTCGACGGAGAAGCTGTTCTGGTCTCAGTATGCTGAGGCTGGACATCCGGTGCCAATGAGCGACCAGCTGAAGCAGATGGTCGAGCTACATAAGGCGGCCGATCAGGCCATGAAGAGCTTTATAGTCCAGCTATGCCCTGGCGACGCCCTTCCGAACAGCTTCTTCGGCCTGGTGAGGCGGCTTGTAGATGCCTGCCCATGGCTGGAGGTCGTCAAGCGATCTGTCTGCATTGAAGGTGCACGCCGGGCTTTCGCCCGTGTGAAATTGCAGTGGGTCAAGCTAGATGCCGTGAAGCTTATCAAGGAGGTGCCGCCGGAGGGCAAGGAGCACCGCCACCCCGAGATGTACTACGAGGGTGTTCTGCCGGGTGCCCGTATTATCGCGGATCAGTGTTCAAAAGATGTAATATTTGAATGAGACTTGCTCGTTTTATCCTGTATTTATGAAAACTTATTTCATATGCGCTATGCAACGCTTGTTTGAATTTAAAATATTACCTTCTATTTGGCTGTTTATCCAATCTAAGAGATGGCTAGTCCTCGGTTTCTGCCCCCATGCCATGAGTGCTGGGGTGTTTGGGATAAACCTGAGCACTCTTGTTCCCATGTTTGGGTCCTTCGAGGGAGGTGCTCAGCACAACGAACAAGGCAACCGGACTAATAATGTTTTATCACTCTCACTTAGCCATAGAATTCTATAATTTTAAATTTCGGCGAAGCCCCTGGTATTCGGAAGGCCGAATTCGGGGCGCGATACACGGCTTTAAGCCGGATAGGGCCGGCCCCTTGCTCTAAGCGGCATAAGTCTTTAGGGACTTGAAAACCTCGCCGAATAGCGACCAGTCTCTCGCCTTATCATGACAGTCAGTTTTATCTTTCTCTACTGAGGTGCTGAACCCAGCAGAACCGGGGCACAATTGCAGTAGTTCTCCTAGCGCTACCTTAGCCGATAGAACGGAACGTAAGGTACCAAAACATAGGAGCCGGGCAAACCCAACATTTGCAAAGACATGATTCGGAGCTGATGCATATAATGTTATAAGTTCGGGGTGCCGCACTTGTGAAAGTGTTCGGACTTTTCACACCGCATTGTGGGGTACGTAAGCCCCTGGTGTATTGGCCGTACCATAGTGTACGGTTACACACACACACACACACACACACACACACACACACATATATATATATATATATATATATATATATATATATATATATATATAACAAGAATGCAATAATAGTCGTAATGTCATGCATTATTTATTAAAAAAAATCGCGTTAAAGCAGAGTGATACAGATAGTGCGATAAGCAAAGAGTAGGACTATGTCCCTTCCAAGGGCAAGCTGAGGAATGATATTAAATTGAACATTTCACTCGTTACTGTAATCAACCTGGGAATTCCGTGGTATAATGTAGCTGTATGCCTCCTTGGTTGCTGCATCATGTGTTCAGCAATAGTGCTGCCGGACAGTGTTTCCAGATATTAAGGTCCTGAAAGAAAAACAAAAATAACCAAACGGGAAGCCCCTAGTGCGGTTTAGGCCGCGTCTTGGGGCGTGCCGCAGTTGTGCCCCCCTCCCCACCTGTGCCCATGGTATTTTTAATGCGTAATTATGTACGCGCGGCACGAGTTTCGCCGCTGTGCTGGGATTGGGGTGGCCGCCGTATTTCTACGCGAGCTCAGATCACGCCAGGCGGTCTATTTGCCGATTGCCCCGAGCGCGCTTGAAGGTGTCCGGGCTGTGAAGCGCCGGACTAGTTGATTTCCTTGAGAGGCTGCTTTGCGTTTCTGCTGCGAGGGCTACGGTGTGCTCCTCTGTTCGGAGAGAGCGCTCTGTGTTTCCATTGACTCTAATAACTCCATGAGGTCCTAGCATCTTGAGCTTGAGGTATGCATAATGCGGTGCCGCATTGAATGTAGCAAATGCGGTTCGCCCGAGCAGCGCATGATAACCACTGCGGAACGGGACTATATCGAAGATTAACTGTTCGCTTCGGAAGTTATCCAAGGATCCGAAGACCACTTCCAGTGTAATTGAGCATGTGCAATGGGCCTCTACACCTGGAATGACGCCCTTAAAGGTCATTTTTGTGGGTTTGATCCTTGAGGGGTCTATACCCATTTTGCACACTGTGTCCTGATAAAGCAGGTTCAGGCTGCTGCCGCCATCCATAAGGACTCGAGTGAGGTGAAATTCGTCAATGATTGGGTCTAGGACCAGTGCGGCGAATCCACCATGACGGATACTAGTGGGGTGGTCCCTGCGATCAAAGGTGATCGGACAGGAGGACCAAGGGTTGAACTTTGGGGTGACTGGATCCAACGCATATACGTCCCTGAGCGCACGCTTCCGCTCCCTCTTGGGGATGTGGGTTGCGTATATCAGGTTCACTGTCCGCACTTGCGGGGGAAACCTCTTCTGTCCTCCAGAGTGCGGCTACCGGGGCTTCTCCTCGTCATCGCTATGTGGCCCCTTGTCCTTGTTTTCGGCAATTAACTTGCCGGCCTGCTTGAACACCCAACAATCCCTGTTGGTGTGATTGGCTGGCTTGTCTGGGGTGCCATGTATTTGACACGAGCGATCGAGTATACGGTCCAAGATGGACGGACCCGCCGTACTTTGTTTGAATGGCTTTTTCCGCTGGCCGGGTTTAGAGCCTTTGAATCCGGCATTGACTGTCGTATCCTCAGTATTTTTGCTGTTAATGCGGTGCTTATGTTTGTTGCGACGTGACCTGCTATTGCCATTCTTGGTATCTGAGGTACCATGGTTCTTTGATATGTTATTACTGCGAGCCAACCAGCTGTCTTCTCCCGCACAAAAGCGGGTCATGAGCCTCGTGAGAGCTGCCATAGATTTCGGCTTTTCCTGACCAAGGTGCCGGGCTAGCCACTTGTCTCGGATGTTGTGTTTGAAAGCTGCTAAGGCCTCCGCATCCGGACAGTCGACGATTTGATTTTTCTTTGTAAGGAACCGAGTCCAGAATTGCCTGGCCGACTCTTCTGGCTGCTGAATTATGTGGCTCAAGTCATCGGCGTCTGGTGGTCGCACATAAGTGCCCTGAAAGTTGTCGAGGAATGCGGCTTCCAGATCTTCCCAACAGCTAATGGAGTCCGCTGGCAAGCTGTTAAGCCAATGCCGCGCTGGTCCTTTGAGCTTTAGTGGGAGGTATTTGATGGCGTGTAAGTCATCACCGCGGGCCATGTGGATGTGGAGGAGGAAATCCTCAATCCATACTGTGGGATCTGTTGTGCCGTCGTGTGATTCAATATTTGCAGGTTTGAAACCTTCTAGGAATTGATGTTCCATTAATTCGTCTGTGAAGCATAAGGGGTGTGCGGCGCCTCTGTATTGGGCTATATCGCGACGCATCTCGAATGGGTCTTGCCCGCTGTGTTCGGCCTGGCCGGATTTGCTTTTACTGTATCCGTCATGACGTTTATCGTCTCGCAGAGTGGTGTGCCATCGTGATCCGTAGATCGATCTTGCATGCTTTGCTTTGTCCTCCAATATGTCTCGCAGGTCTGGCGTATCTCCCCATGCCTTTTTATTTGAATGGCGTCGGGGTGGAGGCTGAGCTTTTGGCTGGAATGCCTCTCTATCGCGGCCACGAGGTGGCCGATCAGCCGTATCATACGCTTCTTCCTCCAGTCGGGGTAGTAACATGCACTTTGGGTAATTCTTGGAGGGGCGCTCGAGTTTATATTCCTCGGCCGTGAGGACTTCAGTCCATCTGTCAGCTAGCAGATCTTGATCAGCTTGAAGCTGCTGCTGCTTTTTCTTCAGGCTATTTGCCGTGGCCGTAAGCCGGCGCTTGAAGCGCTCTTGTTCGACGGGATCCTCTGGTACGGTGAATTCACCCTCGCCGAGGCTTGCCTCGTCTTCGGAGGGGGCATGTAATTGTCATCCTCCTCCTCTCCGTCTGCCGCTCTCTCAGGAGAGCTGGCTCCTCCATCCTCCTGCTCTAAATCATGCTGGAGGGGATTGTTGTTGTCTTCGGCACTATCCGGAGTGTTATTATCTCCTGTGCCGGTATCACCACTTTTGCTTTGGCGGGACTTAGAGCGGCGCCGCTGACGTCGGCGCTTGGGTTGTTTCTTGGAGGGGTCATCCTCCGCTATCTCGTCGCCATTGCCTTCTTTGGGTGTATCCACCATGTATATGTCATATGACGAGGTGGCTTTCCAGTGCCCTATAGGCGCTGGTTCATGTTCGTCTCCTACATCGTTGTCCATACCGTCGATGTCTTCGGAGTCGAAGTCGAGCATGTCGGTTAAATCATCGATAGTGGCTAAGAAGTGGGTGGTGGGTGGGCGTCGAATTTCTTCGTCATCCGCATCCCAATCCTATTGGCCATAATCCGGCCAGGGCTCTCCTGACAAAGAGAGAGACCTTAGTGAATTCAGAATGTCGCCGAAGGGTGAGTGCTGAAAGATATACGCGGCGGTGAATTCTATGATCGGCGCCCAATCAGATTCGATTGGCAGGGGCGCGGGCGGTTCGGAGTCAGAAAAAGAGTCCAGCACCTTGGAGTCACGAGCTTCGCAGAGGATTAGGCTGGTGTTCGGCTCGATCGCCGTTGCGACTGCAGCCCCTGAGGCGGTGTCTAACCACCCGTCCTTGATTGGCGTAGTTGGCTCCGAGCTAGGGGTCGGAGCTGATGCGGGCGCGGCCTCTGGGGTACTGTTCGGTGGCAGCGCTAGGTCATACCCATCGTGACAGTCCGGCGCGCCCGGCTGTGGCTCGAATCCGTCAAAGATCAAGTCTCCGCGGATGTCGGCCATATAGTTCAAACTTCCAAATCTGACCTGGCGGCCAGGGGCGTAGCTTTCAATCTGCTCCAGATGGCCAAGCGAATTAGCCCGCAGTGCAAAGCCGCCGAATACGAAGATCTGTCCGGGGAGAAAAGTCTCACCCTGGACCGCATCGCTATCGATGATAGTAGGAGCCATCAAGCCTAACGGCGATGACACAGAGGAACTCTCAATGAAAGCACCAATGTCGGTGTCAAAACCGGCGGATCTCGGGTAGGGGATCCCGAACTGTGCGTCTAGGCCGGATGGTAATAGGAGGCAGGGGACATGATGTTTTACCCAGGTTCGGGCCCTCTTGATGGAGGTAAAACCCTACGTCCTGCTTGATTAATATTGATGATATGGGTAGTACAAGAGTAGATCTACCACGAGATCAGAGAGGCTAAACCCTAGAAGCTAGCCTATGGTATGATTGTATGTTATGGTTGTTATCCCACGGACTAAAACCCTTCGGTTTATATAGACACCAGAGAGGGTTAGGGTTACATAAGGTCGGTTACAAAGGAGGAGATATCCATATCCGTATTGCCTAGCTTGCCTTCCACGCCTCTTCATAATCTAACAGTCCGGCCAATGGAGATAGTCCGGCTGTCCGGAGACCCCCTAATCCAGGACTCCCTCACTCCCCCTTGCTCCTTTATATACAGGGGCAGGGGGCACCTCTAGACACACAAGTTGATCACAAGGATCTCTCCCATCCGTGTGCGGTGCCCCCCTCCACCATAATCCACCTCAGTCATACTGTAGCGGTGCTTAGGTGAAGCCCTGTCATGGTAGCTTCATCAACATCGTCACCAAGCCATCGAGCTGACGAAACTCTTCCCCGAGCTCTACTAGATCATGAGTTCACGGGACGTCACTGAGCTGAACGTGTGCTGAACGTGGAGGTGTCGTACCTTCGGTACTGAGGATCGTTCGATCGTGAAGACGTATGACTACATCAACCGCCTTGTCATAATGCTTCTGCTTAACGGTCTACGAGGGTACATGGACGACACTTTCCCCTCTCGTTGCTATGCATCACCATGATCCTGTGTGTGCGTAGGATTTTTTTTGAAATCACTACGTTCCCCAACAGTGGCATCCGAGCCTGGTTTTATGCGTAGATGTTATATGCACGAGTAGAACACAAGTGAGTTGTGGATGATACAAGTCATACTGCTTACTAGCATGTCATACTTTGGTTCGGCGGTATTGTTAGATGAAGTGGCCCGGACCGACATTACGCGTACGCTTACACGAGACTGGTTCTACCGACCTGCTTTGCACATAGGTGGCTGGCGGGTGTCAGTTTCTCCAACTTTAGTTGAACTGAGTGTGGCTATGCCCGGTCCTTGAGAAGGTTAAAACATCACTAACTTGACGAACTATCGTTGTGGTTTTGATGCATAGGTAAGAACGGTTCTTGCTCAGCCCGTAGCAGCCACGTAAAACTTGCAACAACAAAGTAGAGGACGTCTAACTTGTTTTTGCAGGGCATGTTGTGATGTGATATGATATGGTCAAGACATGATGCTATATTTATTGTATGAGATGATCATGTTTTGTAACGGAGTTATCGGCAAGTGGTAGGAGCCATATGGTTGTCGCTTTAGTGTATGCAATGCAATCGCCCTGTAATTGCTTTACTTTATCAATAACGGCAGCGATAGTCGTAGAAGCAATAGTTGGCGAGACGACAACGATGCTACGATGGAGATCAAGGTGTCGCGCCGGTGACGATGGTGATCATGACGGTGCTTCGGAGATGGAGATCACAAGCACAAGATGATGATGGCCATATCATATCAGTTATATTGATTGCATGTGATGTTCATCCTTTATGCATCTTATTTTGCTTTGATTGACGGTAGCATTATAAGATGATCTCTCACTAAATTTCAAGATAAAAGTGTTCTCCCTGAGTATGCACCATTGCCAAAGTTCGTCGTGCTGAGACACCACGTGATGATCAGGTGTGATAAGCTCTACGTCCATCTACAAATGGTGCAAGCCAGTTTTGCACACGCAGAATACTTGGGTTAAACCTGACGATCCTAGCATATGCAGATATGGCCTCGAAACACTGAGACCGAAAGGTCGAGCGTGAATCATATAGTAGATATGATCAACATAATGATGTTCACCATTGAAAACTACTATTTTACGTGATGATCAGGTATGGTTTAGTTGATATGGATAACATGATCACTTAGATGATTAGAGGGATGTCTATCTAAGTGGGAGTACTTAAGTAATATGATTAATTGAACTTAAATTTATCATGAACTTAGTACCTGATAGTATTTTGCTTATCTATGTTGTTGTAGATAGATGGCCCGTGATGTTGTTCCGTTGAATTCTAATGCGTTCCTTGAGAAAGCAAAGTTGAAAGATGATGGTAGCAATTACATGGACTGGGTCCATAACTTGAGGATCATCCTCATTGCTGCACAGAAGAATTACGTCCTGGAAGCACCGCTGGGTGCCAGGCCTGCTGCAGATGCTGCTGATGACGTTAAGAACGTCTGGCACAGTAAAGCTGATGACTACTCGATAGTTCAGTGTGCCATGCTTTACGGCTTAGAACCGGGACTTCAACGACGTTTTGAACATCATGGAGCATATGAGATGTTCCAGGAGTTGAAGTTAATATTTCAAGCAAATGCCTGGATTGAGAGATATGAAGTCTCCAATAAGTTCTATAGTTGCAACATGGAGGAGAATAGTTCTATCAGTGAGCATATACTCAAAATGTCTAGGTATCATAATCACTTGACTCAACTGGGAGTTAATCTTCCTGTTGATAGTGTCATTGACAGAGTTCTTTAATCACTGCCACCAAGCTACAAAAGCTTCGTGATGAACTATAATATGCAAGGGATGAATAAGAAAATTCCCGAGCTCTTCGCGATGCTAAAGGCTGCGGAGGTAGAAATCAAAAAGGAGCATCAAGTGTTGATGGTTAACAAAACCACCAGTTTCAAGAAAAAGGGTAAAGGGAAGAAGAAGGGGAACTTCAATAAGAACGGCAAACAAGTTGCTGCTCAAGAGAAGAAACCCAAATCTGAACCTAAGCCTGAGACTGGGTGCTTCTACTACAAACAGACTGGTCACTGGAAGCGGAACTGCCCCAAGTATTTGGCGGATAAGAAGGATGGCAAGGTGAACAAAGGTATATGTGATATACATGTTATTGATGTGTACCTTACCAGAGCTCACAGTAGCACCTGGGTATTTGATATTGGTTCTGTTGCTAATATTTGCAACTCGAAACAGGGACTACGGATTAAGCGAAGACTGGCTAAGGACGAGGTGACGATGCGCGTGGGAAATGGTTCCAAAGTCGATGTGATCACCGTCGGCACGCTACCTCTACATCTACCTTCGGGATTAGTTTTAGACCTAAATAATTGTTATTTGGTGCCAGCGTTAAGCATGAACATTATATCTGGATTTTGTTTGATGCGAGATGGTTATTCATTTAAATCAGAGAATAATGGTTGTTCTATTTATATGAGTAATATCTTTTATGGTCATGCACCCTTGAGGAGTGGTCTATTTTTGTTGAATCTCAATAGTAGTAATACACATATTCATAATGTTGAAGCCAAAAGATGCAGAGTTAATAATGATAGTGCAAATTATTTATGGCACTGCCGTTTGGGTCATATTGGTATAAAGTGCATGAAGAAACTCCATACTGATGGACTTTTGGAATCACTTTATTATGAATCACTTAGTACTTGCGAACCATGCCTTATGGGCAAGATGACTAAAACGTCGTTCTCTGGAACAATGGAGCGAGCAACAGACTTGTTGGAAATCGTACATACTAATGTATGTGGTCCGATGAATATTGAAGCTCGCGGTGGGAGTCGTTATTTTCTCACCTTCACATATGATTTGAGCAGATATGGGTATATCTACTTAATGAAACATAAGTCTGAAACATTTGAAAAGTTCAAAGAATTTCAGAGTGAAGTGGAAAATCATCTTAACAAGAAAATAAAGTTTCTACGATCTGGTCGTGGAGGAGAATATTTGAGTTACGAGTTTGGTCTACATTTCAAACAATGTGGAATAGTTTCGCAACTCACGCCACCCGGAACACCACAGCGTAATGGTGTGTCTGAATGTCATAATCATACTTTACTAGATATGGTGCAATCTATGGTGTCTCTTACTGATTTACCGCTATCATTTTGGGGTTATGCTTTAGAGACGGTTGCATTCACGTTAAATAGGGCACCATCAAAATCCGTTGAGACGACGCCTTATGAACTATGGCTTGGCAAGAAACCAAAGTTGTCGTTTCTGAAAGTTTGGGGATGTGATGCTTATGTGAAAAAGCTTGAACCTGATAAGCTCGAACCCAAATCAGAGAAATGTGTCTTCATAGGATACCAAAAGGAAACTATTGGGTACACCTTCTATCATAGATCCTCTGAAGGCAAGACATTCGTTGCTAAGAATGGATCCTTTCTAGAGAAGGAGTTTCTCTCGAAAGAAGTGAGTGGGAGGAAAGTAGAACTTGATGAGGTAACTATACCTGCTCCCTTATTGAAGAGTAGTTCGTCACAAAAATCGGTTCCTGTGACACCTACACCAATTAGTGAGGAAGTTAATGATGATGATCATGAAACTTCAAATCAAGTTACTACCGAACCTCGTAGGTCAATCAGAGCAAGATCCGCACCAGAGTGGTACGGTAATCCTATTCTGTAGGTCATGTTACTTGACCATGACGAACCTACGAACTATGAGGAAGCGATGATGAGCCCAGATTCCGCAAAATGGCTTGAGGCCATGAAATCTGAGATGGGATCCATGTATGAGAACAAAGCGTGGACTTTGGTTGACTTGCCCGATGATCGGCAAGCCATTGAGAATAAATGGATCTTCAAGAAGAAGACTGACGCTGACGGTAATGTTACTGTCTATAAAGCTCAACTTGTTGCGAAAGGTTTTCAACAAGTTCAAGGAGTTGACTACGATGAGACCTTCTCACCTGTAGTAATGCTTAAGTCCGTCCGAATCATGTTAGCAATTGCCGCATTTTATGATTATGAAATTTGGCAAATGGATGTAAAGACTGCATTCCTGAATGGATTTCTGGAAGAAGAGTTGTATATGATGCAACCTGAAGGTTTTATCGATCCAAAGGGTACTAACAAAGTGTGCAAGCTCCAGTGATCCATTTATGGATTGGTGCAAGCCTCTCGGAGTTGGAATAAACATTTTGATAGTGTGGTCAAATCATGTGGTTTTATACAGACTTTTGGAGAAGCCTGTATTTACAAGGAAGTGAGTGGGAGCTCTGTAGCATTTCTAATATTGTATGTGGATGACATATTGTTGATTGGAAATGATATAGAATTTCTAGATAGCATAAAAGGATACTTGAATAAGAGTTTTTCAATGAAAGACCTCGGTGAAGCTGCTTATATATTGGGCATCAATATCTATAGAGATAGATCAAGACGCTTAATTGGACTTTCACAAAGCACATACCTTGATAAAGTTTTGAAGAAGTTCAAAATGGATCAAGCTAAGAAAGGGTTCTTGCCTGTGTTACAAGGTGTGAAGTTGAGTAAGACTCAATGCCCGACCACTGCAGAAGATAGAGAGAAAATGAAAAGTGTTCTCTATGCTTCAGCCATAGGCTCTACCATGCATGCAATGTTGTGTACCAGACCTGATGTGTGCCTTGCTATTAGCCTAGCAGGGAGGTACCAAAGTGATCCAGGAATGGATCATTGGACAACGGTCAAGAACATCCTGAAGTACCTGAAAAGGACCAAGGATATGTTTATCGTTTATGGAGGTGACAAAGAGCTCATCGTAAATTGTTACGTTGATGCAAGCTTTGACACTAATCCAGACGATTCTAAATCGCAAACGGATACGTGTTTATATTGAACGGTGGAGCTGTCAGTTGGAGCAGTTTTAAACAGAGCGTCGTGGCGGGATCTACATGTGAAGCGGAGTACATTGCTGCTTTGGAAGCAGCAAATGAAGGAGTCTGGATGAAGGATTTCATATCCGATCTAGGTGTCATACCTAGTGCATCGGGTCCAATGAAAATCTTTTGTGACAATACTGGTGCAATTGCCTTGGCAAAGGAATCCAGATTTCACAAGAAAACCAAGCACATCAAGAGACGCTTCAACTCCATCCGGGAACAAGTCCAGGTGGGAGACATAGAGATTTGCAAGATACATACGGATCTGAATGTTGTAGGCCCATTGACTAAACCTCTTCCACGAGCAAAACATGATCAGCACCAAGGCTCCATGGGTGTTAAAATCATTACTGTGTAATCTAGATTATTGACTCTAGTGCAAGTGGGAGATTGAAGGAAATATGCCCTAGAGGCAATAATAAAGTTATTATTTATTTCCTTATTTCATGATAAATGTTTATCATTCATGCTAGAATTGTATTAACCGGAAACATAATACATGTGTGAATACATAGACAAACATAGTGTCACTAGTATGCCTCTACTTGACTAGCTCATTGATCAAAGATGGTTAAGTTTCCTAACCATACACATGAGTTGTTATTTGATCAATGGGATCACATCATTAGGAGAATGATGTGATTGACTTGACCCATTCCGTTAGCTTAGCACTTGATCATTTTTGTTTACTGCTATTGCTTTCTTCATGACTTATACATGTCCTTATGACTATGAGATTATGCAACTCACGGATACCGGAGGAACACTTTGTGTGCTACCAAACGTCACAACATAACTGGGTGATTATAAAGGTGATCTACAGGTGTCTCCAATGGTACTTGTTGAGTTGGCATAGATCAAGATTAGGATTTGTCACTCCGATTGTCGGAGAGGTATCTCTGGGCCCTCTCGGTAATGCACATCACTATAAGCTTGCAAGCAATGCAACTAATGAGTTAGTTGCGGGATAGTGCATTACGAAACGAGTAAAGAGACTTGCCGGTAATGAGATTGAACTAGGTATTGGGATACCGACGATCGAATCTCGGGCAAGTAACATACTGATGACAAAGAGAACAACGTATAGTGTTATGCGGTTTGACCGATAAAGATCTTCGTAGAATATGTAGGAACCAATATGAGCATCCAGGTTCCGCTATTGGTTATTGACCGAAGACATGTCTCGGTCATGTCTACATAGTTCTCGAACCCATAGGGTCCGCACGCTTAAAGTTCTGTGACGATCAGTTTTATGAGTTTATATGTTTTGATGTACCAAAGGGAGTTCGGAGTCCTGGATATGATCACGGACATGACGAGGAGTCTCGAAATGGTCGAGACATGAAGATTGATATATTGGAAGCCTACATTTGGACATCGGAAGAGTTTCGGGTAAAATCGGGATTTTACCGGATTACCGGGGGGTTACCGGAACCCCCCGGGGGCTAATGGGCCTTGTTGGGCCATAAGGGAAAGAGAGAGGGGCCGGCCTAGGGCAGGCAGCGCGCCCCCCACCCCTATGGTCCGAATTGGACTAGGAGAGGGGGGGCGGCGCCCCCCTTTCCTTCTCTTTCTCTCCCTTCCTTTCCCCCTCCTAGTAGGAGTAGGAAAGAGGGGAATCCTACTCCTACTAGGAGGAGGATTCCTCCTCCTGGCGCACCAACAAGGGCCGGCCGGCCTCCCCCTTGCTCCTTTATATACAAGGGCAGGGGGCACCTCTAGACACACAAGTTGATCACAAAGATCTCTCCCAGTCGTGTGCGGTGCCCCCCTCCACCATAATCCACCTCGGTCATACTGTAGCGGTGCTTAGGCGAAGCCCTGTCACGGTAGCTTCATCAACATCGTCACCATGCCGTCGTGCTGACGAAACTCTTCCCTGAGCTCTACTGGATCATGAGTTCGCGGGACGTCCCCGAGCTGAACGTGTGCTGAACGCGGAGGTGCCGTACGTTCGATATTGAGGATCGGTTGATCGTGAAGACGTACGACTACATCAACCGCGTTGTCATAACGCTTCCACTTAATGGTCTACGAGGGTACATGGACGACACTCTCCCCTCTCCTTGCTATGCATCACCATGATCCTGTGTGTGCGTAGGAATTTTTTTTAAATTACTATGTTCCCCAACATATGTGTTGAAGGATGGATACAACTGGATGTAGGGATTGTTAGTTTGGGTGAGATATTATGCTTCCCCTGTATCCCCAACACCTGATTGCATAACCAGAAAGTTTTCGGGAGTTTATAAGTGGGAATTCAAGTATCTCGTAGGATATCTTTCCAATAGACACATGATACGATATGGGATCTATCACATGTTTGTTTCCGGCTAATTTTGCAAGCCAATCCTTTGTTTTGTTTTCAGTTGTGGTATTCGAGTTGCTTCGAAGTCAAGTGTTGATTCCATACCTTCCCTAAGTGGTGTTCTCATATTTCTATGTGGATGCTAATCCTTCTTGATCATCATGGTTGTATTTTCAATTCTTTCCAACCGGTGTGCTTCTCCTCAAGTATCCATTTTATTGATGGGAACTCTCTCCATTCTTTTCCCATCAAGGTTCCTATCCAGTGATTCTCAGGAAGATACTAATGGAGCTTCAAGTTTATCATTCTTCGTTCTCTTTTCTTCTCCGATGGGTTCAATTCAAGCTTTGCCAATCATATATTTTCCTCGTTGCAAATGATTTCTCATGCCGGTGCACCTTATAATCATTCACTTCTCGCTATTCATTTGCTCCGGAGTGCTGAAGATTTCTCAGAAGATTCGTTTCCATTCCCAATCCGTTCAAGTTATTTTGAGGTTGTATCTCTTTCAATCCATTTAATTCAACCGGCGCATTCTCTCTTTTAAATCATTCCAACGGTATTTATCTTGAGTGGCCCCTAACCCACAGGTCTTTTTTCCAGGATCTTACCTGACTCTTCTAATTCTTTCCGGAGTCATTCTCAAATTCATTGCAAAGTTTGACGTAAGAATGAATTGTCATCAGTCAAATGTCTTTCTCCAAGATCTTTCAAATTATTTTCATCATCGGTTCAACCTTTCTAATTTTCATCTCGGAGTATCTCAACAATTCATGGTGGTGTTTCTCGTCGTCATTCTCAGATTTTGAAGATCGAAGAAGAGTTTTTCCTCCAAATATTATCCGTTCTCTCATAGATGCATAGTTCAAGCTTGCTGCCATCCTCTCATAATTGTTTTCGATTGTGAGAATACTTTTCACCCATCCAAAGCAATTCATGAGTCTTTTCAGTTTGATTCTCCGAAGGCCATCATTTCGGGTTTATTCATTCTCAGCTTTCAGCTCTCATTCTCCAAATCTTACCGGTGCTGCATTCAAGTATTCTCTAATCAGCTCGTGATCTCTTCTTTCTCTTGTATCAAATTCTCTCAAGTATCTTCATTCGTTCTCTAATTCTTACCAGTGATTCACCCCTTTACTTCGTTCATTTTCAATTCTTACGGTGGTTTGTTCAAGATTTCTCTTCCTTTGTGTTCATATCAATTTATTCGTTGTTTCAAGCCTACCGGTGGTTCGTCGAAGACCTTCTCAAGTTTGCACTATGATACGTCTCCAACGTATCTATAATTTTTGATTGCTCCATGCTATATTATCCACTATTTTGGATGTTTATGGGCTTTATTATACACTTTTATATCATTTTCGGGACTAACCTATTAACCCAGAGCCCAGTGCCAGTTTCTGTTTTTTCCTTGTTTTAGAGTATCGCAGAAAAGGAAAATCAAATGGAGTCCAATTGACCTGAAACTTCACGGAACTTATTTTTAGAAGGAAAGCAACCCGGGAGACTTGGAGTCCACGTAAGGGGAGCTTCGAGGAAGCCACGAGGTAGGGGGCGCGCCCACCCCCCTGGGCACGCCCTCCACCCTTGTGGGCCCCTCGTGGCCCCCCTGACGTACTTCTTCCGCCTATATATCTCCATATACCCTAAAGACACCAGGGGAGCACAATAGATCGGGAGTTCCGCCGCCAGAAGCCTCCGTAGCCACCGAAAGCCAATCTAGACCCGTTCCGGCACCCTGCTGGAGGGGGCAATCCCTCTCCGGTGGCCATCTTCAT
Source organism: Triticum dicoccoides (assembly GCF_002162155.2). Classification (NCBI taxonomy): domain Eukaryota; kingdom Viridiplantae; phylum Streptophyta; class Magnoliopsida; order Poales; family Poaceae; genus Triticum; species Triticum dicoccoides. The sequence goes on from NC_041388.1 coordinate 26,313,241, forward strand.
CATCTTGGTGCTCTCCATGACGAGGAGGGAGTAGTTCTCCCTCGGGGCTGAGGGTATGTACCAGTAGCTATGTGTTTGATCTCTCTCTCTATCTCTATCTCTCTCTCATGTTCTTGATTTGGCACGATCTTGATGTACCGCGAGCTTTGCTATTATAGTTGGACCTTATGTTTCTCCTCCCCCTCTACTCTCTTGTAATGGATTGAGTTTCCCCTTTGAAGTTATCTTATCGGATTGAGTCTTTAAAGATTTGGGAACACTTGATGTATGTCTTGCCCTGCGTATCTGTGGTGACAATGGGATACCACGTGATTCACTTGATGTATGTTTTGGTGATCAACTTGCGGGTTCCGCCCATGAACCTATGCATAGGGGTTGGCACACATTTTCATCGTGATTCTCCGGTAGAAACTTTGGGGCACTGTTTAAGGTCCTATGTGTTGGTTGAATAGATGAATCTGAGATTGTGTGACGCATATCGTATAATCATGCCCACGGATACTTGAGGTTACATTGGAGTATCTAGGTGACATTAGGGTTTTGGTTGATTTATGTCTTAAGGTGTTATTCTAGTACGAACTCTAGGGTTGTTTGTGACACTTATAGGAATAGCCCAACGGATTGATTGGAAAGAATAACTTTGAGGTGGTTTCGTACCCTACCATAAATCTCTTCGTTCGTTCTCCGCTATTAGTGACTTTGGAGTGACTCTTTGTTGCATGTTGAGGGATAGTTATGTGATCCAATTATGTTATTATTGTTGAGAGGACTTGCACTAGTGAAAGTATGAACCCTAGGCCTTGTTTACTATCATTGCAATACCGTTTACGCTCACTTTTATCATTATTTACCTTGATGTTTTTATATTTTCAGATTACAAATACCTTTATCTACCATCCATATACCACTTGTTTCACCATCTCTTCGGCGAACTAGTGCACCTATACAATTTACCATTGTATTGGGTGTGTTGGGGACACAAGAGACTCTTTATTTTTTGGTTGCAGGGTTGCTTGAGAGAGAGACCATCTTCATCCTACGCCTCCTACGGATTGATAAACCTTAGGTCATCCACTTGAGGGAAATTTGCTACTATCCTACAAACCTCTGCACTTGGAGGCCCAACAACGTCTACAAGAAGAAGGTTGTGTAGTAGACATCAAGCTCTTTTCTGGCGCAGTTGCCGGAGAGGTTAGCGCTTGAAGGTATATCTTTCGATCTTGCAATCGAGTCTTTTAGTTTCTTGTTTTATCACTAGTTTAGTTTAGAAAAAAGAAAACTACAAAAAATGGAATTAAGTTTACCTCATACGCTTCATATTTTTAATATCTTTCGTGAGTATGATGGAAAGGAAAATTGTGCCAAAGTGTTAGAAGAAGAATATATTAAAATGTTTGGCACTAAATATTTGAATGATGAGCATGATTGCAATGTTGTTAGTATGAATTCCTTGAATATCCATGATGCTAATGATATGCAAAGCCACAAGCTTGGGGAAGCTATGTTTGATGAAGATAATATTTTTTGTCCCCCAAGTTTTGATGAGCAAATTTATTTTGATGATAGCATGCCTCCTATCTATGATGATTATTGTGATGATACGTATGCTTTAAAGAATAATGATAACCATGAAACTTGTCACCTTGATCTTAATTTTCAATCACATGATAGTTATTTTGTTGAGTTTGCTCCCACTATTATTCATGAGAAGAATTTTGCTTATGTGGAGAGTAATAAAATTTGTATGCTTGTAGATCATGAAAAGAATGCTTTAGGTGCTGGTTATATTTTTGAATTCATTCATGACGCTACTGAAAATTATTATGAGGGAGGAATATATGCTTGTAGGAATTGCAACAATATCAAGTTTCCGCTCTATGTGCTTAAAGTCTTGAAGTTATGCTTGTGTTGCTTTCTTATGCAAGTTGATTCTTGTTCCCACAAGTTGTTTGCTCACAAAATCTCTATGCATAAGAAGTGGGTTAGACTTAAATGTTCTAGTCATATTCTTCATGATGCTCTCTTTATGTTACAATTCTTACCCTTTATGTGAGCATCATTGAAATCATCATGCCTAGCTAGGGGCGTTAAACGATAGCGCTTGTTGGGAGGCAACCAAACTTTATTTTTGTTCCTTGCTTTTTGTTCCTGTTTAGTAATAAATAATTCATCTATCCTCTGTTTATATGTGGTTTTATGTGTTTAATTAGTGTTTGTCCCAAGTAGAACCTTTGGGAAGACTTGGGGAAAGTCTTTGCGATCATGTTGTAAAAAACAAAAACTTTAGCGCTCACGAGAACTTCTGCCATTTTTATTTGGAGAGTTATATTTAGTTAATTCTTTTTGAAGATGATTAATAGATAAATTAATCACGTCCAGAAATTTATTTTAGAATTTTTGGGGTTCCAAAAGTTTGCGTTGGTTACAGATTACTACAGACTGTTCTGTTTTTGACAGATTCTGTTTTTCGTGTGTTGTTTGCTTATTTTGATGAATCTATGGCTAGTAAAATAGTTTATAAACCATAGAGAAGTTGTAATACAGTAGGTTTAACACCAATATAAATAAAGAATGAGTTAATTACAGTACCTTGAAGTGGTGTTTTGTTTTCTTTCGCTAACGGAGCTTACGAGTTTTCTGTTAAGTTTTGTGTTGTGAAGTTTTCAAGTTTTGGGTAAAGATTCGATGGACTTTGGAATAAGGAGTGGCAAGAGCCTAAGCTTGGGGATGCCCAAGTTACCCCAAGGTAATATTCAAGGACAACCAAAAGCCTAAGCTTGGGGATGCCCCGGAAGGCATCCCCTCTTTCGTCTTCGTTCATCGGTAATTTTACTTGGAGCTATATTTTTATTCGCCACATGATATGTGTTTTGCTTGGAGCGTCATTTTATTTTCTTTTGTTTTTCTTGCTGTTTGAATAAAGTATCAAGATCTTAACTTATTAAATGGGAGAGTCTTCACATAGTTGCATAATTATTCGACTACTCATTGATCTTCACTTATATCTTTCAGAGTAGTTTGTCATTTGCTCTAGTGCTTCACTTATATCCTTTTAGAGCACAGTGGTGGTTTTATTTTATAGAAATAGATGAACTCTCATGCTTCACTTACATTATTTTGAGAGTCTTTAATAGCATGGTAATTTTCTTAAATAATCCTAATATGCTAGGCATCCAAGAATAGTAAAAACTTTCTTATGAGTGTGTTGAATACTAAGAGAAGTTTGATGCTTGATGATTGTTTTGAGATATGGAGGTAATAATATCAAAGTCGTGCTAGTTGAGTAGTTGTGAATTTGAGAAATAATTGTGTTGAAGTTTGCAAGTCCCGTAGCATGCACGTATGGTGAACGCTGTGTAACAAATTTGAAACATGAGGTGTTATTTGATTGTCCTCCTTATGAGTGGCGGTCGGGGAGGAGTGATGGTCTTTTCTTACCAATCTATCCCCCTAGGAGCATGCGTGTAGTGCCGAGGTTTTTGATGACTTGTAGATTTTTGCAATAAGTATGTGAGTTCCTTGTACATCTCGTTTCAACCGGAGTGCTCGCATGTACTTCTTGTCCATTACAACTCTTTTCTTATGTCTTTCAACCTACAAGGTTCTAGTAATGTTCCTTGTTCCTTCGTTCTAACGGAGTGTTTTTAACTTTGTTCATCTTTGTTGTATTCTTTCTTTCAATTTGTTCAACCCCGCAAGGTTCTTTGGTTTCACTCATCTTTCAAAGAAGCAACTTAGTTTTACCTCTTCTCTTTCTCATCCGTTTTTCTCCGGTGCCATCTTAGATCTCGGGACGAGATCCTCTTGTAGTGGTGGAGTATTGTGACGCCCCGAGACCGTTGCACCAGGTGTCTTCCAGCTATTCGTTGTTGTTGCCTTGTCATTCGCTTGCGTGTTGCATCTTTCCATGTCATCATCCGCATTGCATCTGCATGTTTTCAAAACTTGCATTCGTCCGGGCCTCCAAGTTCTTTCCGTTGTCCGTTCTAAGCCCAGACACACTTGCACGCGCCCGTGACATATCGAAATAGTATTTTATAAGTGGCTGGAAAATGTTCTCTGAATGGGTTGAAAGTTGGCATGCGGTGTTGTTATGTTGTCAGTAGGCCGCTTGCCAAGCTTCATCGCATTCGGAGTTCGTTTGATAGCCTAATCGTTAAACTTATGGCTGCAATATAGTTGGTCTAACGTCAGACGTTTTCGGTCTCCGAAAACTGCTGTCAGGCCTCTCTCTCTCTGTCTCTTTTCTCTCCTCTCAGCCCGAGGCATTCTGCAGAGCCCACAAGTTCCAACCGACCCCTCGCGTGAGCGTCCGAAACTGCCCCGAACCCAAACCGCTCAGTCATCACCGTTGCATTCAGATCATTCCCTAACATCTATAAAACATCTTCGTTTTATTTATTGGACTCCCTAGCCTATTTTTCTCGACCGCCCGATTACGATCGGACGGGTTGAATACCCCTTCCCAAAACCCACTTAATATATATACAGGTCCAACCCTGGGATGTAGGTGGCTTGTCCCATCCTTCCCACTCCGCCGCCACCATCTCCCTCGGGATCTCTCTCGAGCCAACCAGCGCCCTCCACCAATCTACCAACCGAAGCCGCCTCCTCCTTCCTCGTTTTTCCCATCGGGCCAACCATCTCCTCTCCCTTGATCCACCCATTCCCGCACTCCTCCCCATGGTTTCCAGGTCGAGCGAGCTTGATCTCCAGCAGCAACACTATGGCGCCCGGAGCAACCCACGCCTCCGTTTGTAAGCAGCAACTTGTCGCCGGCCTTCCCTTCCTCGGCCACTTGTGGATTCAGCGCCTCAGCGCCCGGATTCGTCCGTCTTCGCGTCGACCGTGCCACCGGACTGCCCTCTTGGCCTGCCTCCAGCGCACCGCCATCCAGGACCCTGCAGGCCGCTCCGCTCGTCGGAGTTGGAGTCCCGCAGGTCGCGACTTCTCGACCTGCACCTCGCCATAGTCCCACACAAGCCGCCGCTGCGGGTCGCCCCAACGCCTTCCCCACCTCCGGTCGCTCACTGCCGGCGGCCTCGTTCCACTCCTCCCCTCCCCTGTCGCTCCCTTCCTCCCCGTGCTTCCCTTTCATTCTCATGTATCTCTCTCACACACAAGGAACCACCATGGCCGCCGCCCGTTCATTGCCCCGCTACCAGATCCGGCTAGCTCCGGCCCGTCCCTGGCGGATTCGCTCTGTCGTCTCCATTCAAGCCCTGCCGCGCCGGAGTCCCGCGGCTTCCATCGCCTACTCTCCACCGTTCTGCTTCATGTCGTGCCGCCATGCCCGCTGAGCCCCTGTGGAGCTACCCTGCTTCGCCCGCTCGTCCCCGTTGACCCGGTTCAAGCGCCAACATGGCCAGCCTCCTGGGCCGCAAGCCAGCGCCAGGCCTCCTCTAATTCCGACCGGGCCTCGGCCCATGGTGAGCAGCACTCCAGCACCCCAAACCACTGCTCACATTCGGCCCGTTATGTTTTTTTTCAGTTCTGGAGGATTTTTCCTAATTTTTCAGAGAGTGCAGATTTGCAGAAAAACCCCTAGACATCATGCATATAATAACTTCACAACCGTGCATCGGTTTAAAATGTTTTATATATGTAACTTGCTTAGAAATCTGTCTAGTTTCATAATATGCCACTTTCATCCATGTTTAAAATGTTAAACATGTTGTTTGTTTAAATTTGCTCATATGCAATGTTAAAATGATTTATTTCATAACAAAATAACCGTAGCTCCAAACGTAATAAACTTTATATGTAAATGGGGTGGAAAAATACCTAGTTTAACATGATGTACTTACTTTGCATATTTAACAACTCTAAAATATGGTCTAGGACAGAACAGCACCAAATTCATAATATGCATATGAGGATTTTTCCAGACATGTTGCTTGTTGTTCCGGCCTCATTTAAACTTGCCTAGATAGGTAGTTTTATTATGCTTCACCCCTTGTCATGCTAACCAACATTTAATATTGTTGAGTACATAAACGGGAGAGAACTAAATAAGTCATGTGGCATTTCTTCAATATTCAACTCGTTGCATATTGAGCACCACTTAACTTGTAGTTTTGTTTGTGCACTTTGCCATGGCATGTTTCATTAAACCGGACATGCATCATACTTGGTTGTGCATCATGCCATGTTTATGTGATGGTTGTTTACTATGTTGCTTGCTTCTTTCTGGGTTGCTTCTCTCGTTAGCTTCGGTTGCGTTCTGGAGTTGTGATGATCCGTTCGACTACGTCCGTTTGCCTTCTTCATGGACTCGTTCTTCTTCCTTGCGGGATTGCAGGCAAGATGACCATACCCTCGAAATCACTTCTATCTTTGCTTGCTAGTTGTTTGCTCTATCGCTATGTTGCGCTACCTACCACTTGTTATATCATGCCTTCCATATTTCCATGGCAAGCCTCTAACCCACCTTTCCTAGCAAATTGTTGTTTGGCTATATTACCGCTTTTGCTCAGCCCCTCTTATAGCGTTGTTAGTTGTAGGTGAAGCTGAAGTTTGTTCCATGTTGGTACATGGATATGTTGGGATATCACAATATCTCTTATTTAATTAATGCATCTATATACTTGGTAAAGGGTGGAAGGCTCGGCCTTATGCCTGGTGTTTTGTTCCACTCTTGCCGCCCTAGTTTCCGTCATACCGGTGTTATGTTCCTTGTTTTTGCGTCCCTTACGCGGTTGGGTGTTATGGGAACCCCTTGACAGTTCGCTTTGAATAAAACTCCTCCAGCAAGGCCCAACCTTGGTTTTACATTTGCCTAACAACCTATAACCTTCCCTTGAGTTTTCGCGAGTCCGAGGGTCATCTTTATTTAACCCCCCCCCCCCCGGGCCAGTGCTTCTCTAAGTGTTGGTCCGAACCGAGCTACCTGCGGGGCCATCTCAGGGAAACTTGAGGGTTGGTTTTACTCGTAGCTAGTCTCATCCGGTGTTGCTCTGAGAACGAGATATGTGCGACTCCTATCGGGATTGTCGGCACATCGGGTGGCTTTGCTGGTCTTGTTTTACCATTGTCGAAATGTCTTGTAACCGGGATTCCGAGACTGGTCGGGTCTTCCTGGGAGAAGGAATATCCTTTGTTGACCGTGAGAGCTTGTGATGGGCTAAGTTGGGACACCCCTGCAGGGTATAAACTTTTGAAAGCCGTGCCCATGGTTAGGTGGCAGATGGGAATTTGTTAATGTCCGCTTGTAGAGAACTTGACACTTGACTTAATTAAAATGCATCAACCGCATGTGTAGCCGTGATGGTCTCTTTTCGGTGGAGTCCGGGAAGTGAACGCGGTCTTGTGTTATGCTTGAACGTTAGTAGTTTTTTGGATCACTTATAGCTTCGTGACCGTTGCGTTGCTTCTCTTCTCGCTCTTAGTTGCGTATGTTAGCCACCATATATGCTTAGTGCTTGCTGCAGCTCCACCTCACTACCTTACCCTACCCATAAGCTTAAATAGTCTTGATCTCACGGATGTGAGATTGCTGAGTCCTCGTGACTCACAAATACTTCCAAACAGTTGCAGGTGCCGATGATACCAGTGCAGGTGACGCAACCGAGATCAAGTGGGAGCTCGATGAAGATCTTGATCGTTGTTATGTGTCTTTTCTGGTTGATCGGTAGTGGAGCCCAGTTGGGACGATCGGGGATCTAGCATTTGGGGTTGTCTTCTTTTATTTTGGTTCCGTAGTCAGACCTTTGATTGTACCTTGGATGATGTATGGATTAATTATGTGTTTTGTGAAGTGGCGATTGTAAGCCAACTCTTTATCCCTTTATTATTCAGTACATGGGATGTGTGAATATTACCCCTCTTGCGACAAGCCTACCATGCGGCTATGCCTCTAAGTCATGCCCCGACATGTGGGAGATATAGCCACATTGTGGGTGTGACACCTTGGCGGCCTCTTCATGCGTGCCCTTGGCGGCAGCATCCTTGGCGGTCTCCTCGATGGTGGCGTTGACATCCATCTGATCCATCAAGGAGGGATCTGGAGGCCAAGAAGGGAAAATGAGATGAAACCAAGATTGGAGTTCAAAGCAACAAAAAGAAAAAGGAAAAAAGATCGCACTGGAGAAGTAGCAAAGGCGAGAAGGTGGGCGGCTTACCTATGACGAGTTGTGGAGGAGTGGTTCCCTCCCCGACAACACTCGTTGCTGGGATGGAGCTGCCGGTGCCTCTGCTTGCCGGTTCTTCCTCCGCGTGCGTGGGCTTGTCGGTAGAAGCCCTTGCCGGGTGTCGGTGTCAAAACCGGCGGATCTCGGGTAGGGGGTCCCGAACTGTGCGTCTAGGCCGGATGGTAACATGAGACAGGGAACACTTTGTTTTACCCAGGTTCGGGCCCTCTCCATGGAGGTAATACCCTACTCCTGCTTGATTAATATTGATGATATGGGTAGTGCAAGAGTAGATCTACCACGAGATCAAGGAGGCTAAACCCTAGAAGCTAGCCTATGGTATGATTGTTGTGTATGGAGTTGATTCTGTCCTACGGACTACAACCCTCCAGTTTATATAGACACCGGATAGGGTTAGGGTTACACAGGGTCGATTACAATGGTAGGAGATCTTGAATATCGCATTGCCAAGCTTGTCTTCCACGCCAAGGAAAGTCCCATACGGACACGGGACGAAGTCTTCAATCTTGTATCTTTATAGTCCAGGAGTCCGGTTGAAGGTATAGTCCGGCTACCCGAACACCCCCTAATCCAGGACTCCCTTAGTAGTCCCTGAACCAGGCTTCAATGACGACGAGTCCGGCGCGTAAATTGTCTTCGGCATTGCAAGGCGGGTTCCTCCTCCAAGTCCTTCATAGAAGATTGTAAACACCAAGAATAGTGTCTGGTTCTGCAAAATAAGTTCCCACATATTGCCATAGGGAGAATAACATTAACACAAATCAAATCTGCTGACGTATTTTGCAGTGCGCTATCACACTACGGCCAAGTCCTTTACTCGAATCATTTTTTACTTTTCCACCTCAGCATGTTTTGCGAGGCGGTTTCCTTGGTACGTCTTGTCAAAGCAAAGATCGTGTACCCTTTTTACGGGATTCTCATCAATACGGATGTGGGTAACCCAACCACGCCATTTATCACGGCGCTCGGGAGGCAAGCGAGTTTTATTAGGCAGGTGGGGACGCACAACCGCATCTGCCCATATAAGGGGATAAGGATCCACCTTTTTACCTACGCCTTCTTCCTCCTTTGCCTATCCATCTCCTGCGCGCTCGAGCTCCAGCGCCCAAGCCCGCACTTCCCACCTCAACCTTCTCCAGCGACGTCCGGAGCGGGAGGCAAGTGGAAGGTCTCCTCCGTTACGGAGGGTGACGTCAAAAAGCTTAGAAAGGCCGGATACTTGTCCAAAGACATTGCGCACCGGCTTCCCGAGGAGGGGCAGCTTGTCCCCACCCCAAGGCCCCATGAGAGGGTAGTATTCCTTCCCCACTTCCTCCGCGGACTGGGTTTTCCACTTCACCTGTTCGTCCGGGGGCTCATGTTCTACTACGGCCTGGATTTTCACGATCTGGCCCCGAACTTCATCCTCAATATCTCGGCGTTTATCGTTATGTGCGAGGCCTTCCTCCGCGTCCGCCCCCATTTCGGCCTCTGGCTCAAGACCTTCAATGTCAAGCCCAAGGTGGTGCGCGGTAACCAGGCGGAGTGCGGAGGCGCCATGGCGGGCAAGATTGCCAATGTCCTGTGGTTCGAGGGCTCCTTCGTAGAGACCCTAAAGGGGTGGCAAGCCGGGTGGTTTTACATCACCGAGCCACGCGATCCGAAATGGATCGCATCCCCTGAGTTCCAATCTGGACCCCCCATGCGGCTCATGTCCTGGAAAGAGATGGGCCTATCGTGGGGTAACGAGAAAGAGGTGACCGGACTGAAGACATGCATCCAGTCCCTGGTAAACAAGTCAATCAGGCTTGTAAATGTAGTCCAGGTCATGCTCGTTCGCCGAATCCTCCCGTGTCAACAACATGACTTTACTCTGTGGGAGTTCGACCCGGCACAGCACCGAACCCTTAACAGGCTCTTTGACATGACGTATGAAGACGTCTGGAAGGCGCTAATCAAAGGTGCCGAGGCTCCCACATCCGCTTCCGAGGACCACGGATACAGCTCGCAGCGTCACGCTAGCGAGGTAAGCTATTTTCACCTTTTATAGGATGTTCAGCTTTTTTCATAGTTTGACTCTATGCGGGATCTAAACTCCCTTACCTTTGACAGGCTTGGCGGGCGATAGCCGAACCAATTAACTGTCCGGCTCCGCTGCCCGAAGACCCAGCCCCAGATCTACTAGTGAAGCTGCTGGCTCCGGCGCCTTATGTGGTGCCGGAAAAGAAGGCCAAGAAGAAGAAGACCATGGGGACTCGAAAGAGTACCCGTAACATGGTGTTGTCGGACTTGTCATCCGACGAGTCTAAGACGTCCTCCTCCCGTAAAAACGAGGAGGAGGAAGAAGAAAGCTCTCCCCCCCAGCGGGGGAAGGAAAGAAAAGGAAGGCCGCCCCAAGGGGGAAGGCCGAGGGGTCCAAGAAGAGGAAAACCCCTCCGCCAGACTACGCCCCCGACGCCGACGAGGACGAAGAGGAGTGGCCGGACAGAGCCAGGCATCCGGCGAAATCGTAAGTGTTCGGATACCAGAGTAATTCATGATATTCCTTTCGTTGCACAACTTTCCCTAATGCCGAATATAATCATGCAGCCTGCCCCGGGCCGAACTCAACGAGTCGTCGAGCGGCTCCCTGGATTCTTCGGACGTGAACTCAGTTCCACCCGCTGTCTCCCCCTGCACTGCGGATGACACCGAAGTGGCGTCACAACAAGCTCCGGGGCAGGAGGAGGTGGTCCTGGAGGAGCCGCAAGGCGACCTCCCGGACTCCAAGAGTAAAGGGGACAAGACCCCCCAGGGCTCCAAGTCCGGCTTTAAGCCGGACACCGTGCCGGAATCTTCAACAATTCTGGACCGCGGCAGGCGAACTCCTTCCAAGAGGAGCAAGCCTTCTGAGCCGGCAGCCTCCGTCCAACCGGAGGTGCCGAACAATCTGCTGGAGGTGCTTGAAGGCGCCTCCATCGACGAGGAGCACCGTACTATTATGAGTACGGTGATCCAGAAGGTTCAGTCCGCCAAGAGCGGGCTGAGTGAAGCTTGCGCTAGCCTCCTAACAGGCTTCGAGGTAAGTAAAAATATGTAAAAATATTACCGCATAGACAGTAGCCCCTGATGCTCTGTTTGGCGTTCGGAAAGAAAAGCCGAATAGAGGATCTATTAAATTTCGCAGGAGTCTAACAATAAAGAGTCAATATGCGTATGCAGGCTTCGCTGCTAGCCACCGCCGCACTGACTGCGGAGGTGGGTGCCTTGAAACAGGGACTCGAGCGGTCCGAGCAAGAGCTCGGCCTTGCCAAGCGGCAGCTCGAGGAGAAATAAGATAAGAAATACCTTATAAAAAGGTTCCTATAGAGAGGCGTGATTGCAAAAAATAACAGGATTGTACTGCTTATTATAGGGGCCACGACTGAGGTGGCGACCCTCAAGCAGGCGCTGTCCGAGGCCGAAAAGAAAATGGCCGCGGAGCGCACCGAGCGAGAGAAACTTGGGGCTCAGGTCGGCGAGGTGCAGCAAGAGCTTTAGGCTCTCATGAAAAAACATGAGAGTTTGGAGCTTGAGTCAAAGACCCAAGCGTCCGAGCTCGCGACGGCCCTTGAGACTGCCAAGTCTGCCAAGGCCGAAGCCCAAAAGGCCCTCCGAGAGTTGGAGGATATCAAGAAGATAGCAGCGGGTAAGGCATTCTTTATGCAAAGCAGAAATATAAAAGTAAACTACTTGTTACTTACCCGAATCCGGAGTTCTCCAGGGGCATTCACAGATCTTCCCCGCAGCGTATCTGATGCCGCCACATTCTACCGAGCTAAAGAGGGCAGCTCGACGGAGAAGGTGTTCTGGTCTCAGTATGCTGAGGCCGGACACCCTGTGCCCTTGAGCGACCAGCTGAAACAGCTGGTCGAACTCCACAAGGCGGCCGAACAGGCCATCAAGGGCTTCATAGTTCGGCTGTGGCCCAGAGAGGCCCTGCCTGGGAGCTACTTCGGGCTGGTGCGGCGGCTGGTGGAGGCCTGTCCAAGGCTCGAGGTCATCAAGCACTCCGTCTGCATCGAAGATGCCCGTAGGGCCCTTGCCCGTGTAAAGGTGCACTGGGGTAAGCTGGACGATGAGAAGCTTGTGAGGGACAGGCTGCCGCCAGGGAAGGAGCATCGTAAGCCCAAGAACTACTATAAGGATGTTCTTGCGGGTGCCCGCCTTGTGGCGGATGAATGTACCAAAGATGTAATTTTTGAATGAACTCGCTCGTGTTTATCCTGTGCGCTGTAAACTTGTTCATATGCGCTAAGCAATGCTTATTGAATTTAAAATATTATTTTCTATGCGGCCATTTATCAAAAATTGAGAGATGGCCAGTCGTCGGCTTCTGCCCCCATGCCACTAGTGCTGGGGTGTTCGGTGATAAACCTGGGCGCTCTTTTTCCCATGACTGGGTCCTTCGAGGGAGGCGCTCAGCACGACGAACCAGGCAATCGGACTATAATGCTTGAACACTCTCACTTAGCCATAGAACGTTATAATTTTAAATTTCGGCAAAGCCCCTAGTTCGGAAGGCCGTATTCGGGGCGCTATCCACGCCTTGGCTGGGGTCATCCAGCTCCTCGCTCTAAGTGGCATAAGCCTTTAGGAACTCGGAAAACCTCTCGAACAGCGACCGGTCTCTCGCCTCATCATGACAGTCAGTTTTAGCTTTCTCCACTGAGGTGCTTAACCCAGCTCAACTGGGGCACAATCGCAGTGGTTCTCCTAGTGCTACCTTAGCCGATATAGCGGAACGTAAGGCACCAAAACATAGGAGCCGGGCAAACCCAACTATTGACCAAAATCATGATTCAGAGCCGATGCATATAGTGCTATAAGTTCGGGGTGCCGCACTTGTGAAAGTGTTCGAACTTCTCACACCATATATAAAGGGTACTGAAGCCCCTGGCGTACTTGCCGTACCACAGTGTACGGGTGCAACATGTCATTAATGAACATATATATGAAAAGAGTAATGCAAAAAATAGACAAAAAGCTAAGTATTGTTTATGGAGAGGCTGTTTATCAAAGCCGAACGATACAAATAATGCGGTAAGCAAAAGATATTGGACTATTCAATATGTCCTGGCCAGGGGCAGGCCGCGGGATTATATTTAAAACAAGTATACTGCTCATAACAGAGACCACCTGGGGGTTTCATAATGTGGCATGGCTTGTCTGCCTCCCTGGATCTTGCATCGTTTGTGCGGCAGTCGAATTGCCGAACAGGTCGTCCGAAGTATGGAGTCCTGAAAGTAAGAAAAAAAAGAATTCGGCATCCCCTGGTACATTTTAAGCCGTATTTTGGGCGTGCCGTTATTGTGCCCCTTCCCCTGTGCCCATGGTATTTCAAGGGCATAGTTATGTACGCGAGGTACTGATTTCTCTATGTCGCGAGCGCTGGGGTTGGGGCCGCATTGCTATGCTTGCTCGGAGTGTGCCAGGCGGTCCTGCTGTAGGTTACTCCGGGCGCGCTTGGCAGTGTCTGGCTTTTTAATGGCCGGACTGGAGAATTGCCTAAGAAGGCTACTTTGTACCTCCGCTGCGAGAGCCGCCGTATGCTCCTCCGTACGGAGGGAGCGTTCGGTGTTTCCGTTGACCGTGATTACTCCTCTAGGGCCTGGCATCTTGAGTTTGAGATATGCGTAGTGCAGCACCGCATTGAATTTTGCGAATGCGGTTCGTCCGAGCAGGGCGTGATAGCCACTGCGAAACGGGACTATATCGAAGATTAACTCCTCGCTTTGGAAATTATCCGGGGATCCGAAGACCACATCAAGTGTTACTGAGCCTGTACAGTTGGCTTCTACACCTGGTATAACGCCTTTAAAGGTCGTTCTTGTGGGTTTGATCCTTGAGGGATCTATGCCCATTTTCCGCACTGTATCCTGATAAAGCAGGTTCAGGCTACTGCCGCCATCCATGAGGACTCTTGTGAGGTGAAATCCGTCGATGATTGGGTCAAGAACCAATGCGGCGAAGCCGCCATGACGGATGCTAGTGGGATGGTCCCTTTGATGAAAAGTGATCGGGCAGGAGGACCATGGGTTGAACTTTGGGGCGACTGGCTCCATCGCATATACGTCCCGTAGCACACGCTTCCGCTCCCGCTTGGGAATGTGGGTTGCGTATATCATGTTCACCGTCCGCACTTGTGGGGGAAAGCCCTTCTGTCCTTTGTTGTTCGGCGGCTTGGGCTCCTCGTCGTCGCTGTGCAGCCCCTTGTCTCTGTTTTTGGCTCTTAACTTGCCTGCCTGCTTGAACACCCAACAATCCCTGTTAGTGTGATTGGCTGGCTTTTCGGGGGTGCCATGTATCTGGGACAAGCGATCAAGTATTCGGTCCAAACTGGACGGGCCCTGAGTATTCTTTTTGAATGGCTTTTTCCGCTGACCGGATTTATAGCCTTTGAATCTGGCGTTGACTGCCGTGTCTTCATTGCTGTCGCTGTTAACGCGGCGTTTTTGCCTATTCCGACGTGTCCTGCCACTTTTGTCCTTGGTATCCGAATTACCAGGGTTCTTTGATAAGTTGTTGCTGTGAGCTAGCCAGCTGTCTTCTCCCGCGCAAAAGCGGGTCATGAGTGTCGTGAGGGCTGCCATGGATTTCGGCTTTTCCTGTCCCAGGTGCCGGGCAAGCCACTCGTCGCGGATGTTATGTTTGAAGGCTGCTAGGGCCTCTGCGTCCGGATAGTCAACTATCTGGTTTTTCTTTGTTAGGAACCGTGTCCAGAATTGTCTGGCCGATTCTTCTGGCTGCTGAATTATGTGGCTTAAGTTGTCGGCATCCGGCGGTCGCACGTAAGTGCCCTGGAAGTTGTCGAGGAATGCGGCTTCCAGGTCCTCCCAAGAGCCGATTGAATCTGCTGGCAAGCTGTTAAGCCAATGCCGGGCCGGTCCTTTAAGTTTGAGGAGGAGGTATTTTATGGCGTGTAGATCATCGCCGCGTGCCATGTGGATATGAAGGAGATAATCCTTGATCCATACCGCCGGGTCTGTTGTGCCGTCGTATGACTCGATGTTTACGGGTTTGAAACCCTCTGGGATTTTATGATCCATTACTTCATTCGTGAAGCATAGCGGGTGTGCGGCGCCTCTGTACTGGGCTATATCACGACGCAGCTCGGAAGAGCTATGTCTGTTGTGTTCGGCCCGGCCGGATTTGTTGTATCCTGAGTGAAGATCATTGTCACATGCCGTAGGGCACCTGCACGATCCGTAGATCAATCTTGTTTGTCTTGCCTTATCTTCCAGTATGTCTTGCAGGTCGGGCGCATTTTCCCGTGCCTTAGTTGAGCGGCGTCGGGGCATGGCTTGGGTGGAGGGCCGAGAGGCCTCTCTGTCGCAGCCGCGAGGTGGCCGGTCTGCCATGTCATGCGCTGGTGATGTCGGTGCTTCCTCCTCTGATCGGGATAGCGGCCTGCGCTTCGGGTAACTCTTGGAGGGGCGTTCGAGTTCATACTCTTTGGCCGCAAGGACTTCAGTCCATCTGTCAGCTAGCAAATCTTGGGCAGCTCTAAGTTGTTGCTGCTTTTTCTTGAGGCTGCTTGTCGTGGCTAAAAACCTGCATTTAAAACGCTCTTGTTCGGCGGGGTCTGATGGTATGACGAATTCGTTGTCATCGAGGCTTGCCTCGTCTTCGGAGGGAGGCGTATAGTTATCATCCTCGACCTCTCGGTCTGCCACTCTCTCATGAGGGCTGGCTTCTCCATCTTCCGGTGCCGAATCTTGCTGGGGTGGGTGTTCTTCGGCGCTATCCGGGGTAGTATTATCTCCCGTGCCGGAATCACCGTTTTTGCTTTGGCGGGATTTAGAGCGGCGCCGCTGACGCCGGCGCTTTGGCTGTTTCTTGGGGGCGTCATCCCCCATTGTTCCATCGCCATCTCCGTCTTTTGGAGTATCCACCATGTATATGTCATATGACGAGGTGGCCTTCCAGCGCCCTACAGGTGCTGGTTCCTGTTCGTCTCCTATATCGTCGTCCATGCCGTCGATGTCTTTGGAGCCGAAGTCAAGTATGTCGGCTAGATCGTCGACAGTGGCTACAAAGTGGGTGGTGGGTGGGTTTTGAATTTCCTCACCGTCCGTATCCCACCCTTGCTGATCGTAGTTCGGCCAGGGCTCTCCTGATAAAGAGAGAGACTTAAGAGAATTCAGGATGTCGCCAAAAGGCGAATGCTGAAAGATGTCCGCGGCGGTGAACTCCATTACCGGCGCCCAATCGGATTCAATTGGCAGGGGCGCGGGGGGCTCGGAGTTCGGAGAGGAATCCGGCTCCTCGGAGTTACGGGCCATGCGGAGTGCGGGGCTGGAGTTCGGCTCGATCGCCTCTGAGATCGCAGCCCCTGAGGCAGCGTCCAACCGCTGATCCTCAATTGGCGCAGTAGGTTCCGAATCAATGGTCGAAACCGATGTGTGTGCGGCCTCCAAGGCGCTGTTCGGCGGCAGAGCTATATCATGCCCATCGAGACAGTGCGGCACGCTTGGCTGTGGCTCGAATCCGTCGAAGATCAAGTCCCCGCGGATGTCAGCCGTGTAGTTTAGGCTTCCAAACCTAACCTGATGGCCAGGGGCGTAGCTTTCGATCTGCTCAAGGTGGCCAAGGGAATTGGCCCGCAGTGCGAAGCCGCCGAAGACGAAGATCTGTCCGGGGAGAAAAGTCTCACCCTGGACCGCATCGTTGTTTAAGATCGAAGGAGCCATCGGGCCTAAAGGCGACCACACAGAGGAACTCTCAATGAAAGCACCAATGTCGGTGTCAAAACCGGCGGATCTCGGGTAGGGGGTCCCAAACTGTGCGTCTAGGCCGGATGGTAACAGGAGACAGGGAACACTTTGTTTTACCCAGGTTCGGGCCCTCTCGATGGAGGTAATACCCTACTCCTGCTGGATTAATATTGATGATATGGGTAGTACAAGAGTAGATCTACCACGAGATCAAGGAGGCTAAACCCTAGAAGCTAGCCTATGGTATGATTGTTGTGTATGGAGTTGATTCTGTCCTACGGACTACAACCCTCCGGTTTATATAGACACCGGATAGGGTTAGGGTTACACAGGGTCGGTTACAATGGTAGGAGATCTTGAATATCGCATCGCCAAGCTTGCCTTCCACGCCAAGGAAAGTCCCATCCGGACACGAGACGAAGTCTTCAATCTTGTATCTTTATAATCCTAGAGTCCGGCTGAAGGTATAGTCCGGCTATCCGAACACCCCCTAATCCAGGACTCCCTCACCGGGGATCTCTCCCTTGGCGGCGTGGGCTCGTTGGTGGAAGTCCTTGCCGGGGACCCCTCCCTGGGTGGTGTGGTTAACGGAGGAGGCATGTTGGGGGTGGCCCTTAACGACTTCTCCTGTTGCCTCTCCTCTCCTGCAAACCCGGCAAGGTTAGCAGTAAAGATACATACCCCGATGCTCGTCAGCGGAAAGTGAATAACGGGCTCACGTTGGGGGCTGAGTCACGGGCTGCGACGTGGGCTAGGGTTCGGGCTGATAGTGATGGACTCCGGCGCACCAGAAGTGCCTGCCGGGGGCTCGTCGCCCGTCGAGATCTTGGCCCTCTTCGCCATCCTCTACGCCAGCATTTCCGTGTCTCTGGGGAGACAAGCCAAGACAAGATGCCAAGACAAGATCAAATCAGATAGGATGATCAAAACAGAGACCCAAGAGATGAAGACAGTAGTGGGCACTTACTCGTCTTCTACTTCTGGTTCCTTCGCTCTGCTCAGGCTAAAGGAGGAGAGGTCGAAGTTAGCCTCTGGAATGAAGTCCGGGCTAGGGGGTGGAGATGGAGACCCGGGCCGCTTGGCCGAGGCGGAAGCGGCGGCCGCTGCTTCCCTTGCTGTCGCGGCCATGCGCCTCGTCTGGCGCACAGGTTGCGGCTGGGCCTCTTGCCGCTGCACGGCCTTGCCGGACGCTCCCTTGACGGGGGCCTCTTCGCTCGAAGAGGCTTGCCAGACTGGCTCGTCGGAGCCAACCCACCGAAGGACGCGTTTCTTCTTCCCCGGGACTGAGGGCTCGTCGTGTGGCTCCTCTTCATCTGCCCTTTCAACCACCTCTTCGGCTGTCTTCTCGGCAGAGGGGCCCCCTAGCGGCGACGCCGCTGTGCTCCTCGGCAAGCTCCTGCCACCCGGCAAAATCCTCCTCTGCGCCGGCTTCCTCTTCCCGGAAACCGACGCTGCCGGCCTCCTCGGCAAGGGCTGCCTCTTCCGCCCTACCAGCGATGTACGCCACCTCTTCGTCAGTGGTGTCGTGGATGAGTTGTAGTGTCGTGGATGAGCTGCGGTTCCTCGCGGATGGGCCTCTCCGACAAGTTGTCGAAGAACTCTTGCACCCGCATCGCGTCTGGCTCGACCTAGGTCTGGTCAAGGCCGCGAGCGTTGAACAACGGCATCATGGCGATGATGAAGGTCAGGGCGGAGTTGTTGCACAGGGGGACCATGGCCGCCAGCAACTTGAACGGCTTGGCGGCCTTCTCGGCCTTGCCGGCCTTGCTGGTCTTGTCGGCCTTGAGTTGGAACAGCCTTTGGTAGAGATCTGCGTGCTGCATCACCGTCAGATTGTTATTCAGGCCGGGGTGCAGCCACATGATGTCTGCTGCATTCTGGAACTCCCAAGCCGGCCTCCCTTTGTTCTGCAGAGGGGCGATGCGGCGGCGGAGGAAATCGGCCCCGATCATCTCTAGAGCGAGCCTGGCGGCCTTGAGGCGATGGATTCTGGTGGTTGCGACTGTGAGCTTCCCATCTTAAGGGTCGAGGTTGCCCCAGTTGCCGCGATGGACCACTTGCGCTTGCCGAGGCATACAGAACGGCTGCGGCTCCTTCTCCATGATCCAGCACCACCTGTGCCGCCATTCGTCCCACTTCTCCTTGTGGGTCCCATTTGGGTATGTCTCCTTGCACAAGGCCCTCAGGATCCAGGTGACGCAGCCAGACAGGGCCCCTCCTGGTTGGATGCGGGGGACGAAGTAGTGGCGGAAGAGCACCGTGTTGGGGACCACCCCGACGAAGTTCTCGCAGAGGTGGGCAAAAATGGCCATACACGCCATGTCATTCGGCGTAAAGTCTAAGAGATGGAAGCCGAAGGTGTACATAATGTCTTTGAAGAAATCTAAGAATGGGGGGCAGAGCCTGCAGTAGAGGTAATCGACGAAGAATGGAAATTTGTTCGGAGGCAACCCGGAAGTAAGTAGGTGTCTTTCTCATCTTTGTGTCATTGAGTCTAGTTGCATTTATGTTGCATTTTCATTTTTTTGAGTGGTTGCTATGAGTTGGTTTCAGAACACTAGTAGAAAACAGGGCTTTGGTCATAGCTCAATATACACATTAGTCCCGGTTGCATTACGAACTGGAACTAATGTGAGCATTAGTCCCGGTTCGAGCGGCTAAAGGCATTAGTCCCGGTTCAAATGAGACCTTTAGTCCCGGTTTGAGACACGAACAGGGACTAAAGGGTGCGATGCCCTTTAGTCCCGGTTTGAGACACGAACCGGGACTAAAGGGACTGAAGGGTGCGATGCCCTTTAGTCCCGGTTCGTGTCTCAAACCGGGACTAAAGGGGTTCGGGTCTCAAACTCTACCCCCCCTTCCCCCGCGTATCGCCATTTCTATTTTGAAAAAAAAACAAAAGAAAATGATAAAAACTTCAAAAAATAAAATCCTTCGAGATGTAGTTATATTACTACATCTACTAGTTAGGAAAATTAAAAAACTTAAATTTGTACATGTTTTGCAAAAAAAATGTTATGAAAAAGTAAAACGGCTATAACTTTTGCATACAGTGTCGGAAAAAATGTATAATATATCAAAATGTTCAACACAAAAATCCGCATCCGATTTTGACTGCCGTAGGCCGTTTTGCAAATTTTCAGAATCCTCAAATTCTAAAAGGAAAAAAAGTTATGCTCAAATTTTAGTTTTTTTTGAATTTTGGTTAAATGTAGTCAAATTATGGTCAAACTACTTATTTAAGAAGTATTAGTGTTACTAAATATTTATTCAAGAATATTAGTGTTACTAAATAATTATTTCAATTTTTTTTGAATCTTGGTCAAATCTGGTCAAACTATGGTCAAACTATGCTCAAACAATGGTCAAACTATTTATCAAGAAATATTAGTGTCACTAAATAATTATTGTTTTTTAGAATAATAGTTTCAAACTCAAACAGTGAAACATGTGACTTCATGCTCAAGCTAAACTCCTGAGGGTTAATAGGATTGATATCTTAATATTGTGAGGAAAACAACAAGTGCAGACTTGGAAACGAGGCAGAATAGACCCGAACGTTAAGCGTGTTCAGGTTGGAGTAGTGAGAGGATGGGTGACCGGCCGGGAAGTTAGATGATTTGGAATGATGAGGGGTGATTAGAGACTAAATTATAAAATAATTCAGAAATTTAAAAAATTAGGAAAAATATTTTTTTTGTAAAATTTCCTTTAGTCCCAGTTGATCCTACCGACCGGGACTAAAGGTGAAGCTCAAGACAGCTGCCACGTCTTTGGTCCCGATTCGTAATAGAACCAGGACTATAGGGGGAGGGGCCTTTAGTACCGATCCTTTAGTCCTCTGAAACCGAGAGAAATAAGTCTTTTTCTACTAGTGGAATAATTTCCATTGCTACAACGTTCATGGATCCCATGCGTCTATCTCGCTTAGAGGGCTGGGTGGCTGGGTGCCTAGTACGTAGCCGGTGTATTGGTCGTCGGGGCAAAAGGATGCAAGAGAGTATAGAAGGCCCTACGCTGGGTCTAGTCGGACCATCCAACATGGATGGGTACGGTTCAGGGGCTGGCAATAGCGATGGCAGTTAGCAGTGATCTCCGTCTTTGAACTATTTATGCTTTATTATTTCGAGAACCATATGTGGCATGTTTGATATTCATGTTCGAACCATTTCTTAAGTCTACTTTCAATTGATTGTCGGCTTTGTTCTCTTCAAATTTGATTTTGAGCGTTGAATCAAATTGCATAAGTTGTGGTTTTGAAAGTAGTGTCTAGTATGTGTTTCGAAAATAATATTGGTTGCATTATTATACTGATAGTAATTACATGTATTATCCATTTGCATGCTTATTTATGGGAAAATAGAAAAAGAAAATCATATTTACAAAAGAAGTTTACGGGAACTGAGGAAAGTTGATGTAGGACGACTTCGCTTAAATTCTATGGCCATCATGTAAAATCACTTTTACAGGAACTTTTTTTTAGGCAAGCTGTTGGAGTTGCTCTAAGTTCCTCTTGCAGGGTGGACTTTGTATAACTAGGAATAAAATCCAGGTTGCATGCTTGCACATGTTCCTGGCCTTCATTTTACCAGCCGCTGGGCCTTATCCACGCCGATGTTGCCACATGGCAGCAGCTGGCGCGGACACGCATCCCTATGACACGCAGATAGCCCCCGCGCCGGCCCCACGTGTCATCGCCCATCCCCGACGAATATTCGTCGCGCAGCAGGCCACCCCGCCCCGCTCCCGCGACCCCGGACTCCAACTGCGCGCGGTGCAATCCGATTTTTTTTCCAGGCCTCAGTCCCGCCGTTTGCACCACGTCCACTTCGTACACACGGTCCGTCCACTTCGTACACACGGTCCGTGGACCGCACGGGCACAGCGCCATCCCCAGCCGCAGCCAGGGTTTGCGGTCCATGGACGACGTCCACGCAAGTGCGCAGCCGTCCCCCCGCGCCTGACGGCCGTCTCCCCGCGCCCCAACCGCTTTGTCCTGACCGACGAGCGGCCCCGTACCAGACCGCTTACCTCACTACCCTACATGCTGACTGACAGACGGGCTCGGTCCTGGTGCATCAGTGGTGGTCCCATTCGTCAGTGACTGCATGGGACGAGGCCGGCGGGTAGGCCGTCGGCGCGCAGGGTTTATCTACCGAACGGCAGAGCACGGGGGCCGATACTTTTACGATATAAAAATCCCCAAATCCCCACACGTCCATCGTTTCCCCCCTCCCCACCCGTCGCCCCCTCCTCGCGTTCCTCGTGCGTGCGCAGAACCCCGAGGCCTCGGCAGCCATGGCCACCGGCGGCGACCACGCGGCGGAGGAGCTCGTGTCCGTCGAGATGCCCGCGCCCGAGGGATGGACCAAGAAGGTACCCACTGCCCGGCTCGGCGTCGCCGCGTCGAGCTGCTTTGCTTTACCCACCGGCTAACACGAGGGTGCTTGTGCTTTGTTCCGTCGCTCCAGTTCGAATTGCGTCGAATTGGGCGGTCTAGAGTCGGAATTCGCGAGTGTCGGGGCCCCGGGCCGCGGGGACGCGGGCGGTGGGGCGCGAATTCGAGCTGGAATCGTCGGTTCCGGGGTCTAGGGTTCTAGCAGATTTAGGGGTCAGATTCTAGGGTTTGGGCGCCTCGGGGTTGGTGAGGCACCACTGCCGCGATTGGACTAGTGCTATGGCTGGCTGGCCAGCGCTCGTGGTGGTATCTCGGTCTTACCGGAGTCTCTCCGGAGCTAGATTGGAGCTGCGCGTCTGTGTGGATGCGCCTGCTGTGAGCTCACCGAAATGGTTGGTGAACAGTGCCGTCCCCTTTCGGGTCTGTTGGTGTTGGGCGTTTAGCGTCCCTGGGGCCTATTGGGCTTGCGCCATGGCCCACGGCTTGGTGGTGGGGGCCGATTCCCAAATCTCGATTCTGTTGGTAACATGTGGTTAAGGGGTAGGGGCTTGGTTTGGCCCTGTGTCCTGGCCTGGCTAGGAAACGGGGAATTGGATTCAGTTGGTCGACTTTGCCTGGGCATGGAACTGGGCTGCACTTTGTGGGATGAGAGTAGCCGCCTGGCTTCAAGTGTCCCCATTTTAATTCCATGTCCATCTGTTTGTACGTTTTAGTTGGATTCAGTTGATTGAGTTTACATGAAGAATTGTGTTGCATTTGCAGTTTTGTACTGCTTCATTTAGTTGGATTCAGTGTCCCCATTTTAACTCGGTAGTTGATTCGATGTGATTTTGGTGAACTTTGTTAGACTGTGTTTTTTATTTTGCTGTATCTAGACATGGCATTTTGTCAGGACAAATTGCTTGAACTGAGTCAGTGCACGCTTTTGCAAGCATGATGTTGGCTCAACAGGCCTCCTGTGGTATGCCATGCTAGTTGGAGTTTCTCCTGTTGGCTGGGAATGCAATGACCAAGTGTTTTGAGTGCTTAGTCCATTGGCTTTTTCATGGCCTTTGTGATTTTCTATGGTTGCACCAGCAAATCTCAACAAGGTACATGTCTTTGTTCATTAGCGGATGTCTTTATGGCGGTTAGATTCCCCAAGCTTCTGGACTGAGCAACTTCTAGCTCATTGGCGGATGTGTTTATGGCGGTTAGACTCCCTAGCCTTTCTACTGGATCACGCTAGCACCCAGGATCTATTAAATAGCTTAGGCGGTGATTTGGTTGTTTCTGTAGCATGTTTTGTTTCTATTATGATAGATAATAACGACAATTGGTATATTTATCCACCGGATAATATGACAATTGGTATAATTTTCTGCCCGGATAATAAGGACATATGTTAAGGTTTTGTGTGGTTCAATGAAAAAAGTTGGTTGTGACTTCAGAATCTTCATAACTCTTTATGTTATCATAATTAATTTGTCTAATAGGGTAAGGAGTTACTTTTTTGATTATAGGTTTGCTTGTACCTACCTTTTCATAATATGATTGGACCGTGTCGTGGATAAGGCATAATCTCTTTGTAGCATAAGGATTGGCCACGTGGTATGGCTTGCAGTCGTTGGATATATCTTATATTGCCAAATTTGTGTTGAAAGGTGATTTTTTTGTTCTAGACTTCTAGCTCTGAAAGAGCCTAGATGGCAAGTATTTTTATTATTGTAATTTATGATTATGATGTTGGTTCCAATCATTTGTAGCTTCCTAAGTTAAAGATTCTTGATTTGAGATGGATAAGATGATTTCACATTAGATTCAGGGCCTTCTGTTTGAAATTAAAAAAAACATTCATATATTTCTTTTTAGCATATGTGTGGTGTTTCTGTTTTCACTTTCTTGAGAAGGTTTTGCATTTTATACGTATATAATATGCGACTGCACTCCAAAAATATAGACATTGTGTTAGGAATGTGTGCACTTCAGACTCATTTATGAAATATGTGGTGCTGACTGTCCGAGCTGATGCCAATAGTTCTTAGATTGAACTGAAGCATTCTTGCAACTTCAGAAGATAATTCCTTTATGCGTCTCGCCTTTGCTTTGCTATGTCAAACAAGATTGATTAAGTAGCAAACCTTATGCGTGAGACATGATTCGTTTTCATAAACTTCTGGAGATAGTCTGTTAATGTACATCATGGAAGTTCAATATCACCTTTGAAACTAGATCCACAGACCAGAGACCAGAAGTAGGTTGAACTTATGTAACTCTACATTGTTAGCTTGCATAGGTGGTAAACCATAGTTCATGTAACCAATTCTGGAAATATACAAAAATAATCCCTAATTGGATAGTTTTTGAATTTTTTCCTTTCCAGTGGTGTTTGTTCAACTGAATTATATTCCTGATATGTTTTTCTTACTGTGCATCTAATCACTTAAGCAGAAGTGTTAGGGATTGTATGCCATTTTTTGGTTGTAATATATAAGTATCTGGTATATGCATTTCTCTTTTTTTGGGGAAGATTTGAGATTGTTAACTTTTACCCTCTTGAATCTTCTATGGTGAATAATGGCATTGATTGCAGTGGTGAATAATCAATTAAAACTTGAGAGAGAAGGGTGAACCTAGAGTTGAGACTCCCCCTTGCTTGTTTTATTGTGTATAAGTGGGAACAGTGCTTGATAATACATCTGACATTATTTAAATTAGGCTAGAGTTGAGATTTTACCTCACTTGGTTTGTTGTGTATTAGTGGGAATATCGTATGGGATAGCAATAATAAACGGCAATGCTTGAATATGAATAGATCTAGCCATGTAACATTAGACATTATTAGGGAGCCTAAAGTCCTAAACACAGGATGGTTGCCTTCACTCATACATTGTTAATCTATCACTAAACTTTAAGCAGTACACAGGTTTGTTCTGTCTGCGCTTTCTAATTTCCAACATGTTTTGTTGGGTGTGAATTTGCTTCCAGTGTTAGAAATATGTATTTTTTAAGCATGTATTTCATACACTTAACGTGTCCATTGCCAATATTCTCTATTCGGTGGCATCAACTAACATCTCCTCTTTCCTACTATTGCAGTTTACTCCCCAGAGCAGGGGAAGATCTGAGATTGTTTTTGTTTCACCAACTGGAGAGGAAATTAAGAACAAGAGGCAGCTGAACAGCTATCTGAAGGCAAACCCTGGAGGCCCCACTTCATCGGAGTTTGACTGGTCAACTGGTAGATGCCTTTCCCCCTTGTTTTCTTTCAATATGTCTCTAGATAACTCTGGCTGTAGAGAGTCCATGGTTGCACAAATCTGATTGGAATCTAAATGCTTTGCAAACAGGTGATACCCCAAGGCGTTCTGCTCGGATTAGCGAGAAAGTGAAGGTATTTGATAGCCCTCAGGGTGAAAAGATACCAAAGCGCAGTAGGAACTCAAGTGGCAGGAAGGGGAAGCAAGAGAAAAAGGAGGATCCTGAAACTGAAGAAGACAAAGAAGCTGAAGCGGGCAAGGAGGCCCCTAGTGAAGATGCTGCAAAGAGCACTGATGTGGAGATGACGGTTGCTGAGGCGATTGATGCTGCAAAGAGCACTGATGTGGAGATGAAGCCTGCCGAGGCGAATGATGCTGCAAAAAGCGCAGATGTGGAGATGAAAGTTGCTGAAGAGGTGAAAGCTGCTCCTAGTGAAGATGCAGGGAAGCCTGAAGACTCCACTCCAGCACCTGCAGAACACAAGGAAGATGTCAAACCAGCTGAGTCTGATGCCGCTCCGGTACCAGCGGCGGAGGACAAGAATGAAGATGTCAAACCTACTGAGTCTGATGCCCCTCCAGCACCAACAGTGGAAGACAAGAAGGAAGATGCCAAGCCAGCTGAGGCCGATGCCCCTCCGGCACCAGCGGTTGAAGACAAGGAAGACGCTAAGCCAGCTGAGGCTGATGCCCCTCCGGCACCAGCTGAGGCCGATGCCCCTCCGGCACCAGCGGTTGAAGACAAGGAAGACGCTAAGCCATATGAGGCTGATGCCCCTCCGGCACCAGCAGTTGAAGACAAGGATGATGCTAAGCCAGCTGAGGCTGATGCTGCTTCGGCACCAGCAGTGGAAGACAAGAAGGAAGATGTCAAGCCATCTGAGGCTGATGCCCCTCCTCCGGTGAGTTCGGAGGAGGTGAAGATAGAGGAAGCTCCTCTGGTGAGTTTGGAGGGGGCGAAGACAGAGGAAGTAGCCCCTCCAGCGAGCAAGCCAACTGAGAACTCAGTTGTTGCTCCCAGCGAGCCAGCTATTGCTCCTGCTCCTGCTGCAGTATCCGAAACCAAATCAGATGCTGCCGCAGTAGACAGCCAACCTGGTGCGGCCACCAATGAGTCGCCGTCCGCCGTCAACAATGGGCAGCTGTCGCCTGGCGCCTCGACGGTGAAGTGCACCTGAAGCAGCTGCCCCCTCCTCCGCGCCGCCGTCTCCTAGGATCATTCAACATTCGCATTGTAATCAATCAGCCTCTGGTAAGCATGTTAATTTAGCCAGTCTGACGGTACTGGATGATGAGAACCGGTAAAGTAGGCTCTGCATTTAGTTACATTTTGTATCGCCGGCGTTCGTCACCGTGCCCGGCGCGACATACATGTACCCCACCCCACCCCACCATATCGTCTGTTTGTCTAACTTGTTAATGTTAGGGACATATATACCGTTGTCTGTTTGTCCGTGTCTGTTTATCATGTACCCGTGTTGTATTGTGTTGTTAGACCTGAAATACCCTCTGTATGTTTGCTGTTTATCTCCAATGAATAATGATGAGGGTTTCTGTGTATCCTCCATGGAACAGTTCGTTCATCAGGCAGTCTGAATTGAATTCTTTCAAGCTGCCAATATTTGATGGTGTATGTATTTTTTTTTTGACTGTATAAGGTGTGTATGTAGTTAAGTAGGAGTACATGGTTTGGAGATGTGCCGATTTGATGGTGCATGTAGTTTTTTGACTCTCTCTCCGGCTGGCTCGCCCTCATCACCAAAACATGGTGATTTAGAATGCGACCGATTTTCTGGATACCCACGAAAAATATTTGAGTGAAGTATACAGAACTATACATGCACTTTGATTTACATCTCGAGAGTTTCAGAATAAAGAAGAAGAGATCACGTTTGGCTCGGCGAGGCGGCTGCCGGCGCCGGCGTGGACGGCGGCGTGCGGCAGACGGGGCAGCTGGGGCGAAGGCGCAGCCACTGGTCGACGCACGGCCGGTGGAACGAGTGCGCGCAGTCCGGCAGCACCCGCAGCACGTCCCCCCGGTCGTACTCGCCCAGGCACACCGCACAGCTCGTGGACGACGAGGACGCTTCCCCGCCGCTCGCGTGCACCACCACCTTGGGCAGCGCGCTGATCGCGGCCTCGTCCATCCCCGCCTGCTGCAGCTCGACGTCGCCGGCGGCGGCCGCCGTCTCCTCCGCGCCGGGCGGCATCGGCATCGGCACGGGCGTGGCCTCCCGCGAGCACGTGTGGAGGAAGTAGGCAATGGCGATGATGGCCGCGACGCTGATGGCGGCGAAGGCGATCTCCAGCGCCGCCATTTCACATGCCCCCGCCCCCCGGCCCCGGCGTCCGTCCTCGCCCAGACTCCGGCGAGCGAGATGAGCTGAGCCGAGCCCGAGGCCCGCCGCGCGCGCCAAGCAAAGTCAACGGCCGCTAATCAGTCTCCGCATCAGTATGGAAGATTATAAGCTATCTGATCGGATGGGATGTGTTTATCTTTCGAGCAATCATCAGGCGGTGGTGGTGGCGGTGGCGATGTGATCCACTCTGCTCTGGTCAACGCCTGCTTACCATTCGAGGAACTCGGCTTCTCTTCCTCCTCTTTCTTTATTCAGGAATGGGAACGGCTCGCGGCCGCCCGAGGGGCCGCGGTCGCGCGGGGCACGCCGCCGGCGGGTCAACTCGGGCCTGCTGATCGATCGAGTTCAGACGTGTTGAGCAGGGTGCGCGAAAACAGAGTGGCGACGTGGATGAGATGCTGAGGAAACCAGCAATGTTTTACCACCTTAAAATAAACTAGCAACTATGTGTCTATCCTCTAGCGAAAACAAAGAAAAATAAGCTCATCCAAGATAATGTTTTGAAAGCATGCGCTGTTGATAGTGTTGAGTATATGTATTATGTGCATTGGGCTTGTCTCCTAGTTTTTTGTATAGTTAAGGTCCGTGACCCACCTTTGTATATTATATATATACGTGTGTGTCTATGCATGGAGAGCAACACATCGTGCAATCATACATGGTATCAGTTTTTAGGTTTTACCCCTAGTCTTTCGCTGCAGCCGTCGCCGCCGCGCGCCTCCTTCGCGTCGCCGCCTCCCCGCCAGCCCCGTGTGTGCCCATCCATCTGCCGCGCTGCCCGATCCGCTGCAACCGCGCGCGCCAACGCCCGTTGCTAGCCTCTCCCCGCCAGCCCCGCGCGTGCTCCTCCCGCTGCAGTGCCCAATCAGCTACAGCCGAGCTTGCCAATGCCCGCTGCAGTGCCCGATTCGCCAATGCCAGCCGTCATCCGCTCGCTAATCGCTAGCCCGCAACGCCGCATCGCCCGCTCGCTCGTTGCCACCAGTCCGTTTCCCCAAATCCCGCACGCACCCCACCAGCCGCATGCATTGACCGATCTGCTCGCTAGCTGCCACCAGTCCGTTTCGCCCAATCCCGCATGCACCCCGCCAACCGCATGCATTGATCGATCCGCTCGCTAGCTGCTGCCATCCTGCAAGCCGCATCGCCCGCCGCTGCCACGCCTTGCTACTACCTGCCTCGCCATGTCATCCGTCACCTCCTCCACGTCAACCAACTCCAACCCGTTTGCCGATGCCAACCCTTCCGACGTCAATGACATCCGCAACCTCAACATGTTCGAGTGGGTGCCGGTTTGTCTCTCGCAGGCGGACTCCTCCTACTACACGTGGAAGACGTATTTTCCCTCGTGTTCCGGGAGTTCACCTCATCGACCACGTGGACGGCACCGTCGACTCCAGCCTCATCCCGAGTTCCATGACTGGTCCACCATCGACACCATGATCAGCTGCTGGTTCTTCCTCATCATCTCGCCGGACCTCTTCCAGACGGTCGTGGCGGATGGTGACGATGCCTGCGCCGTGTGGACCAAGCTGAACGGGCTCTTCACCGACAACCAGCTCCAACATCGAGTTTTTTTGCAGCAACAGTTTTTTGAGTATCACCAGGACAACACCTCCGTCGACGACTATTGTCGCCGCCTGAAGACTCTCGCTAACGAGCTCCGCGATATTCATGCAAAGATCGATGATGACCTCCTCAGCACGTTCACCGCCGGGCTCAACGAGGACTTCGGCAACGCCGCGACGAACCTCAGCCTCATCCCCAACCCGTCATTCGCCAAGTTCGTCGCGTACCTCTGCTTGTAGGAGCGGCGGATGAAGCAGGTGAAGGCGAGGGCCATCCACACCGCTCTTGCCGCCGGCCGCGCCCCCGCCGCAGTGCCACACTGCGCCGTTCCCGGTGCCACCGCCGTACCCGGCTACCCAGCAGCCGGGGCTGCTCCCGCTGCCCTATGGGCCGCCTGCCCCTCCCATCGAACGGCGCCGCGGGGGCCGTCGCGGCGGTCAGCAACAGCCCCAGGGCGCCGGCCAGCCCCGTCAGCAGCAACAGCAGTTTTCGGGTGGCCCCTCCGTGGGCCTCCGGCTACAACCCGTGGACACTACAAAAAAAAGACACATCCGTGACATTTTGGACCGAACGGAATTTTTTCTGTCATACATATGACACTTCTATGACGATAATTGTGACAAAACCCGGTATCATCATAGATGTGGTGGGCTCCTACTTCTATGACAAAAAATCATGACAGAAAATGGGCTTTTCGTCCTGGGCGGGCCGGAGATGCAGCTGCATGACATTCTTTGGGCCGTCCATAACGGAAAAAACTATGGTAGAAGCGAGGGGGAGGAAAATTTCGGAGAGTTCCCGGTTACGGTGGGAGGTCGGGGGCCGAGCGACGCACGTTTATCTCGTACACGTACGCGCGTGTGTGAGAGGCGTTGGCTCTAACTGAACCCGAGCGAGGCGTTGGGCTCTAACTGAACCCGAGCGATTGCACTGCAGTCTACGCGTTACTGAACCCGAGCGATCGATCGATGGCTGTTAATTGAACCCGATCGAGCGATTCCTTCGCTATTGCTGCTAACTGAAGCCGATCGATGGGATGAACAATGAGTGTTGCGGGAGGGGGGGGGTTGGATGAACAGTGAGCCGTGGTGTTGCCTCTGGATGAACAGGACCCCGTGGTGTGGTGGAGGGCTGGATGAATAGTAGACGGTGGAGGGGTTCCCGTGGAGGGGTGGTTGAACAGGACCCCGTGGTGTGGAGGGCTGGATGGACAGTAGACGATGGAGGGGTGCCCGTGGAGGGGTGGTTGAACAGTAGCCGGTGGAGTAGCGCGCGGTGGAGGCTGGATGAATAGGAGCCCGTGGAGGCTGGAGGAGGTTGACAGTAGCCCGCGGAGGCTGGAGGAGGTCGACGGTGGAGATGAACAGTATCCCGTGGAGTCCCGTTTTATGGTACGCCACACCCCTCCCGATGAACACGCTTCGACCAGGTGGGTCCCGACTGTCAGACACTTCCTTGCCTGCGAAGATGTAGCTGGTGGGTCCCAGCAGTCAGGGGGGCGAATCGTTTTTTTGCCCGAACGCACTTCCTTGCGTGCGAAGATGTAGCTGGTGGGTCCCAGCAGTCAGGGGGAAATGTTGTTTTCGCGAAATATAGTGGCCTGTCCGGCGGGTCCCAGCTGTCAGGTGGAGGAATCATTATTTTCCGCGTAATAAGGAGGCACTTCCTTGCTGCGGGCGTGGACCTAGCTGTCAGCCTCTCCACGTACAGTCCACGTCCGATGGAAGTCGTTCCTTGACCACGTTGACCACGCTGCGCCGAGAGCACCAGGGCGGTGGACGACGGCGAGGCCTAGGAAGGGGACGACGGGGAGCCGGGGATGACGCGGCAGTGGAAGCCCGCGCGGAGAGGAGTACGAGGGTTCACTAGTTCGGCTGCGGTGTGAGGCTGCCATCGCCGCAAGGCCTGGCCAGCGGTGGGAATAGTAGGGGGTAGTGAGGCCTCCGCGGCAGCACAACCGGCCACGGGAGGCAGGAGCATGCGACACGACCGGGCGCTGCTTTGGGCGGCTGGAGCAAGAAGATCAGAGGTTGAAGAAGCACTACGGCCGTTTGATGGACATCGTACGGTCACTGGAGCTAGAATCATTCATATTGACTAAAGTTGACAAAGGCCCCCGTCCCAGTCAACTTAGTAGGCCCACAAGTCAGCCTCCCACCATGATGGGTCCCAACTAGCAGGGGGAGTATTCATTTTTTGTTACTAATAAGGAGGCACTTCCGGTGGGTCCGAGCAGTCAGGGGGGAAACGTTTTTTTTCGTGAAATAAGGTGGCCCGTCCGGTGGGTCCCTGCTGTCAGGTGGAGGAATAATTATTTTGCGTGTAATAAGGAGGCACTTCCTTGCGGCCGCCTGGACCCAGCTGTCAGCCTCTCCACGTACAGTACTCTTCCGATGGAAGTCGGTCGTTAACCATGTTGACCACGCCGCGCCGAGAGCACCAGGGCAATGGTCTGGACGAGGCGATGCCTAGGAAGGGGACGACGCGAGCCGGGGAAGACGCAGCAGTGGAAGCCCGCGCGGAGAGGAGTACGAGGGTTCACTGGTTCGGCTGTGGTGTGAGGCTGCCATCGCCGCAGAATAACAGGGGGTGTGGGTGAGTAGAGGGATGGCCTGGCCAGCGGTGGGAGTAGTACGGGGCGGTGAGGCCTCCGCGGCATCACAGCCGGCCACGGGAGGCAGGAGCACGCGACACGACTGGCGCTGCTTTGGGCGGCTGGAGCAAGAAGACCAGAGATTGAAGAAGCACTACGGCCGTTGGATGGACATCGTACGATCACTGCAGCTAGAATCGTTTATATTGACTAAGTTGACAAAGCCCTTGGTACGCGTCAACTTAGTAGGCCCACAACTCGGATTTGGCAGAGAACATATAGCCCATTTGCGATTTGTAAGAATGTACAATCCATTTTTTAATTCTAATGGAATTTACTACGGTCCATTTACAGTTTGTTAAAAGTACAACCCAACTTCTAGCTAGGACAACAATTAATAATTTCAAACAACCGCTCAAAACAGAATTAAAAAAAATTCCCACATTTTGATGGGATCCAAAATATTTTTATCTGAAATTTCTAGTCAGGTTAAATATAATTTCAAAATAAAGTTGTATTACGTTAAAATCCAACGAAATATTGCGCGCGCAACAAGCAATGAAATTAAAATTTTCAAATTCCAATAATAATATATTTTTCAAACTAATTACGTGTTTGGTGCATAGTAACTGTCCAGTTATTATAATTACATCCCATTTATTATTTCTTAAAATCCATTTTCTTGTTAAGCCTAATGCATACCTCCTAGGAAAGTTTGCAGCCCAGCGGGGCGGAGAATAACAAGTTGACCCGGATATTGTGTACAATTGTCGGCCCAGTTGCATTGCTGATGTTGAAAAAAAGGCCTGTGTAGTACATTACAACCTAACATGGTTACTCAGCCCACATTCAGCGACGCCGGAAAGGCCCAAACAAGGCTTCTGTACAACTTTTTGAAGTCACTTTTTGAAGTCACTAAGCTCAATTAATAACTTAAGAAAAAAATTAGATTACAGTGGAACCTAATTAAATGCTGTCACGAGCAAATAAATAATTCAACGGGTCCCACTTGTGCGTGTGCGCACGTGTGTGTGTGTGTGTGTGTGTGTGTGTGAGAGAGACAGAGAGAGACCCATCGGTCGATGCTCGTAAATACATCTTTCAGCCATATGCATTGCTGATGCTCAGTAAAAACTTATATAGTTGACACAATCATATAGAACATCATAGCACACTGAACTTGCATACAAAAATTTCACGCAGGCGGCACAATCAGGATGGAAGCAATGGATCGCTACGGGAAGGGCTATGTTGAAACCAACGAAGTCGTACATAACGGTTCATCGTCTTTATCAATGACGGGGAAATATTTTGAATGTTATGCAAAGAAAATAGACAGACAACACAATAAGTTCTGCTAGCACATTAAGTTGACGTACAACCCTTTCTAAAAAAAGTTCAGGTACAAAATTAGAACATGTCACAATCAAATGTACTGGCATATCAGTGCTTCACACCCATAGCTCGGATTTAAATAGTACTCCCTCCGTCCCAAAATTCATGTCATGAGCGCAGTACAGTGGTGTTTTTCCAAAAAAGCCCTTATGCTTTTAAACTCTGAAAAATAAGTCCCGTCTCCTTCTTCCTCCTCCGTCCATCACCCACATGGCCCCACCCCCCACGGCCAGCCGCCCGTCACCCGAGCAGGTCCTGCGCCGCCGACGAGCCCGCCCAGGAGGACGCCCACAAACAGGCCCCGCGCGGCCGACGAGCCCGCCCAGGAGGACCTCCGCCACCCACCCACGAGCGGGGCCTCGGCCAATTGGTTCCGCCGCCCACCGCCGGCGCGCCGTTCCGCCACCCACGAGCAGGATCTTCGCCGCCTGCCCACCAATGAGCAGGACTGTCGCCACCTAGGACACAGGTCGCCGCCCCTGATTTTGCCGCGCATCGCCCACGCGAAGGCCCGCTTCGACCGCCAGCTGCTGCTGACGAGTAGCACCAAGAAGAAGGGGAACCACATGCTGCTGGTGGTCGGTGACGCCTCTTCTGGTGGTGGTCGACGCCGACGCCCCCGATTCACGAACTCTGCTAATGCCTCCTATTGCCTTCCCACGCCTGTGCTGCTGCTGCTGCTGGCGGCTGATAGGAAAGTCCTACAGTAGTCCAGATGAAAATTAGTTGAAATTCAAAGTGAATTGCACTGAAAACTGAAATTGAAAGTGAATTACACTGAATGGAAATTGGAACTGGTAATTGAAAAAGCAATCATCTGAAATTCACTTTGACTATAATCACTGTTGGAGTACTTACTGTGACCAAATTTATGTGCATCATGGATTTATATGAAAGGATGCAATGGACTGGGGTAGATTTTCACTAGGATGCACTAGAACTGGTAATGTTCTCACTGTTAGTGCACAGCCATAGCGCATGCTCACCTTGTGAATTCAGCTCACACAACCAAGATTAACTTAGTAAATTCAGTTAAAGATGCATTTAGTCAATTGATTTGCTTAATACAACAAGCCCTTTATTTAGTCAGCACTCTTAGAGCAATTTTACTGTCATGTTTACTGAATCTAAATCACATGAGCACTATGATTTCTAAATTTTTTCCAGTCAACTTGTGTCAAAATTTGTTTCAAACAGTTTTCTGTCAACTTGTGAGCAGGAAAATGACTTTAGAAAATTCAGTTAATTGAGACTACAGTGAATAATGTTTCAAACAGTTATGAGTAGAAGTGGTTAGAGCAAAGTGTTTGATAGCAGGATTAAGCTGCATTGTTTTCTTTTTCCCACCATGAACATCAACTCAAAAGATAGCACACTGATTACAAATGACACTTTCTAAAATCCTCCACAGCCATTTTCAACTTGAACACGGAGTATTTTCAGCAATTGGAACAAATTCTAAAATTTAGTCATTCTAAAATTTACTTTATGTGCAGTTAGAATGACTGAATTTTCTGCAATTGGGACAGATTCACCAAGACAGTTTACAACATCTTCTTTATGTGCAGTGTGAGTACAACTCCTAGTTCATAGTTCACACCTAGATCTCTCTGTTTTTTCAGTTCAAAACTAGTACAAATTCAGACCGAGCTCTGAAGCCCAGACAGAAATCTGAACCACCAGCAAATGCTCTGAAGATTCATGATGAAACACGCATGGACTACCAGACAAACTCCAAACATTTCTAGAGGCAGACTACCAAATCAGCAGCTCCCCAGACAGAAACCACTGAGCAAAACGAGAGCAGGATCGCCTCAAAACCTTAGGACATCAGACTGTCAGAGGCACTGAGCGAATCATCAGGACCTGGCCACCTCCCTTAGCTCCCCCGCCACGACACTTCAAGCCGCAGGCAGTAGCAGTACTAAAGACGAGCAGCATTCAGTTTATACTTAGGCATGAATAAGAACTCTGTCTAAACATTCAGTTTATACTTCAAGATTAAATTGTCTAAAAATTCAGCATGCTATTGGCAGGAGTAGTAAACATTCAATCTAAATATGAACACTGCCAATACGTTCAGTTGACAGTACACTTCAAGATTCAGTATAATTATCAGAAATCCGAAATCTTGCTCAAAGATAGTGACTTGGACCTGCAATTCACCAGCAAATCAGATCCAGAGGGGGAAGGGGAGGGGCACCTTTGACAAGCTCGAGCACCTCCCGGAGGCAAAGGCGTGCCCCCATGGAGGTGGAGTCCTAGAGTGGACGGAGGAGCTCTCCCCCTTGGCCGTGTGGAGTCCTAGAGCGGACGGAGGAGCTCGCCCCCTTGGCTGTGTTGAGTCCTAGAGCGGACGGAGGAGCCCCCTTGCCGCCACCATCCCGCCGCCACTGCTGCGTGGCCAGGTAGCCGCGGCTGCAGGAGACACGCTCCTCACCTGACGACCGGCAGCAACAGCTCCATGCAGGCGACCGACAGAAGCATCTCCGTCGCACCGTCTTGGTAGTCCCCGACGTAGATTGAGCACGGCCGCTGCAGATCGGAGTGCCAGAGGGGAAAATCACATTTTCACCGATGTAGAGGGACATGCAAGAGGAAGAGAGCGCCGGTGACGCGCGCAAGGGAGAGGGCACTGGCGTTGGGGAGGGAGAGGAACCGCGGGGAAGGGAGAGAAGGCGCAGGTGGCTTGGAGCTGCGCGGAGGGGAGCGGCGCCGGCGGCGCCGGCCGGTCGGAGAGTAAGGAGGAAGAAAGCGACTACAAAGAGGGACTTCAGGTTTTGTCGGGAAAAGGATGAGGAGTAAATTGCAAAATGACCGATGCGACATGAATTTCGGGACGGAGGGAGTATCTGACAAGATTCAGTTGTTACCTCAAATTAGAGCACATCCAGGCAGCCATCCCTGCCTCTTCTCCCAAAGAAGCAGTGGCCTCCGCCGCGCGATGGAGTAGGCCCTGTGCCATCCACCGTTTCGAGCAACACGGGGAAAGTCTGACGTTGACTCCTGTAATGGACGTCGTCGACGGACCCTGGCACTAGCGGCGGCGGCAGGACTTCGATTGATGGATTGACCACTTCTTCGACATCACTCGATATAGGTACATCCCTAACGTGGTCCGCGGCGGCCTTGGTGGCGACGAATAGTACAACCCCAGTTCCTGCATCGGTATCTCAACACCAATCACCTTCAGTATGGTGGACGGCTTCTTCATCCATGCCATAACCGTTAGAGCTCAGCTGTCTGGAGGAACAAACATACTTACGAGCTCACCTCCAAGGTCGTTGATAAGCTCGTTCATGGACTCGTTGTTCCAAGCACGTCGAGGCATGCCGTGGAAGGTAAGCTTTGTTAAAAAATCAAGATCAGAGGGCACCGAGCCCCATCCTGGGTGCCACCGATCA
The DNA here is from genome assembly GCF_002162155.2 of Triticum dicoccoides. Lineage (NCBI taxonomy): Eukaryota > Viridiplantae > Streptophyta > Magnoliopsida > Poales > Poaceae > Triticum > Triticum dicoccoides. The sequence continues at coordinate 26,350,063 of NC_041388.1, forward strand.
AAGCTCACCAGCGCGCCATCGTAGAACAAACGCCGGGAAGATTCGAACACATGACTGCAGTCGAAAGTTGTCCGGAACCTGACGAAGAAATCAGCCGGTGGCGGACAGGCTTCGACGAGCAAGTCACTTATTTGGATGTCGTGCACAATGCCAAGAGCTTTGACACGGTCGTCCAGCGAGACGGGAGGCCGGTCGCCATTGATGGTTACCATCAGCACTTTGCCGGCAAACTGGTCGTCAAGCGCCGCCATGCCACTGTTGAGCGACAGCACGCAGCGACCGAAGGCAGGACTAACCAAATTCTCGTGCATGCCCAATCAACGCCCTACCGCGATGCATGCAGTGGTGGTTCTGGTGCATCAAGGACGGTATGCAGATCGTTCCACACTTGAGAAGAGGAAAAATGGAAAGGTAGAACGCGGCAGCAGAGGAAGAGAACGCTGGCTAACGAGGCTGGGAGGGGATCGAGCAGGAAGTTAATGCTCCACGCCTAAAGGTTTTGGGAAAACCTGATTTTCATAAGGTGACTTATACTCACCTAAACGGAGGGAGTATTCCTTAAACAGAGAATGTTGTGTCTCCCAGTCACGCGCTCAAAAAAAAAAACTACGACACATTTTTTTATCTGTTTGCATGCATAGGTCCCACCTATCAGGATGGATGGGCACGTACACGAACATGTAAGACTCATCAGTCTACTCGCATAGCCTTTTCGTTTAGTCTACCTAGCCATCTAATCAACTACCTGCACGCCACTTCTCCCATTTACTTCTCCATCGGGAACCAATTCTCCTCGGCTTCTTCACCTCCCCTTCGTCTTCATTTGCATCCAAACCCCACTGTGTTCACATTGTTTTAACCTCTTTAAATAATCATCTACTACTTCAGTTAGACTAGCCATCTAATCCTAATTCTCCAAACCATAGCCCTCCATTCCAGCGGTTCCAAATGGCGGAAGAGATCGAGATGCAGGTTTTTAGCGTCCAACATGTCCTCGTCGAAGGCTCAATGCGCATAGTTGCCACTGTCACCGTCCACCCAAGGGTTGTTCGGCAGTGGATCAACAATGTATCCAACTCCCTCGAAAAGGTAGAGACGAGGGTCATCGGTCTCGATGCAGAGTACACGAAGCGTGCCCCTGGGAAGATCCAGCGCGCCGTCGTCCTTCAGCTGTGCCACAAAGATGATGTTTTGGTGTACCACATCATACACTCGCCCTCCATACCACGTGAGCTTCACGATTTCTTGTCTCGGGAGGATGTATACTTCTATGGGGCAGCCATCGAAGGGGACAAACAGAAGCTGGAGCCGTACAACCTTGATTTGAAAAGCATCGCTGACCTACAAACCAGAATCAAAATTCCTGTAGAAGATTGTGATAAACAGACACCATCCCTATTCGACGTAGCAAATTTTGTGCTCGATACAAATCTTTAGAAGGGTGACGAGACAGTGGCATTAAGGTCGTCTAGATGGGAGAATTATCCCTTGACGTACGAGCGGATAAAATATGCTGCCCTCGATGCCCGTGTGAGTTTCGGGATAGCTGCAAGGTCCAAAGAGCTTATTGCAAAGCCGTTTCCCACAGAGAATGAGAACAAGAAGAAGAAGAAGAAGAAGAAGAAGAAGAAGAAGAAGAAGAAGAAGAAGAAAAGGCTGCACCAGCAGGAGGGCATTATGGATGGATGAACTATTTCCTCTCTTGTAAAAAAAATTATTCCCTCTTGGTGTATATTGATATAGATGGACTATTTCGATGGTGTGCATGTATTTGGAACATAGTAGTAGCGTGGGTCCGCTTGACTATAAGGAACTATTTATCTGCATATATAGCTTTCTCTGCTACTCCTTCCAGTGATCGGTATGCAGTGCATGTGTCCGTAGACATGACAGCTTGTCCATGGAAGTTCAACTACGGCAACCATCACATTTCATCTCGTGATTCCCACGACGCCTCTCCAACCCACGGCACAACGCCCCCCCCCGACGTGCGCCTCACCCCTCTCGACCGCACCGCCCCTCTGCCTTTGTGTCAGCAGACATGACAGCTTGTCCATGGAAGTTGAACCACGTCGACCATCACGTTTCTTGCTTCTACCACTGCCACACCCACATGCGATTCCCACGACGCCGCTCCAACCCACGGCCCGACGTCCCCCGACTTGGACATGGATCCTCTGACGTGGCTATCACTGCCTTGCCCTGCCTTTCCTTCGCTGATAGGTGGGACCCACGCTTATGGGTTCCACATGTCAGTGACATAATGGTAGGATTGTTCGCGTCAGGGGATCCTCATCCCCCCGACGTGCCCCTCATCCCTCTCGGCCCCACCGCTCCTCTGCCTTTGTGTGCATGACATGCGGGCCAGATGAACTGCGGCGACCATCAACTTTCTACCACAAACACACCCGATTGGACGCGGTTTGCCTGATCCGCTGCCGTGCTCCGATCCGTACTCCCGCACCATCGAATTTTCATCCAGCGGCTGTGACACATTTCGTCCCGGGTATCAATCCTCAGCTAGACTACATGTACTACAGGTAGTACCCGCCGGTGTGGCCATCTATGCCTCGTAACGCCCCGACGCCCAGCTATGGCACCCTCGCCACGGCCACGCCACCACCGGCCGGTTCATCTGGAACGAGTGAGTCGCGAACCACGCCACCACCATGAGAATGACATGTGGGCCAGCCGCATTTAAGGTCCGCATGTCATTGACTCATAGGCCGGGCACTAAGCCACTGAAGTTCGGTCCCGTGGGCCTCGAGAGGGAAATGTAACTCCTGCGGCAGGCCTTGTGGTGCTCCCGCAGTACGAGCTCGTGCCAAAACTGGATTGTGCTGGTCCTTTGCAATGGATCCAAAGTATATCTATTTAGTGGAGTGCACTCTAAAGACATTATCTATTTATTTTTCTCCAACCTTCCGTAGCCATGCAACCAAGCCACATAAGCTTCATGGGTGCCCCCCACATCATATTATTCATACAACGTTGATTGAAAAAAGATAAATCACCCAAAACAAGATCTTCCCGTTTTTTGTTCCTACGATGTTGTGCCGTGCACGTACTGTCGGTGTCAAAACCGGCGGATCTCGGGTAGGGGGTCCCGAACTATGCGTCTAGGCCGGATGGTAACAGGAGGCAGGGGACACGAAGTTTTACCCAGGTTCGGACCCTCTTGATGGAGGTAAAACCCTACGTCCTGCTTGATTAATATTGATGATATGGGTAGTACAAGAGTAGATCTACCACGAGATCAGAGAGGCTAAACCCTAGAAGCTAGCCTATGGTATGATTGTATGTTGTGATCGTTGTCCTACGGACTAAAACCCTTCGGTTTATATAGACACCGGAGAGGGTTAGGGTTACACAAGGTCGGTTACAAAGGAGGAGATATCCATATACGTATCGCCTAGCTTGCCTTCCACGCCAACTAGAGTCCCATCCGGACACGAGACGAAGTCTTCAATCTTGTATCTTCATGGTCTAACAGTCCAGCCAATGGAGATAGTCCGGCTATCCGGAGACCCCCTAATCCAGGACTCCCACAGTAGCCCCTAAACCAGGCTTCAATGACGATGAATTCGGCGTGCAATATTGTCTTCAACATTGCAAGGCGGGTTCCTTCTCCGAATACATCACAGAAGAATTTGAATACGAGGATAGTGTCCGACCCTACAAAATAAGTTCCACATTCCACCGTAGAGAGAATAATATTTTCGCAGATCTAATTCACTGGCTTGTTTTGGCAACATGACGTTATGTCATGGCCCAGTGATTATTCGAACCATTTCTTTTAACCAGCCCCGCACATAACACGAGGCAGTTTTTTGACACTTCTTGCCAAAGCAGAGATCGTGTCCCCTTATTATGGGATTCTCATCAATACGGGCGTGGGTAACCCAACCGCGCCATCAATTGAGGCGCTTGAGGGATAAGCGAGTTTTACCAGGCAAGTGGGGACGCTTAGTTTCGTCCGCCCATATAAAGGGATAAGGATTCACCTTTCTATCCATGCCTTCTTCCTCCTTTGCTCATCCGCTCCCGCACACTCGAGCTCTAGCGCCCAAGTCCTCACTTCCATCTCAACCTTCTCCAACCATATCCGGAGCGGGAGGCAAGTGGATGGTCTCCTCCATCACGGAGGGAGACATCAAGAAACCGAGGAGAGCCGGATACCTGCCCGACGACATCGTGCACCGGCTCCCAGATGAGGGGCAGCTCATCCCCACCCCCAGGCCCCATGAGAGGGTGGTATTCCTCACCCATTTCCTCCGCGGACTGGGATTCCCTCTCCATCCCTTCGTCCGGGGGCTCAAGTTTTACTACAGCCTGGATCCGGAGCTCTTCAGGAGCATTCGTAGATTTGCCCCGCAGTGTGTCCGATGCCGCACAATTTTACCAGGCCGAGGACGGAAGCTCGACGGAGAAGCTGTTCTGGTCTCAGTATGCTGAGGCCGAACATCCGATGCCGATGAGCAACCAGCTGAAGCAGATGGTCGAGCTACATAAGGCGGCCGATCAGGCCATGAAGGGATTTATAGTCCGGCTGTGGCCTGGCGACGCCCTTCCGAACAGCTTCTTCGGCCTGGTGAGGCGGCTTGTGGATGCCTGCCCATGGCTGGAGGTTGTCAAGTGATCCGTCTGCATTGAAGGTGCACGCCGGGCTTTCGCCCGTGTAAAAATGCAGTGGGTCAAGCTAGACGCCGTGAAGCTGATCAAGGAGGGGCCGCTGGAGGGCAAGGAGCACCGCCACCCCAAGATTTACGAGGGTGTTCTGCCGGGTGCCCGTCTTATCACGGATGAGTGATTGAAAGATGTAATATTTGAGTAAACTTGCTCGTTTTATCCTGTATTTATGAAAACTTGTTTCATATGCGCTATGCAACGCTTGTTTGAATTTAAAATATTACCTTCTGTTTGGCTATTTATCAAATCTGAGAGATGGCTAGTCCTCGGCTTCTGCCCCCATGCCGCTAGTGCTGGGGTGTTCAGGATAAACCTGAGCACTCTTGTTCCCATATTTGGGTCCTTCGAGGGAGGTGCTCAGCACAACGAACAAGGCAACCGGACTAATATTGCTTTATCACTCCCACTTAGACATAGAATTCTATAATTTTAAATTTTGGTGAAGCCCCTGGTATTCGGAAGGCCGAATTCGGGGCGCGATACACGCCTTTAAGTTGGACAGGGCCGACCCCTCGCCCTAAGCGGCATAAGTCTTTAGGGACTCGAAAAACCTCGCCGAACAGCGACCAGTCTCTCGCCTTATCATCACAGTCAGTTTTAGCTTTCTCTACTGAGGTGCTCAGCCCGGCAGAACTGGGGCACAATTGCAGTAGTTCTCCTAGCGCTACCTTAGCCGATAGAGCGGAACGTAAGGTACCAAAACATAGGAGCCGGGCAAACCCAACATTTGACCAAAGAGATGATTCGGAGCTGATGCATATAATGCTATAAGTTTGGGGTGCCGCACTTGTGAAAGTGTTCGAACTTTTCACATCGCATTGTGGGGTACGTGAGGCCCTGGTGTATTGGCCGTACCAAAGTGTACGGTTGCAAGGCGTCGTTAATGGACACACTTATATATAATGCAATAATGGTCGTAATGTAATGCATTGTTTATTAAAAAGCTGCGTTAAAAAGCAGAGTGATACAGATAGTGCGATAAGCAAAAAGTAGGACTAAGTCCCTTCCAAGGGCGAGCTGAGGGATGATATGAAATCTGAGATCAACTAGGGAATTCCGTTGTATAATGTAGTTGTCTGCCTTCTTGGTTGCTGCATCATGTGTTCGGCAATAGTGCTGCCGGACAGTGTTTCCAGAGATTAAGGTCCTAAAAAAAGAAAAAATAACCAAACGGGAAGCCCCTAGTGCGGTTTAGGCCGCGTTTTGGGGCGTGCCGCAGTTGTGCCCCCTTCCCACCTGTGCCCATGGTATTTTTAATGCGTAATTATGTACGCGCGACACGAATATCGCCGTTGGGCTGGGATTGGGGTGGCCGCCGTATTGCTACGCGAGCTCAGATCGCGCCAGGCGGTCTATTTGTCGATTGCCTCGAGCGCGCTTGATGGTGTCCGGGCTTTGAAACACCGAACTGGTTGATTGCCTTGAGAGGCTGCTTTGCGCTTCTACTGCGAGGGCCGCGGTGTGCTCCTCTGTTCAGAGGGAGCGCTCTGTGTTTCCATTGACTATAATAACTCCGCGGGGTCCTGGCATCTTGAGCTTGAGGTATGCATAATGCGGTACCGCATTGAATCTAGCAAATGCGGTTCGCCCGAGCAGCGCATGATAACCACTGCGGAACGGGACTATATCGAAGATTAACTCTTCGCTTCGGAAGTTATCCGGGGATCCGAAGACCACTTCCAGTGTAATTGAGCCTATGCAATGGGCCTCTACGCCTGGAATAACGCCCTTAAAGGTCGTTTTTGTGGGTTTGATCCTTGAGGGGTCTATACCCATTTTGCGCACTGTGTCCTGATAAAGCAGGTTCAGGCTGCTGCCGCCATCCATAAGGACTCGAGTGAGGTGAAATCCGTCAATGATTGGGTCTAGGACCAGTGCGGCAAATCCGCCATGACGGATACTAGTGGGGTGGTCCCTGCAATCGAAGGTGATCGGGCAGGAGGACCAAGGGTTGAACTTTGGGGCGACTGGCTCCAACGCATATACGTCCCTGAGCGCACACTTCCGCTCCCTGTTGGGGATGTGGGTTGCGTATATCATGTTCACCGTCCGCACTTGCGGGGGAAACCTCTTCTGTCCTCCGGTGTGCGGCTGCCGGGGTTCCTCCTCGTCATTGCTATGTGGCCCCTTGTCCTTGTTTTCAGCAATTAACATGCCGGCCTGCTTGAACACCCAACAATCCCTGTTAGTGTGATTGGTTGGCTTGTTTGGGTGCCGTGTATTTGACACGAGCGATCGAGTATACGGTCCAAGCTGGACGGACCTGGCGTACTTTGTTAGAATGCCTTTTTCCGCTGATCGGGTTTAGAGCCTTTGAATCCAGCATTGACTGTCGTATCCTCAGTATTATCACTGTTAATGCGGCGCTTATGCTTGTTGCGACGTGACCTACTATTGCCGTCCTTGGTATCTAAGGTACCATGGTTTTTTGATATGTTATTACTGCGGGCCAGCCAGCTGTCTTCTCCCGCACAAAAGCGGGTCATGAGCATCGTGAGAGCTGCCATAGATTTCGGCTTTTCCTGACCAAGGTGCCGGGCTAGCCACTCGTCTTGGATGTTGTGCTTGAAAGCCGCTAAGGCCTCCGCATCCGGACAGTCGACGATTTGATTTTTCTTTGTAAGGAACCGAGTCCAGAACTGCCTGGCCGACTCTTCTGGCTGTTGAATTATGTGGCTCAAATCATCGGCGTCTGGTGGTCGCACATAAGAGCCTTGAAAGTTGTCGAGGAATGCGGCTTCCAGATCTTCCCAATAGCTAATGGAGTCCACTGGCAAGCTGTTAAGCCAATGCCGCGCTGGTCCTTTGAGCTTTAGTGGGAGGTATTTGATGGCGTGTAAGTCATCACCGCGGGCCATGTGGATGTGGAGGAGGAAGTCCTCAATCCATACTGTGGGATCTGTTGTGCCGTCGTATGATTCAATGTTTACAGGTTTGAAACCTTCTGGGAATTGATGTTCCATTACTTTGTCTGTGAAGCATAAGGGGTGTGCGGCGCCTCTGTATTGGGCTATATCTCGACGCAGCTCGAATGGGTCTTGCCCGCTGTGTTCGGCCCAGCCGGGTTTGCTTTTACTGTATCCGGCGTGACGTTTGTCGTCTCGTAGAGTGGTGCGCCCTCGTGATCCATAGATCGATCTTGAATGCTTTGCCTTGTCCTCCAACATGTCTCGCAGGTCTAGCGTATCTCCCCATGCCTTTTTATTTGAATGGTGTTGCGGTGGAGGCTGAGTTTTTGGCTGGAATGCCTCTCTATCGCGGCCACGAGGTGGCCGATCAGCCGTGTCATACGCTTCTTCCTCCAGTCGGGGTAGTAACCTGCGCCTTGGGTAACTCTTGGAGGGGCGCTCGAGTTTATATTCCTCGGCCGCGAGGACTTCAGTCCATTTGTGAGCTAGCAGATCTTGATCAGCTTGAAGCTGCCGCTGCTTTTTCTTCAGGCTATTTCCGTGGCCATATGCCGGTGCTTGAAGCGCGCTTGTTCGACGGGATCCTCTGAGACGACGAATTCATCGTCGCCGAGGCTTGCCTCATCTTCGGAGGGGGGGATGTAATTGTCATCCTCCTCCTCTCCATCTGTCGCTCTCTCACGAGAGCTGCCTCCTTCATCCTCCTGCTCTAAGTCTTGCTGGAGGGGATTTCTTGTTGTCTTCGGCACTGTCTGGAGTATTATTATCTCCTATGCCGGTATCACCACTTTTGCTTTGGCGGGACTTAGAGCGGCGCCGCTGACGTCGGCGCTTGGGTTGCTTCTTGGAGGGGTCATCCTCCGTTATTTCGTCGCCATTGCCTTCATTGGGTGTATCCATCATGTATATGTCATATGACGAGGTGGCTTTCCAGTGCCCTATAGGTGCTAGTTCATGTTCGTCTCCTACATTGTTGTCCATACCGTCGATGTCTTTGGAGTCGAAGTCGAGCATGTTGGTTAAATCATCGACAGTGGCTACATAGTGGGTGGTGGGTGGGCGTCGAATTTCTTCGTCGTCCGCATCCCAATCCTGTTGGCCATAATCCGGCCAGGGCTCTCCTGACAAAGAGAGAGACCTTAGTGAATTCAGAATGTCACCAAAGGGCGAGTGCTGAAAGATATCTGTGGCGGTGAATTCCATAATCGGCGCCCAATCGGATTCGATTGGTAGGGGCGCGGGCGGTTCGGAGTCAGAAAAAGGGTCCGACACCTTGGTGTCACGGGTTGCACAGAGGATTATGCTGGTGTTTGGCTCGATCGCCATTGAGACTGCAGCCCCTGAGGCGGTGTCTAACCACCCATCCTCGATTGGCGCAGTTGGCTCTGAGCTAAGGGTCGGAGCTAATGCGGGCGCGGCCTCTGGGGTACTGTCCGGCGGCAGAGCTAGGTCATACCCATCGCGACAGTGCGGCGTGCCCGGCTGTGGCTCGAATCCGTCGAAGATCAAGTCTCCGGGATGTCGGCTGTGTAGTTCAAACTTCCAAATCTGACCTGATGGCCAGGGGCGTAGCTTTCAATCTGCTTCATATGGCCAAGCGAATTAGCCTGCAGTGCAAAGCCGCCGAATACGAAGATCTGTCCGGGGAGAAAAGTCTCACCCTGGACCGCATTGCTATCGATGACAGTAGGAGCCATCAAGCCTAACGGCAACGACACAGAGGAACTCCCAATGAAAGCACCAATGTCGGTGTCAAAACCGGCGGATCTCGGGTAGGGGGCCCCGAACTGTGCATCTAGGCCGGATGGTAACAGGAGGCAGGGGACATGAAGTTTTACCCAGGTTCGGGCCCTCTTGATGGAGGTAAAACCCTACGTCCTGCTTGATTAGTATTGATGATATGGGTAGTACAAGAGTAGATCTACCACGAGATCAGAGAGGCTAAACCCTAGAAGCTAGCCTATGGTATGATTGTATGTTGTGATTGTTGTCCTACGGACTAAAACCCTTCGGTTTATATAGACACCGGACAGGGTTAGGGTTACACAAGGTCGGTTACAAAGGAGGAGATATCCATATACGTATCGCCTAGCTTGCCTTCCACGCCAAGTAGAGTCCCATCCGTACACGAGACGAAGTCTTCAATCTTGTATCTTCATGGTCTAACAGTCCGGCCAATGGAGATAGTCCGGCTGTCCGGAGACCCCCTAATCCAGGACTCCCACACGTACCTACTAGTTGTATAGTGGTAGTACTAGTAATATAGTATTAGGAGTACAAACTTGGTACTAGTAGGAGTAGTACTAGTACGGAATGCTCCTACTCTATCAATGAGCCCCATCTGACACCAAACTTCTTGGCTTCCGTGCTACAGCTAGATCTTCCCCTCGTTTCTGTTTTCCAACCCGGCGGCGGGTGGGGTGTCGGTTTGCTCAATGGCAGTCCCACATGAAAGTGAAAATGCTAGGGAACACGCCTTCCCTAAGCTATGTGTCGTGCCGGACGGGCCGTGTTGTACTCCTGATTCCTGGGCGTGTGGGGCGTTGTGTGAAATACTCTGAAGAGCGACAAACCAGGCAGGCATGCTCCATTGTATATAGTGAGCGGACTACCTTTTTCTCCATAAAAATCGTTTGATATTGTGTGTATGTCCCATTGAGCGCTATAACTTTATTTAAAAATAATGCGGTAACGCGTCAAGTCGAACTTTGTTTCGTGCACACGTGGTACACGACCTTCCTAGGTAAACAACCGCTACAGGCGTCCTAATTAGCACATGGGCTGCCATTTCATAAAAAAATGAGCTCCACCATGTACCCGCGCGGGTGTGGCTGGGCACGAAGCGTGAGTACGTGCACGGTGCACCTATTCTCTTCTTGTATACGTACACCACCTACGTGGGGTTGTGTGAGAGAGATACAAACCTAGAGAGATATAGTGTGTGGGTTCTTGAGAGTTTTTTTTTGGGGGGGGAGGTCAGTCAAAAAAATGTAACATATGCAATGTGTGTGAAATAGAGTCCTGGATATAACATATATATAGAGGGGGTGATCCACGAGAAGAGAGTGGAGGTATCATTGGCTTGATGTGTCCATAGAATCGAAGAGAGGGATGAGGTGTGTGTGTGTGTGTGTGCGCGCGCGCGATCGATAAAGAGTGCCATCGAATTTGTGTGTGCCCACATCAAAGATATAGAGTGGCTGGCCTATTGGAATGCGAGATGGGACATGTGCAATTTGTCTGTGTGGCATGGATACCTACCTGCAGCGCTCGACTATCGGTGTGTGGTGGGGGAAGAGGGAGGCCCAATTAACTATAGAGGTACAATGGCTGGTATATGTGTGGAGGAGGAGAGAGGCCTACCTCATGTATTAAGGACATCGATCTGCCTCATGTATTAAGGGAGATCGATCAACATCCATGCATATGTGCAGGAGAGGAATAAGGTTGGGAGAGAGATAGAGCTAGAGTGTTGGAGGGGGTGGTAGTGGAGTTGCTTCTAACAAATGGTGGGATAGGCTTGCTAGACAAACGGAGGGCACGCCCGCAATATCAATAAGAGAGGATATGGCTGCTTGTTGTCTGTGCATGTGCGTGTGAGAGACGGGTCAGGAGGCATGCACGAATGATGAGGGGAACGATGTGGCTGTGGTAAGCAGACGTAACTACATAGGAAGATCAATCGCCCTTTGTTAGAGAAAGGAGAGACATAACTTGTGAGGTACGTCGATCGATGGGGGGGTAGTTAAAGTCAATCTAGGTATATGTTGGGAGATCGATCGGTATACATGCATGTGTGTGTTAGAAGCAAATGAGGCACGAGGAGAAGGATAGAGAGAGAGAGGGATGCATGTAGGAGGTGGTACGAGAGGCATACTATATCGTGGGGGGGGGGGAGGAGTGTGCGAGTACGAGAACGATGAAAAGAGTGGTGGGAGTGAGGCATGGACGGTGACAAGAGAAGAGGGGAAGCTTGTGTTTGTGCTAGGCAGACCTGGCTAGAGAGGCATATCGATCGATGTGTGCTGTAAAGAAGGAGCTGGGGGGCCTACACACACCATGGGTGAACGACCTAAAGTGAAAAGATGAATTTGCGCGATGGAGCTAGAGAATGCTGAGGGAGGGTGAGAGGGATGCGGGCGTGTGCATGCACAAGAGAAAGTTAGCGCTAACTACAAAATAAGAGGGTTGTGTGGGTGTAAAAGATGAATAGAGATCATATATACTTCATTACAAAAAGTGAATTCAGTTATTTGAAGAATTTATCATAGTGTTTCATACCAACGCATGTGTGAATATATATAACGGTGATACACATGGTGTGGTTATGAACATGTTATACTACATTTAATATATTTTATCTCTACTCTTATAAAAAAACGGAGTTGTTGATATGGTGTGCCTGCCATCCTGCATTATAGGCCATACGATTTATATCTAGTGGATAGCAAGGAAACTATGATGGTTGAAGTTGGCAACAATCATGATTGTAGATTCTTATTGAAATAGAGAAACGAATTCAAATTTAGTTCGAATTGTAGCGGTAGTATAAACATTTGGAATGCACTAAATGCTGGTATGAGTAGGTTACATGCATTATACAGCAAGCAAAAAAATTTAACCGGACATAACATGGATTCATACTCCCTCCTTCCATCTATATAGGGCGTAATGAGATTTTTAAGACCACCTTTGACTATTGACAATATTAATAGTACATGACATGCACAATGTGAAAATTATATCATTGAAAGAACCTTTCACAGATGAATTTAACGGTGTGCTTTGTGTAAGTTGCATGTCATATATCATTGCTCTAATATTTGGTCAAAGTTAGCATCGAAAAACACATTAGGCCCTATATAGATGGAAGGAGGGAGTAGCTTTGAATAGCATTTGTATAGTAAAACGGGGCAAGACTCTCTCTTTGTGTGGTGTGAATAGTTTTGTTTTTTACGTTTTCTTTTTGGTTGAGGGAAGTGCGAATTGATTTGGTATGTACAAGTACAATATTACTACACGTTAGGCTTGTCCCTAAAATTCAACCCGCGTCTTGTTATATCCCGAAAATTCAGATATCATGCTCCCAAAGTTGGCGCCTTCACAACCCGCACCTTGCTATCCCCAAATTACAACACGCGCGAAAACTCCCTCCAGCTGCCAAATCCCGACACGTGAAATCCCCCTTCTAACCCTGAGCCGAAAGGGCCGCTAGTTCAAATCGGCGGGGGGTACTTTTGTAACACACCCTACATTTTGGACAAGCGCATCCCTAAGTCATGCTTCACCCCCTCCCATCACCCCCTTTTCACCATTTGAAATCCCAGGCCGCCATAACCTCTCCGCTCTATCGGCATTCTGGGAACGGGGGTCCCCAGACTTGCCTGCCTGCGGCGTGCGGCGTGGCTCAAATGGGGGCCCAGCGCGGCCCATCTTCATCAACACAAGACTCAAGACCCTCGCGAGGGGCCAAGCCTCGCGAGGCGGACGACACAGCGCATCCTCAGGCGCAGCCTCATCAGGCTGGCTCGCGAGGAGGCGGAGAGTTCAAGGCGGGGTACCTCGCGAGGTGCCCATGACGTAAGCTGTGACGACTCAGGGCACCAGGCGGGTGTCAGCGAGCGCAGCGTCCTTCCTTCCTCTTTGGTGCAAAGGGGGCAAGCGCAACCGCGGAGTACCGAGGCATCGGGCAAAGGTTGCCACTTCGGTGCAACGAGACCAAGACCAGGAGGACTACGAGATGGAGGTCACCATAGAGCCCAGCATGGCGTCATCACCAGAGCCTTTGGCAGGCGGAGACTGCTTTTGTCAGGACAAGTGTACTCGCTGTCCCCCTTCAAATTAGCCCGCCATTGTTGGCTCCCTTCCCGCTCAATATTTGGGAAGAGGACCAGGGCCTCTATAAATAGGACTAGCCACCCACATAGCAAGGGGTTCGATCAGTTTCAGATTGGTAGGAAG